>NW_006921635.1:3512391-3514587 GCF_000298275.1 Orycteropus afer afer
AAAAAAAAAAAAATGTGGTGCATACGTACAATGGAAAACTGCTCAGTCAGTAGGAGAAATAAAACCTTAACACATGCTACAGTGTGGAAGGAGCTTGAAGAGATGCTGAGTGAAATAGGCCAATCACAAAAGGACATATATTGTATGACCTCACTTATAAAAAAGACAAGAAAGTATATGTTGTTGTTATGTGCCGTCAAGTCGGACCCGACTCATAGCGACCCATCCTTGGGTTGCCGAGGCAGTATCACTATGGAAGTAGATTGCCCAACCAACCTTCCTTCCAGGGAGTGGCTAGTGGGTTTGAACCGCCAGGATTCTGGTTAGCAGTCAAGTGCCTTAGGCATTATGTATATAGCAAATGTTATTAGTGGTTATCCGGGGCAGGAGGGAGGGAAAAACGGGGAGTTAACAGTGATGGCAAAATCGCATTGCCTAAGGGTCGGGTCACACAGATAATTATTGTAATTGCTGTCAATAAGCTGTACACCTGTAAAAAGTTGAATTGGTAAAAGTTCTGTGACTGATGTATTTACAAAAAGGAAAAAAAAAAGTGTAGCTGGCTTCCAGCCAAATAAAAGACACACATATGGGCTGAACATTTACATCAGGTAGATACGTTCCTCAGAGAGACAGATCATGGGAGAACAGAAGGGCTGTGCATGCACAGGGAGATAGGTCAGGGTGCAGGAGGGAAGGACACAGGGAAGAGGTAACTGTGGGGAGGAAATGGGAAGAGAGCTGTTACACTGTGGGCAACTGCAGTCAATGTCACGAGACAAAATGGGCATGAACTGCTGTGTGGAAAATGAATTTGTTATGTAAACTTTCGCCCAAATCACAATAAAAAATTAAAAAAAGAAAAAAAGTGTGGTTGCTGAGGCTGCTTACGTACAACCAAACCCTCCTGGGATCTGTTTCCCTGGTTTGGGGTTGAGGTCACTGTTTCGTGGGCCATCCAGCTCACTGGCCTAATGTGCTTAGCGCTTCTCTTCTGCTTCCTAGCTCACTGCATACTTCGTGAAAGCTTGCAAGGCACCCTGAAAGGCACAACGATTGGTCTCTATCAACCCGGAGCAACGGAGGAGGGAGAGTCAGGAATGGGGGCGAATAGAACAAGCGGCTAACTGCTTCCACGAAAGCTGCCTCCTTTGCCGTGAGACCAGAACTGCATGGTGTTTGGCTATCATTACTGAACATTTTGATCAAAGAGCCCACAGAAGAATTCCAATCAAAAGGGGGCAAATGTAACAGAATTTCAAATTCTCATGGACTCTAGACTTTCTGGAATGCCAGAGGGTGGCTAAAACCCTGAAACTTTTGTCCTGAGATCATCTTTAACCTTAAACAAAAATATTCCTGAAGTCATCTTAAAACCAAACAGCAGCTTGGCTTCACTGGTAGAAAGGTCCGCCTTGAACACTGTGCTCTTTGAAGAACTATCTCTAGGGAATCACGTTGACCACAGCACCCGGAAGACTCGCTGGGAACCTTAGGGGCAGTGAGCTTATGTCAATGAGGAACAGCTCAGAGAAGAGGGTGGGAATGGTTGCAGGACTCAAAGGACGCCATCAGTGCCGCTGAGCCGCACGTGCAGAAACCACTGAATGGGTCTATGTCCCGCAGTGTGTATTTTCAACAACAAAATCAATAAAATTTAGGGAAAAAGGAAAAGGCCCTTTAACGTAAGGTATAAGCCCCCTTTGCTGAGCCTGGTCTAGGGCTTCAAATGGGAAGGTTATAATCAAATCTACTTTTGTATGAGGCCAGCTCTGCATCGTACAAAACTCTAGTAACAGGAAATGGTCATGATAGTCTGATCAACGGACTTCTGTCCATCGGGAGATCAGTGCTGCGGTGGGACAGGGAAGCATGCTTTCTCAGGAGATGCCGGTGGGTGAGTGGGCAAGCATCCAGAACCTCTAACAGGACAAGCATTTGGTCCCAGGCTCTGCCGCTTAGAAGCTGTGTGGCTGTGGGCAAGTCACATTAACTCCTTGTGCCTTGGTTTACTCGTCTGTTCAATGGGGAGAATTAAAGGACCTGCCTCCCCAGGTGGTTTGAGAACTCAGTAAGGGACTGAACATGGAGTGTGGATGGATGCCCTCTCTGTTTCTCCTGGGATGCATGTCTGCTGAGGTGAGTTAGAGTCAGGAAGGCCTGTGGTGTGGGGTGGGTCACCTGACCCTTCTGCGC
>NW_006921635.1:3514917-3519771 GCF_000298275.1 Orycteropus afer afer
ACCATTCAGTTAGCAGCCAAATGCTTTAAACACTACACCACCAGGGCTCCTACCATGGAAGTGGGTACTGATATGTACTTACACCTCCTGACAAAGAGCTAGCCCTTAGCCCTACTGTCGGGCCCTGGGTCAGGGCTAGGGGAAGGAGCCCGGTGCACTCCAGGTGGGTGGGGTCCCAGAAGCCCAAGGTCCCCATCCCCCAGCAGGGCCCATCTTCACCCCAGTGTTGGGCTCTGCCTGCAGGCCATAGAGGCTGATGTCCAGCTGAGAGGGCTGCCCCTCAGCGGCCTTCAGGCCGAGCCCAGGCTCAACACCCACTGGGTCTGTGGGCCAGGCCGGGGCAGGACCAGACAAAGCCCAGAAGTGACACCGAGAGGAAGGCTCCCTAGAGCTCCTGGTTCTCTGGGACCAGCCCTGCACAGGCTCTAATGCTGGGGGCTATGCTGCAGTCCCTGGCTTCCTGGTCACTTGTCAACTGACCAGGGAGGGACCCAAGGGGCTCAAGTGGGACTTGTCCAGCCGGAGCAGGAAAGTGACTCTTCCCCTCTCTGACTTAAGTGCCATGGTTTGTGAAATCTGGGAACTGTCAGTGTGGCAGCTGTGCCGCGGAGCACAAGATCAGCCGGGTGGCGGCTGGAGCCCAGAGCAGAGTCTGGCAGAGAGAGAAGAGGGAGGTGCCCGAGAGAGCTGCATCCCTGCCCCTCCTGCGAGGCGGCCACGAGGTGCCAAGTCACCTCCAAAAGTCCCCTTTGGGCCCATGTTGGGTTTCTAATACTTATTACAGCCAAAGCAATGAGCGAAGTCACTGGGGCCCAAAACGGAAGTAACACTGAAAACCTACTATGCACCCAGTAACACATGCATCGCTTCTACAGAATGAGATCAAGCTCGAGAAGCCACGAGCACTGGACTGGGATGCGGTGAGTAAATCCTCCTGAGAGGAGGAGGAGGAGGAAGAGGAGGAGGGAGAAACATCAGAGTGGCGGTTACATCGCCCTCAGAAGAGCCCTTTAGAATCGGCAATTATACTCCTATTTCACAGATGGAGAAAGTGCGAGTCAGACAAGTTCAAGGTCGTGGATTTTGTAGGGAGTGAAGCTAGGCTTGGAATCAGGTCTCTGCTCTGATCTGACCAGGGAGGCAGCAGGATGGCAGGTGGGAGGCGGGGTCAGCGTGAAAAACTGCTGGGAGACTTTAATACAGATGCCGACAAAGCGATGAAAGGGGGCTGGCTAGCGAAGACGGGGCGAACGGACAGGGTGTGGATGAGCCATGGGGGAGGGGACGGAAAGAGGGGGAAGCGAGAGCTGCGGCAGTGCCAGACGATTCCAGCTCCTAGTGACCTCGATTCCAGCTCCTAGTGACCTCGATTCCAGCTCCTAGTGACCTCGATTCCAGCTCCTAGTGACCTCGATTCCAGCTCCTAGTGACCTCGACAGGACAGAGCAGAATCTCTACAGAAGCCAAGCCAAGCCACACCCACTGCAGTCAGGACCATTCCGACTCACAGGGCCCCTAGGAGACACAGTGGAACTGCCCCACGGAGCTTCCAGGGCTGTAATCTTTATGGAAGCAGCTGCCACTTTCCCTCCCTTGGAGCAGCTGGTGGGTTCGAACTGCTGACCTTCTGGTTAGCAGCTGAGCACTTACCCACCCTGCCACAGGGCTATAGGGTCGCTATGAGTCAGTCAACTCCATGGCAATGGATTTTGGTTTGGTTTGTTTTTTGTTTGTTTGTTCATCTTTGAGGGGGCAGATCAGCATGATGAGAATCACTGGACTGTAACAGGATTTAGCACCTTCATTTCACCCCACAACTCGCCAGCACTCAACTGAGGAGGAATCTTGCTTGTTGACTCTGGAGGGCTTCGGCATTTCTTTCCATTAGTGAAGCACCAAACATATTAAGACACCAGAAGCAGCAATGAAGTGTTAATTAGGTTATAACGATCCTTTGTCCCCACAACAAATTAAACTGAAATTCTCCGAGCCTGGACTCTGGCCAGGCCCAGGGAAGCCACCACGAAGAAGCTACTGCATTTCCTTTTCTTTCATCTCTACCATTTCGGATCCCGAGCCGACGGAGAAGAGGGTGCAAATGAAAACCCGGGGACGCCCTGTCCCCCCACCTGAGTCTCACTTCCCCCAGGATTCCAGGGAGCAGGCGGGTCTCGCGAGCCCAGCAGCTCCACTCTGCGTGCTTTGCAATAGGGGGTCTCCCTACCTGCGCCCGCATCCCCCCCTTCCCAAGATCTATTAGCTGAGGTCTTCGACTCAGAGCAGCGGCAGTGCCGGGAGATCACTGTGGGTCCAACATGGACGCCCCTGGCTAGCTCTGCTCACGGAACAGCACAGGAGAAGAACTTTGATGGCCTCCATCAAAGACAGACGGACCCTCGGCTTTGACGGGGAGCCATGAACCACGGCTGCTCTTTCAGGAAACAAGGTGGTCCCCGGCTGTTTGCGCACTGCTGCCCAGGTGAAGGCGTTCAGCTGGTGGCCCGCCGGACCCGCAGAATGGGGCCGCGAGCAGGGGTCCTGACCGGGCGCTAGCGCCAGTGGTTCCATTTTGCCTGGGGGCTTTCCATGTATTAACCGATCTAATCCTTACAAAGACCCTATGAAAGTCCCTATTATTATTCTCATTTCACAGTCAAGGAATCTAAAGATCAGAGACGTAAAGAAACCTGCTCTGGGTCCCGCAGCCAGTAGCACTGACAAACATGTCAGTCTGACCTCAGAGTCCACGTTCCTGCCCACGTTCAACTGCAGAATTCTCCAGCCTGACCTTAAGCCGGGGGCGGGGGGGGTTCGGTGGCAGAATCCTCGCCTTCCTCACCGGAGTCCTGGGGTCGGTTCCCCACTAACACACCACCCGGCTGGCAGTGGGGGCTTGCGTGTAGCGAGGACGCCAAACAGGTGTCAGCGGAGCGTCCGGACTAAGGCGGACCAGCAAGAAAGGCCTGGTGATCTGCTTCCAAAGATCGGCTCCTGAAAACCCGACGGAGCCCAGTGCTCTGCTCCTCACTGACCGTGGGCATGGGCAGGCCCGGGCAGCGTTTAGGTCGATCACAGGTTGGGCTGCTGTGAGTCAGGGCCAGCTTGATGGTTGCTAACAACGACAACTACCTTAGCCAGAGATTCTCACCTGAGGGTAGGTGGGTGAGAAGAATGAACGAAACACATGCACAACCACACTCCTGCTCTTTCCACCACACATGCTGCAGAGATTCCAGATTTTAGGGGAGGGTACCCAAGGAGGTGGCACACACCCTCCACTGCAAGTACCATCTGTCCACGTAGCTCGTGGATGTGGTGGCCGCTGCTCAACAGGGACCAGCCACCTATAGCAGGCGCTCCTGCTTAGGGCGGGGGGTGTCCCTGGGAGAGGTCTCAGAGGAAGGGGGCCGTCTCTCTAGTCTCCCTGTCCTCTCAGAAGGGGCAGGGGACCGAGAGCCTCCAGGGACGACCAGGTTCTGGCTAACTTCACTGCTCAATCTCTGTCCTCCCAATGATGGTGACAGGTCACTCTGCCTTCCACATCTGAGGGACTTGCCTGAAATGCCAGTATGGACTGGGCAGTCCTTCCAAGGCCCTGCGCTCGAAGGTAGAGCTTGCAGACCATGCATCCGCCTGCCAGCTGTCAGCTGGTTTCCCGGCCCAGCACTGCGCCGGCCCTGCCCCGGGCTCCTGCCTGTGCTGTCTACGGAGTGGGCGGTGTCTCCTTTCTTTCCCACCTGGAAAATCCCTAAGCTCCTAACAGACCAGCTCTGGTTTCCCCAAGCAGCAACAGAATTTAAGGTGGGACTGGGCACATGAGCTTTTTAAAATTCCACTAGTTATTTAAGGAGCCCTGTGGTGCAATGGTTATGGCATTCAGCTGCTAACCAAAATGTCAGCACTGTCAGCCCACCAGCCACTCTGCAGGAGAAAGACAAGGCAGCCTGCCTCCCTAAAGAGTTACAGCCTGAAGAACGCCATGGAGCAGGTAAACTCTGTCCTACATGTCGGTATGAGTTGGAATCAATTCCACAGCAGTGGGTTTGGTTTGAGGGTTGCTTGACTGCATTTGACTGCTAACCAAAAAGGTCAGGGGTTCAAATCCACCCAGGTATTCCTTGGGAGAAGATCTGGCAATCTGCTTGCATATGGATCAAAGCCTTGGAAACCCGCTGGGGCAGGTCTACCCTGTCCCATGGGGTCACTGAGCTGGGATCGACTTGATGGCACACAACAACAGGTATTAGCTTTCATGTGTATTACAACATACATAACAAAAACATTAAAAACATATACAACAAGCTCCTTAAATCATTGCCCTGAGAAAATCTTGAAACCTTAAACCAAAAATAATCCCCAAAGTCTTAAAAGCAAACAATAGTCCAGCTTAAGTAGTAAAAAGGTCTGTCTGGCAAGTAGCGACTGGGATCTTAAAAGCTTACAAGCAGCCATCTAGATTCAACAATGGGTCTCTCCTCGTCCAGAGCAAAGAAGAATGAAGGAAACCAAAGATTCATGGAAACAATTAGTCCTAGCAACTGGTGTACCATGCAATCCGCAGCCTATACAACTATGAGACCAGAAGAACTAGATGGTGCCTGGCTACCACTGTCAACCACTCGGAGGGGGACCTATGTAGGAGATCCCAGATAGAGAGGGAGAACAATGTACAACAAAACTCAAAATCATTTGGAAAAAGAAAAAAGGGACCAGGTTTGCTGGTCTTATAGAGTCTGACGGAACCACTGAGACTAAGACTATGGCCCTTAGCGGCCCTTCAGGTCTGGAACTGAACCCACACCTGTGACTTCCAAACAAAAGATAGGCATATGAGCTGAACATTTACCTGAGGTA
>NW_006921635.1:3524506-3545425 GCF_000298275.1 Orycteropus afer afer
TCACAGCTCAGCAGGGACGAGGGCCTGGGAACAGAATGAGGGGAAAGGGGTAATGACGCAAGCAAGCCTAAGGGGCCAGGGGCGCCCTGGAGAGGAGTGGTGAGCTCCAGGGGGACGCTGGGCGGAGTTGTGAGTGGGAGATGTAGGAAAGAACACAGAGATGGAGGCCGGGGGGGAAAGGCAGCGTGGAAGCGGGAGCGCAGAGGAACAGGGCATGGGACACGGTGCTCAGAGCACAGAAACAGGCTAACAGGGCGGCAGAGGGAGGACGGGGCCCAGGGCAACAGGAGTCAGGTCAGGAAGGCAGGCTTTATCTGCTGGGCTAAGGAATTGCCTCTGTTCTCTAGGCCGCCAGGACAGAACTGGCACAAGTGGGTGGCCTGACTAAACAGAAAGGCATCTTCTCACAGTTCAGGAGGCTAGAAGCCTGAAATCAGAGCACCAGCTGGGGGAAGGCTTCCTCTCTCTGTCGGCTCTGGGGACAGGTCCTTGTCTCAGCTTGTTTCCTGGTTCCTCAGAGATCTCCATGGGCCTGGTGTCAGTTTTCTCCCAACTCTGCTTCCTAGCCTGTGTGCTGAAACTCTTCCACATCGCAAAAGAGGCTGACTCAAGACACACCCTGCACTAATCCTGGCTCAGTGATCTGACAAAGACACCCCACTTCCAAATGGAATCATAACTACAGGCATGGAGGCTGTGATTTGCAACACATATTTCTGGGGGACACAGGTCAACGCACGACAGGTGCCCTAGAAGGGTGCTAAGCTGGGGGGACCCGTGGCAAGGCTTATAAGCATGCAGATTAGGTGAAATGCTAAAAACACTAAAACGACAAACTAGCCAGACAATGGATCACAAAATCAGAAATCAGCTTGGTCTAATCATTCTAGTAGAATCATGTTTAAGGATCTTTTCCAGATATCATTCCGTGCACAGACATGGGGTAGAGCTCAGTTAAGAACAAGCCCTCCAAGCACTGGTGGCGTGGTGCTTAAAGCGCTTAGCTGCTAACCCAGAGATTGGCAGTGTGAACCCACCAGCTGCTTCCATAAAGGTCGCAGCCTTAGAAACCCACAGGGCAGTTCTGCTCTGTCCTATAGAGTCAGTATCAGCTGGAATTGACTTGCTGGCAACAAGGGTCAGAGCCTTGAACTTGCGGGTGGCTATGGAGAAAGTGCAGCTCTCCTGCACGGGTGGTGGATGTGAAATGGCATAGTCGCCTGGGAAAACAGTCTGCCGGTTCCTCAAATGGTCACACACAGAGTCACCCCTTGACCCAGCAAATGCACACCAAGGTACAGACCCAGGAGAGAGGGAAATGTGTCCACACAAAAGCTTGTACACAAACGTCCACAGCAGCATACTCCTCACAGCTAGGAAGTAGAAACAACCTAAATGGCACCAACTGATGAACAACACAATTACTCTGGAGGAACGACTCAGAAAAGGAGGGTGGAAATGGTAGCACAGTTCGAAGAACGTCATCAGTGTCGCTAAGTTGTACACGCAGAAAGTGTTGGATCGGTGCATGCGCCACTGTGTACTTTCTCAATAACAACCACAAAAATAAAAAATATAAAAGATATTAAACATTCATTTTTCAAACACTTGCTGTTCTTATAGTTAGGGATCCTTGAGTCGGCCAACTCACAGCAACCCCAGGTCCTAACAGGACAAACCTCTGCCTGGCCCCGTGCCCGTCACAATCTCTGCTATATGTGAGCCCATTGTTACAGTTACCGTGTCAATCCACCTCCTTGAGGGTCCTCCCTTTTTCACTGACCCTCCCCTTTACCAAGCACGGTATCCTCTTCCAGGGACTGTGCCTTCTGACAACGTGACCGAGGAAGGTGAGACCAAGTCTGGCCATTCTTGTTTCTAAGGAGAATCCTGTCTGCGCTTCTTCCAGGACAGGCTTGTTTTCTTCTGGCGCTCCATGGCGTTTTCAGTATTCTTCACCAACACCACAATTCAAAGGCATCAACCCTTCCTCGGTCTTCCGTACTCACTGTCCTGCTCTCACATGCCTACGAGGCGACTGAAAATACCATGGCCAGAGCCAGGCGCATCTTAGTCCTCAAAGTGACATTTTTGCTCTTTAACACTTTAAAGAGGTCTTTTGCAGATTTGCCTAGTGCAATACATCATCTGATTTCTTGGCTGCTGCCTCCATGGGTGTTGATTGTGGATCCAAATAAAAAGAAATCCTTGACAACTTCAATTTTTTCTCCATTTATCACCATATTGCTTCAGTTCAGTTGTGAAGATTTTTGTTTTCTTTATGTTGAAGTGTAATCCATACTGAAGTCTTTAATCTTCATCAGTAAGTACTTCAAGTTTTCTTCACTTCTTCACAGCAACGTTGTGTCACCTGCTTATTGCAGGTTGTAAATGAGTCTTCCCCAATCCTGATGCCGCGTTCTTCATATACTCCAGCTTCTCGGATTGTTTGCTTAGGACACAGATGGAATAATTATGGTGAGAGGACACAACCCTGACGCACTCCCTTCCTGATTTTAAACTCTGTAGATCTTCGTCTTCTGTTCGAATGACGTGGCTGTCAGCGTGTCGTACTGTGGTGGCTTGGATGTTACTGTAATGCTGGAATCATGCCACCAGGATTTCAAACATTTAGACACATGTAAAGGAGAAAATCTACCAACACTTCCACATTGCTGTACTCCTGACCCCAAGACAGTCACAGGTCAGAGTGGGTGCAACCAACAATTTCTTTTACATACGTCTTCTCACACACATATTATAACCTCTCACTTAACTCACTCACTGCCATTGAGTCGATTCCGACTCCTAGCAACCACCACTGGGTTTCCAAGGCAATAAATCTTTATGGAAGTAGATTGCCCCATCTTCCTTCCACAGAGCAGCTGGTGGGTTTGAACCACCAACCTTCTGGTTAGCAGTCAAATACCTTAGGAACTGCGCCACCAGAGCTCCTCTTATCATATTATAACCTGTATCATTATAATTTTTATATGAAAATGGGATCCTACTATTCATTCTTACTCGGCAACTTGCTTGATCTCGTATTATGTCTTGGAGATACTTTTATGCTACCACACAGACAGCCACCTTATCCTTTCTTTTTTTTTTTTTTTCTTTTATAACAGTGGTCCAACAACCATCATTTAACTAATCCTCCATTAATGGACGTTTGGATTGTTTCCATTTTTAAAAAATATTTCCAAACAAGATGCGCTTGTTCTGATGCTTGGCATGCTCCTGTGTGCACTTCTACAAGCTCTGTTCCTAGAGTCGGGAGGCAGGATAAAATGTAACCGGGGCTGAGAAATGGCTCTCCCAAAGGCTGTGCTGATCCACACAGCCCCTCCCGGGCCTACACCCTTGCCAGCACTAAGGACTATCAATCATTTTTATCTTCGCTAATCTGATTGGTGAAAAATGGCGTCTGGCTTTCATCTGCATCTTTGATGTAGCTGCAAGCAGCTGCTCAGAGGTTTACTGGCTTTCTTTCCCTGTGAACCGCCTTTTCATGTTCTTTTCAATATTTTTTAAATGTCAGTTTGAAAATTCTTCTGGATTTATCATGAAAAGGCAATTTCTTCCTAGTGAAGCTTTGGTTAGGAGGCTTTCTTATTCCTATGACTTAGGAGAGCTTGGCGCAGGGGTTGACTTAGAGTGGAGAGACTGTCCTGGACTAGAGAGAAGACACAAGGCTGTGAGTGGACTAAATGCCCCCGAACTGTTCCCTTAAAATGGTTAATGTTACGGGATGTGAATTAATCTTCCATCGATTAATGTTATAGCATTTTAGCTTGACTTTATAGTATGTGACACAGTGGCTGCAACAATGACCTCAAACACAGCAATGACTGTGAGGATGGGGCAGGAGGGACAGTGCAGTGCTCTGTTGGCCACGGGTCACTATGAGTCGGAACCCATTGGATGGCACCTAACAGCAACAACGGGCCAACTTCACCTCAGTAAGTTATTTTAAAAATTGTTTTATTGTGGTAAGAATATATATAACATTTGCCAATCCAACACTGTAGTTGTACAATTCAGTGACATCTGTTTTGTGCATCATGTTGGACAATCATCACAACTACCTGTTTCCAGATTGTCCTACCACCTTTAACTCGGTGCCTCCTAAGGAAGGCCTCTTTCTTCCTCTTCCTTCCAAGCCCTGAGGACCACGAATAAACTTCATCTCTACATGTGTCTGTTTCATGAGGGGGATCAGACAGTACTTGTCCTTTTGTGACTGACTTCTTTCACTCAGCGTAATGTTTTCAACGTCCACCCACGCCATAGAATGTGTCAGGACTTCATTTCTCTTTACAGCTGAAAACATTCTGTTGTCTGGATAAACCACATTTGGGTTATTTTTTCCTCTGCTGATGGCCACCAGGATTCTTCTACCTTTTGGCTATGAATAGTGCTGTGATGAACACTGGTGGACAGGTTCTCAGTAAGTTTTTGTTTTATGCTAATTTTACCTTGACGGCAGTGAGCAGAGCCTCTTCAATGTGTGGTTCTAAGCCCCTCCTGCCTCTTCTCCTAGGTGACTACTGTACTTACAGCCTGAATTCACCTGCTCAGCAAATTCAGAATTTTTCCAGGGTGAGTCATATCTGTGGGATGGTTTTCATTCAAACAGTTTTTGTCCATTAAAAATATCATATGACCCACCCCGGGATCACCTGTCAGCCAAACCACAGACAGGCCCATGAGGTGAACAGTGACACCTGTGAGGAACGTGCTCCTCGGAGCAATCAACCACAGGAGACCCAAAGGGCAGCATTCGCCCCAAAGCAAAGCTGAGACGGCAGGAAGGAGCAGGAAAGAAGGACTAATGGGGAGCCCAGGGAGGAAGCGGGAAGCATGCTGTCACATTGAGGGGTTTGCAGCCAGTGTCGTGAAACCAAACGTGCATAAATTCTTGAATGGAAAATTAACTCTCTCTGAAAACAAACTCCCACTGAAACCACAATTAAAAATAAATACATAGAAGTCTGGAGACCCTCCCAAGACTCCTGTTTACAGTTTGCTTTCAAACTTCTCCCACTGCTTTAAAGGCTCACAGAAAAAAGCCATGCCAGACTTCTCTCCCACCGCACCAAGCGACAGCCCTTCCTCAGTCATTGTCCCCTGTGCCGACTTGAAAAAGAACTTAAACAAACAAACAAAAGGAGCCTGGGCCATTCTGCCTTGTGAAGACCCAGCTCACCTGAGACGCATTTCAAACGTGACCTTCCCCAGTGCAGACCACCCGCTGGGGCAGCTCCCCCAACTTCTCCCAGGCGGGCTCACCCAGCACCTCACTTCTTGTTTTCCCTCCCTGGGGGCCTCCCCTTGTCCTCCTGCTCATGAGGCAGCCAGAACCACAGGCAGCGAGCAAAGCTCGGGGCCAGGGTGGACCCACCGCCAGGGCACACGTAGGCCCAGGGCTGCCAGCGGAGGACAGTCACACACGGCTCGTTCAAGTCCTAGCTCGGCCTGGCAGCTGCTTGGTGCCGGGCAAGTGAGGCGGCCGCCCCGAAGGCAGCAATGCTCTGCAGGGCTGCTGGAGAGGAGCCGGGGCTGCCCCAGAGCCAGCACTCGTCACGGGAAGCCAACTCGGGCCCACAGGCCACCCGCACGGAGGCCGCCCCGACGCAGACCTGCCTGGGAACTGAGGAGCTGCTGCGTGGAGACCTCTGCATGCCCTGGGCTGGCTCCCTGCACCGCATCTATGTCCTCTCTGGAACCCGCTCCTGCCTCGGGCTTTAACCCACCCACATTTGGGTCTCCAGCCCCTCCTCTCCCACGAACACGCCAGGGCCTAATGCGCGTATTCCCACTTGGACCAAGAGTAGGCGCCTCAGCTTAACCAGTCCCCAGCCCGCCTGGGGCTGGTCTCCCTCAACGCTCCCTCCTCCTTCTGAGCGCTCAGGCAGGTGAGAAAGTCAGTTCCCTGAGCACAGCCTGCCGTCCTCAACCTCGTCTTCCTCACACAGCCCCCTCAGCCTGGCTTCCACCTTTGCTCCCAGAGTCCAGCCTCCACACAGAAGCCAGGCGCCATTTTTAAACCCAGGTCAGAGCACAGCACTCTGCTCAAGCTCCCCGACAGGGTCCCATCGCCACAGGGGAAAGCCCAGCCACTCTCCCACCACCACCCCACCCCCCACGCACTGCTGGTCTTCACCCCTTCCCACCTCAGCTCCCTCGCACGTCAGCCCGCACTCCCAGCTCCCTCCATCACTCGCCTCAAGTCTCTGTCCACTGCGCCCCCTTTGTAAAGCAGCAGCCCCTCTGCCCCTTGTGACCTGCATCTGTCTATTTTTTGCAGAGCCCTGATGACCATACGCCTACAAACTAGCGACTTGTTTGTTCGTCCAGCGCATCACCCCTCCGCACGGGGATGCCACCTCCACAAGGACAGACACTGTCTCTAGGCCTGGACCAGCACAGGGCCCTGACAGGGCTCAGAAAACGGCGAACGAGCCAATGAAGCTCCTTGGAGAGCACGAGGGCAAAACACCAAACAGTGTGAGGTGTCCAGGTGAACACCTGTGCTGTCTCCCGCCCCGAGAGAGGATGAGGAGTTTTTAGGGGCGTTTGGGACCTCTCTGTGGGGCTCCAGGGGCGCTGGAGGCTCTGGGTCCCTTCTTGGGTACTGCAGCAGGCTCAGGAGCCGGCCTCTGGGTCTGAATTCCCCCATGGCACTTCCTTGCCAGTGGCCTCGGGTGACAATGACTTCCACAGCCTGTGCCTCAGTGCTCCCCTCTGCAAAATGGGGAGGCCACCACCAGCGCCCAGCTGCCCTCAGGACACCGGCGGGACCGTGAGGCCGGGGCCGGGACGCCGACTCACAGCGGTATCGGGGCACCGCCGGTGCTCACCTGCACATTTTGGTGGTGGAATTGAAGAGCTTCACTTTGTAGCCACTGTTGCAAACAAGCAGGAAGAGCTCCTTGGTGAGTGGGGGGTACCAGAGCATGCAGGTCGGGTAGCAGCCCTGGTCGGTCCGGTGAATGTCCAGCACTTCCAGGTGGTCTCTGCACGTCTTAAGGAGATTGTACTCGATCTGCAGAGGAGCCCAGGTCGACGTGTGAGGACCGAGCAGAGTGAAAAGCCCAGTCAGGGGCCCTGGATCACGGTGACAGCTCTCCAACGCTCCACCAACAAGCCATCCCTCATTCCAGCCGCGGTGAGGCCCTGTTCCCAACCAGCTCCTGACTCTGGATGCCACAGTGAGCCAGACGAGGGGTGAAGCACGCACACTGTGCCATTTAATCCTCACGCCTGCCTCCCCTGCCTGTCTTACAGATGAGAAGACGCCTCAGAGAGGCTCTGTGACCTGTCCAACGTCACACAGCTATGACACAGTACAGCAAGATTGCCAAGTTAGGTCCAACTGACCACAAAGCCTGGCCTCTCAGTCCTGCTTGACCACTTCATTGGCTGCCCAAGTCTTGGGGGCCCCTGAGGGTGGGACTGATGTCTCACACTCAGCACTGGACAGCCAAAGGCCACCTGCAAGCTGTTCTGGTGGGTTGAGCAGGACGGACGAATGGAGAGACGGATGGATGGATCGAAGGGAGAAAAGAAGGACAGACAGTGTGAGCAGTTGCTAGGTGACTGAAGGATGACTGATCGAGAATCCGCCGGCTTTATCATGTCATCTCTTGTTGCTACTCTGCCTTCCCTTTTTGTCCCATTTTACGTTTAGGGAACAGCCTGGCTCCAGGCTCTGGACACAATGAAAGCACCGTGAGAGCCCACTTTCCAAATGCAGCCAGGGTCCATGTACCCACTCAAGGGGAAATGCTGCCTCCCAGGGTCTATGCATCCACACCATGGGGAACACGGCCTCCCAGGGTCCACACCTCCATGCCGTGGGGAACGCCACCTCCTGGGACGTGGGGAACACCCCCTCCCCTGTCTCCCAACATGCCGTTTCCCTTGAGCCCCTCACTCAGGCCGTGTGCCCCTGTGCAGAGTTACAGCCACATTCAGGGAAAGTGGCAACACTGAGAGGCTCCCCTCACCGCGTCTGCATTCATTTTGTCCAGCACATGTCCTGCATGCCAGGTTCTGTGCCAGATGCCACGGGACACGTGTGACAGGAACGACAGACACAGTCTGAGTGGCCAGGCACCGAGGACTCACCAGAAGCCGATCCTTCCCGAGGCTCAGCAGCCGGGGCTCGTTGCTGTCCAAGTGCACCCCGAACAGGAGGCTCCGGATGCTTTTGCGATGAGAGCGGAGCCTGGCTAAGTACTCCCAGACCCTCCGGCCGTGCCTGACGACCACCCGGTAAAGGGCCACAGTGTAAGACATATCCTGAGCGGGAGCAACACAGCACAAGTGATTCCTCCTTTTAATCCCGGAACTTAAAGGTCACCATTACATCCTCACACTAATTTACCTCTAGAATATCTTATTTAAAAAAAAAGTTCAGAGAACACTGGAACCAGGAGTAAAATAATGCCTATTTTCTAGATGAGAAAATAAGGGTTAAAAGCAGATAGTTACAAAGGGGGTGGAGGGGACAGTTCTTACCTGACGCTATGGCCTCACCCTTTCCTAGTCCCTACCTCATTCTCTGCGGAAAACCAAGCGCTAGAGTCTCTGCCTCCCCTCTTCTTTCCCAGCTACATAAAGGAAAGAAGGCAAGAGTGTGGACGTGTGCTCGGGCAGAAGGGGGCACACTGTGGCCTCGGCAAGTGCTGCGAACTCAACAGATGCCCAACAGAGCGGGAGGGATGTGGAACAGAACCTCACATTGCTAAGACACACTGGAGCAGCTGGGACTGGAAGACCCCTAGACAACCCCCGAGACACTGCTTGGGCCTTGAACTCCAACACATCCAAGGTCACCTTCCAACTAATGACAGACTGGCTCACAAAATAAAGGATATTGTCCGTAAGCACTGAGCTCCTTGAAAAATTCACTTCCATGGGACCAAATAGGAGCTCTAGTGGTGTGGTTCCTAAGGCATTTGACTGCTAACCAGAAGGCTGGTGGTTCAAACCCACCCGCTCCTTGAAAGGAAGGTTGGGCAACCTACTTCCATAGAGATACAGCCTCAGAAACCCAAGGAGATGTCGCTATGAGTTGGGTCCGACTTGATGGAAGTGAGTGCGGTTTTTGGTTTTTTTATGAGACCAAATGGTCAACAACTTTAAAACAAAGATGACAAAGTAAGGGGGAAGGGAAACTAGATTAGCAGACACAAAACCACCAGAAGGGAAATCAAGGGCTCAAAGGGGCCGTGGCTTACATGCAAACGCTGTGTGCCTCCCCCCCACGCACACCATGAAGGGCAAACAAGCCACCATGAAGGGCAAGCAAGCACAGTGCAGACCGGGAGGAACAGCAGACAGGTGAGGCCGGAGGAACAGCAGACAGGTGAGGCCGGAGGAACAGCAGACAGGTGAGGCCGGAGGAACCGAAGGTCGCTACCGAGCCTACAAGCCCAGGTTACCGTGGAGAGGAACAGAACCCAAAACTGTGAGCAGGACTTTGCTTTAAGTGAGCTTGTGGTCTAGTCAAAAGGTCACAGGAAAAACAGACGACCAGTGCAGAGAAGCCTAAACCCGAAGGAGCAGCCGGGCACAGGACCCAAGCAGGGAGGTTCTGGGACCTGGTCTCATTTTGGGGCTCCTCCTTTCTTGCTTTTTCTAACCACTGGATTGAGAGCAAATTCACACGTCATGTAACTCACCCACCAGAAGTGTACACTTTGATGGTTCTTAGTACATGCTGAGAGCTGTATCACCTTCCTCACTCCCAAACTCCAGAGCGCTTCACCCCAAAAAGAACCCTGATTCATCAGCAGTCACCCCCAAGCCCCAGCCGCGCTCTGTCTTGGTTTTAAAGAAAGCCGCTCAGCCCAGGGCTGGACTCAGGGAAACACCTACCGCCGTGGCCATGTACTGGGAGTCATGGGAGAAACTGATGTGGGTCACGCTGCTTCGGGAATATCTGAACGGCTCCGTGCTCTCACTTTCTAAGGACATGGCGTCAAGGATGTAAACCGTCCCCTCAGTGAAGCCGGCTCCAAGGATGGCTCCTGGAATCACAAGCCAGAGAATGGCGATGGAGAAGGGCTCACGGCACTGCCAGTGCCAGGTCTTAGTTAGGTGCTGAGGAGGCAGGAGTGACTGTAACAGACGAGGGCTCTGTGTGCGAGGCTTGGAGTGCTGTGGGACGCTGAGGGGCCCACCCACATCCAGCCGGTCAGGGAGGCCCGAGCACGGCTATGAGCTGAACGGGTTTCAGCAGAGCTTCCTGACTAAGGCATGCTAGGAAGAAAGGCCTGGCAGTCTCCTTCCCAAAATTTGCCAGTGAAAACCCTGCAGGTCCCAACAGTCCATTGTGCAACTGATCATGGGGACGGCACCGGGGGAGGGAACTGGCTGGGGCAGACAATGACAGGCAGAGCCCACTGAGGGGAGCCTTCCACTGGGAGCCTCCAACAGCCTGACAAAATGGACGTACCTTCTGGGTTGTAGGTCAGACTCTGGACCCCAAGGCCCTTCTCAAAGACTCTGCTGAAAAGGTAGGTCTTACTCTCGTAGTCCCACACTTTGACCATCCCGCAGAAGCTCCCAATGGCGAGTAGGGGCTGGTATGGGTGGCAGGCGACCGCACAGATGGCATCCTTGGGCTCCACAAACAACTTCTCCAGCTTGGTCCCGTCTGCCGTTAGGTGATACACCGTGGCGTCAGACGTTGCGATGATGAAGTTTCTGTTTGCCAGGGAGAGAGCAGACCGCGTCAGCGTTGGCAGGGAGCGGGATGCAGCAGCCATTCTGCCTCTAATTGCACGCGAGCCGCCTCTGTCGTCTGTAATTTAGTGACATTATTAACCCAGCGTCTCCAAAAATACACCCAACAGCCTCCATTTGCCAAGGAAGAAGCCCACGTTCCTACATGTAAATTGAGTCATTAAGTATGCAGATGGACAGTCAGTTGTACAATTA
This sequence comes from Orycteropus afer afer, assembly GCF_000298275.1. Lineage (NCBI taxonomy): Eukaryota > Metazoa > Chordata > Mammalia > Tubulidentata > Orycteropodidae > Orycteropus > Orycteropus afer. The sequence continues at coordinate 3,535,460 of NW_006921635.1, forward strand.
GCTAATGTGCACATGCAAATGTTCATTTGTGTATGCAAATACAGAGCAGGGCGCACACACAGATGTGCCTGTAAATACTGCAAGGGCGACTAAGCAGAGTCACAGACAATCCTGTCTTGAGATATTATGGCTGTCGGCTATCCACCGTCTTCTGCACTGTGTCTAGGACAAGCACAGCTTTCGGAAGAGAGGGGAACCGAGGCGAGAACTCCAGGCTCGACACAGGCCAGTGCGCGTGCATGAAGGCCTTCAAGCTTCTAGCTCCTATCCTATCACAGAAGAGCCTTGTTGCCACTGGGTGCCATCGCATCGGTTCCCACTCACAGTGACCCCGTGCGCAACAGAACAGAACACTGTGCCTTCCTGCGGCGTCCTCACAGGCACTGCCACGTTCAAGGAGGCCCTGCGTCAATCCCTCCTGTTCAGGACTTCCTCCTTTTCGCCAACCCTCGCCTTTATCAAGCATGACGTCCTGCTCCAGGGACTGGTCCCTCTTGATGACGTGCCCAAAGCCCGTGAGAGCCAGCCTCACCTCCTCACATCTCAGGAGCATTCTGCCTGTTCTTCCACCAACACAGATCTGCTCGTCCTGGCCACCCACGATGTATTCAACACTATTTGCCAATACCACAATTCAAAGGCATCAATTCTTCTCCGGTCCTAATATTCCAATAATGTCTAATATTTTCAAATGATTGGTGATTGTGATCGGCCAGGAGAGATAAAAGAGGGGTAGGAAGGGGTCCCAACAACTAGATTCATGGACAACTCACCTCACGATGAAAAAGTCGCCTTTCAAAGTGCAGTCTGGTGGGTAGTTTGATTTTTCTGTAGGAGGAGGTGGCGAGGTCTTCGAAAAGGACAGGGTCCGAATGGGGCTCAGTCTGAAGTGGCTAAACCAGTTGACAATGGACAGGGTGCCATCGTAGAACTTAATGTTCCCCTTAATGTCACCGGTGACAATGTAGCTGAAATGGAGAATGACAGCAGTGTGGTCGCAAATGGAAGTGAGCAGGCCGCCTACTGGGCCCTCGGTCCTGCACCAGGCCCCGGCCCCCAGGCTTCGGCACACGGTGTCTCATGCCACCCTGTGAGGCTGACTTGACCGCTGAGTCATTTAGATCTAGAACTAAGGCTCAGAGAGTTAAAACCTTGTGCCCAGGACTAAGAGCTGCCAGGTTTAGCAAATAAAGACACAGGGCGCCCCATTCAATTTGAATTTTGGATGAACAAGGAATAATCCTCCAGTATAATCGTGTCCCAGACACCGTAAGTGACACGCGTCTGTCTGGCATCCCTCCTGGTCGACATGGTGGGGCAATGCAGTGAGCGCAGGGTATCTGGAGCTGGGGTTACCACCCCTTCTTCCAGCTCCCCCTCCCAGCCATAAGCAGTGTGTGTGTGTGTGGGGGGGGGTAGTGACTATAGATGCCCCACAGAGGGTCTCTCTCCCAGCCCTCAGAAACCACACAGGCCCCTTCCTGGGAAGCTGCTGGGGTTGGAGTGGTCGTAAAAACCCTGGTTGGTCGGTCATAACAGCCGAAGGCAGCACCGCGTGACAAAATGGCTTTCCTCTCCTCTGCTCAGATCCATCCCAAATGGGCCTTTTTTAAAGAGTCTGACATAATTCTAGTCCCAGAAGGGAGAAAGGGGATGCATTTTCCCTAATATCTGCAGAGTGATTAAATGAGGCTTCTGATTGGGCAAGGCAGGCAGGCAGAGTAATTGGCTACAACATCTTTCACTGCCCTCTGCTGGAGAGAAGTGGCAATGCAGGTCAAGTGTGTTCAAAACCAAACCAAACTGACTGCTGTGGATTCAATTTGGACTCAGCGTCCACACAGGACAGAGGAGAACTGCCCCATAGGATTCCCAAGGCTGTAAATCTTTATAGAAGCAGACTGCCTCATCTCTCTCCCACCGAGAGGCTGGAGTTCAAGCAGCTGATCTTTCTGTTAGCAGCTGAATGCTTTAACCACTGGATCACCAGAGCTCCGTCAAGTCTGTTCAGAAAGGCCTTTCCTTCCCGGGCTCGTGGTCCGGGCTGGGTTTTACATCACTCGGAGAGACGAGAACCAGCACCAGGTCTGCACTGGCTTTCTTAACCCCCAGCTAATTAAAAGTGAATTGCACGGCCAGTTGCAGTTCTACTTATGTCCTTCAGCACCTTTGGGTAAGGACATCAGTTTGCGTTTTTCTTTGCAAAACTGCCTGGACCTCACTGTTGCCCTGTGTTAAGAGAGTGGAAAATGAACGTAAGCAGGCTTTTTGAAAGCAAGTGGCCCAGCGACTCCGTCCACATGGCAAGGTCCCCTGCACACCTCCAGGAACTTGTCTAGACCCACTCATGATGGCCGCTATCCAGCGCTGGCCAGGCAGCACACCAGCGTCACCCGAGCTGTCTCACAAAATCCTCATAAAACCGTGCTGAGATGGAGAGCTCAGTCATGCCCATTTCACAGGCAGAAAAACAGAGGCTCGGCTCTGTCAGTAAGAGATTCAGCTGCAACATAAACCTTGTTCTGTCTGAGGCGAAGGCCCCCACAGAGGCCTGGGTGGGGCGAACGGTTAACACACTCGGCTGCTCACTGAAAGGCTGGAGCCTTGAGCTCACCCCGAGGTGCTTCAGAGGGAAGCCTGGGAATCTGCTTTCAAAGCATCAGCCCTGAAACCCTGCGGAGCGCGGCTCAACTCAGACTCATAAGGGGTCACCGCGACTCAGAATTGACATGGTGTCAACCAGTGCATGCACCGCTCTGGTAGCGTGGCGCCTAAGCCATTTGACTGCTAACCAGAAGGCTGGCAGTTCAAACCACCAGTCACTCCTCGGAAGGAAGGTTGGGGAATCTACTTCCATAGTGATACCGCCTCGGAAACCCAAGGAGGGGTCGCTATGAGTCAAATCAACTCGACGGCAGTGAATCTGATTTTTTTTGGGGGGGGGCTCTAATTTGTTCAAGGTTATTTATTATGTGTGCCCCTTTCACCATTTGCAGATAATTTCTATCATTCCATAAGAATGTTGAGCTAATCTGATCAACAAACCTCAGTGATGTTACTGGACAATAATGGCTTCCAATTATTTTTAAATTAACTTATACATACAGCATTATGGGAGCTCTGGTAGCACAGTGCCTAAGGCACCTGGAGGTTCAAACCCACCAGCCACTCCTCGGAAGGAAGATAGGGCAATCTACTTCCGTAGCGATACTGCCTCGGAAAACAAAGGAGGGGTCGCTATGAGTCGGGGCCAACTCGACAGCACATAACAACAACACAGTCTCTAGAAACCAGAATTGGAGAACTGTATGAAGTTTGGTTTTATTCTCTCTTTTCATATGTGAATGCTATTTTGTAATCAGGAAAAAAATATATATATATATATATATATATATATATATATACAGCTTTCACATTATTTTTCTAACTTAAAATGTGTAGAGTTTGGTGTACAAAATAAATCTAGCTTTTAATGCAGATGGAAAAAACATCAGTTACTTTGTGTTTTACCAACGCAAAAGGACTTTTCAAAAATGTTATACATGCCCAAGATTTTCTAAAACTCCAGTTAGTACAAAAGGGATATCAAAGTACATCCACCCCTGGTCTTGATCCTGGTTCTCAGGGCTTCTCCTTAAAACCCAAACCCGTTGCTGCGGACCCAATTCTGGCTCTTAGTGTCCCTACAGGACAGAGTAGACCTACCCCATAGGGCATCCAAGGCTGGAACCTTTACAGAAGTAGACTGCGTCATCTTTCTCCCACGGAGTGGATGGGGGGTTCGAACCACAGACCTCTCAGTTAGGTAATGTCTTATTACTGCACCATCAGAGCTCCTGGTTCTTCTCCTTGGTGGCAGCCAATGTGCCCAGTTAACCGTGACTCTCCCCAGAAACAGTCTCTGCACATACAGACTGTGCACACACCCCAAGGGGCATTCACCCCGTCAGCGACACTGTCATTAAGTTAATTACCTATCAACTGTCGTGAGCACCGTGATGGCCTCCTTCTGCAGATGCACCAGTTTACAGGGCTTGATATAGGGGAAGTCCAGAGAGCTGGTGGCGGCCAGCGGGGGGCGGTGGATGTCCCAGACCACCAGCTTCCCTTCCGTCGTTGCCGACAGCAGTTGTGTGTGTTTCGGGTGAAACACTGACTGGCTGAACTTGCCCACGAGCTTGTTGAACGTCTGCATTTCAAGAGATGAGTTACGGCTTACTGCTGGCAATAAATATGAAACAGGGCAGTTGATACGACTGCAGAAAATGTGTCTGTGAGGGGGATGGGGGCCACAAACCTCGTCACCCACCTCAGACGCTCCGGTAAATGAGGAGAATAAAATGTTTTTTCCTCTCCGACACCTGTGTCACACCTTGCCCTCAAGCCTCTAAACACCCAGTGTCATTTTTTTAAATTTATTTTGCTGTTGCTGTTGTTGAGAACACACACAGCAACACAGGCCCCAGTCCCCCGCTTCACACGAGTGACTCAGTGGCATGGGCGACATTCTGTGAGCTGTGCCACCATGCTCACCCTCTCTGCCAACTTGTTCCATCCCCATTAACACAGACTCACTGCCTCCTGAGGTTCCCGTCCGAGCTTCTGGGGTGCGGTGTGAGTCTGATCAGTCTGACCCCACACGGACAGACCTACAAAGGGCACAACACTCAAGGCAGACAGTCCTCACAAGCTAAGCTCAACTACCGTCTAGTTTTCAGACTTCAGCGGATGTTTCTGGTTTCAGGTTTAAAGGTGATCTCAGCCACGGTCATTTTTTTATTAGTCTGAAACTGAGCAGCTTTATAAGGGGATCCATTCATGTTTAACTCTTCTGTTGACATCACTCCAAATTAACTCTCATCATTTGTGAATCACACGCATACATCCTAACAGCTCTCACCTTTCTCTGGGAGATTTTCTCACGACAGTAACTTTTTCCTCTATAATATTTTACTTTTAACAATACGTTCCATTATTCTCAATCACAATTCAATATAGATAAAGACCCCAATGAAATCTTTCAAATTTCCTTCCCAAAGATTTAATATGAAGACATACAAATAATGGCCCAAACCCGTTAACTGAAAACAAAACAAAACCAAAAAGCCCAAACCTGTTGCTGTGGAGTGCATTTAGACTCCCAGCGCCCCTAGAGGACAGAGTAGAACTGTCCCACAGGGTTGCCAAGGCTGGGATCCTTACTGAAGAAAAGCCCAAAACAAACCCACTGTCACTGAGTCGATTCTGACTCAGATCACCCCTAGAGGACAGAGTAGAACTGTCCCACAGGGTTTCCAAGGCCATAATCTTTATGGGAGCAGATAGTCCCATCTTTCTCCCATGGAGCGCCTCATGGGTTCAAACTGCTGACCTTCCGGTTAGCAGCCAAACTCTTAACCAGCATGCCACCAGGGCTCCCACATAAGCTTACACACAGTTTCCACAGAATCTGATGTATAAAATTGCAAAAGACATACTCACTTTTTCTGTTAAAAGTGGGGCACTGTGAACAAGTGTATTTTTCTCTTCACACTGCGAAATACAGATAAAAATCATCACCTGCTCTAAAAAGACCTGGTTTCCAAAAGAGGAACAACATAACAACAAAGTCCAAACAGAGGCCCGGGAACAGGGCCAGAGTGCGGCAAATGCCACAGGTAAGAGAACCTGCCGCCTCTGGGGACATCCAGAAGCATTCTGAGAGGAGAGCAGATGCGAAAAACGCCCAGGTGACTGTGACTGCGCATGGTAGGGACTCCAAATGTGGATCCTACAAGAACAAGGCTCTGTGGCCATCAATATCTGCAGCAACAAGTGTCACTGAAAACCAGAAGTCGCAGTGTCTCGAACCCCCTGGTCTTCCTGGGCCAGCGCACACACTCCTCACTGCTTGCCAAGTTCTTTCCAAAGCAGGACAAAGTGCAAGCTCCCACAACCCTACATTTCACACCTATCAAGAACTCAAATAAGTATCTGCTTCACTACTTTAAAAAATGTTGAATTTAATTGAAATGATGTGCTTCTGATTTAATATGCTAATAATTTCCAATGAGATTAAAATAAACACTATGATTAAATTAAAACCATTTTAATATATATTCATGGTTCTCTAAGTAGTAGATACTACAGTGAACCCTGTGAGAGCCGGAACTCAATAGGACTGCCCTATTTTTCTGGGTATCAAAAGCTTCCTGCCTTTGACAGGGTGAAGTCTTACCGCTTTTCTATCACTTGTTATTAGTGGGAAATATGTGTTTTCCTTGTCTGACAGGTTTCTGCCTTATACAGGTTCTGGCTTTCACAAGTTTTACTGTATATTGTTCCATTACCAAAACACCCATATGTGAGCATATACTTGTACCCAGATTTAACATACAACTATATCCACTTACCCATGAATAATATATGGCCCGTGTTCTACTACTGCTCACCAATTCTTTATTATTTGTTGGATTAAAAGTAAGGTAGTTCTGAAATAGAAAGTAGGGAAAAATGTTACATGATCCGTTTTCTCTCTGGTAAATTGACTATTAAAACTAAACAATGTGTTTAATTAAAATAAAGTACTGAGCAGACATATAACATATAAAAGGCATTTGGTAAGCAATTGGTATATAATTTAAATACTAGTAAAATTAAAAGTCCCAAGTCTGTTCCTTATGCAGCCTTTATTATAACCTATCACCTGAATGTTGAAATTCACCAACAACCTTTATTCTCTGTCCTTTCGGACGAAGACTGCTGTGCGCGCGTTTCTAACATGACAGAGCCACAGGTGCCTGAGAAGGAATGCACGGGGGTTCTGGTTTCTGCCAAGACGGAGAACTAGCCCGGGCTGCTGGCCTCCTTCCCAAATACCAACTCTGCAGAAACTATGAGGCCAGCGCAATGCGAAATCCAGAAACTAAACAAGAAAAATGGGCATGACCCCCAGAGATGGATGGTGTGTCCTGAAGTGCTGGGGGGGGGGGGAGTGGGTGGCTGCAGCCCGAGGTGAGAGGGCACAGGAAGCAGCATGGAGAACGAGGCGGGAGAAAGGCTCTCCAGGATCCATTCCTGCTGTGTCTGCCCATCTGCACCCCTGTCCCCCGCGTCCTGCTTGCTGCCTTCCTGTGGGACTGCAGACGACAGGGCCCGGGTCTGAGAATCACTATCAGGACGACACAAAAGCCAGAGGAGATGAGGATGAGCAAAGCAGGTGCTTTAGTCAGGACCTGAAGGAATACACTGAAATCCAGGCAGTCGAGGTGTTTTTGATCTCCTGGTCTTGCCGTGAGATAGTCCTCATCTCTTTGGCGATTTCTTTCTAAAAGAGGACAGAGTCCAAGACCCTGCAAACCCTACATTAGGATTTCTGACCTCACAAAAACTGAAAATCAGTTCCAGTCAATCTGAGGCGGGTGACATGCCCCTAGCCAGAGGCCTGTCAGAAGCAAAAGCCAATCTTCTGCAGAGGAAGTTTCCATTGGAGCCACAAATTCTTTCTACACTTCATAAATACAGTATCGGGCGTTCAGTGAGAAATAGCGAGGCACAACAAAAACACCCAAATGGGGAAAAGAATCAACAGAACGAGACCCGCAAATGATCCACAGATTGCCCTCACCAGACACAGACTTGATGAGGGCGGGGATTAACGTGTGCACGAAAACAGAACAAGGTAGAGTGCTTCAGCAGAAAACTCGACTCAAAACTAAAGTCAAATGGAAATGCTACGTCTGAAAAAATATTTTTAAAAATTCAATTGATGGCTTAACATTAAATCAGACAAAGCCAAAGACAGGATTAGTCAGTAGAAAAGGAAGAGAAATCAGTAGAAAATATCCAAACTGAAGCACACAGAGATGAAAGGATAGAAAATACAGGAAAGAGCATGAAGGACATACAGGATGCGATGAAAAGGTCCCGGAGGGAGAAGAAGCGCAGGGCAGAAGTAAAGTGTGGAGAGCAGTGGCTGAGGGCGCTCTAAACCCAATGAAGAAACAACATCACATGGTCAAGAACCCGAGAGGACAGACTGTTTTAACCCCACAACGTACACAGACACATCGCTGAAAAACTGCTGCAAACCCTGAGAAACCTGGGAGGAAGAGTGAAAAGGGGATTTCACAGTGCTCATTTGATTTGGGAACATCAGTGACAATGACAAACATAGTTTCAGTGAAGCCACCACGGGGGCGGTGCATTTTGGAGACGACAGTTGAAAAGAACCAAAATGTCTATCAAATTAAAAACCAAAACAAGTAACCACTCCCATGGAGTCGATTCCAAATCACAGAGCCCCTAGAGGACAGAGTGAAACTTCCCCATAAGGTTTCCAAGGCTGTCATCTTTACGGAAGCAGATTGCATCATCTTTCCCCTACAGAGAGGTTGGCGGGTTCAAACCACTGGCCTTTCGGTTAGCAGACAAATACTTAACCACTGTGCCAACAGGGCTCCTTTTTGTCCAGCAATAGTAGGATGGATAGGTAAGTTGTGTCACACTCAAACTATGGAAAATTATACAGCAGTGAAAATGAAATTATAGCTCAAAAATCAACATGGATGAGTCTAAGAAACAAGGCAGAGCAAGTAATATGAATCCAAATCCATGGAAGTAAACAACAGGCGAAGCTCAGTCAGACAGTACAGAGGAAGGCACACACGACTGGAGAAAAACATAAAGACAAGCGAGGGGAAGGGACGTGGGACAGTGGTTAACTCTCAGGAGAAAAGAGGAAATGGGATTAAAATGGGGCACAAGAGGGTGCTCCCAGGATGTCGGTAACCTTCTGTGTCTTGGTCCACATGGTAAGTACACAGGTAAACTTTGTTTACGTCTTTAAAACGTGCACAGAGGCCTTATGGCACAATACGAATATAAGGAAATCAAACATTTCTTAAAGAAAAACAGTAATTAAAAGATGAAGAAGCAGAGAAAGCAAAGGGAGACAGCTCCTCTGAGAAGTTATACCTGGAAGAGGAGAAAGGGCACCGGGCACAGGGAGATGGCTCAAAGGGGGTTCTCCGAAGCCCATTGGAGAAAATGGAGCAACGACCTAATGCAGCAGAGGTGGGCTGATGGGTGGAAAGGGCCTGAGGGAGTGACAGGGTCATGGTGCCCTGGGCACAGCTGGAGGGAAGAGGAGGAGATGGTGAGGTTGAGAGTAGGAGGTAGGCTTGGGAGCGAGGGGTTGGAGGGCATCTGTATCCCACGCCGCCATCTGCTCCGGGGCACAGGGAGGTCATCAGCGGAGACTGAGAGCAAAGGTATGGGGGTGCAAGGAGAAGGTGCGAAACCACTTCACCTCGGGAAGTGAAAAGGCAGCCTACCAGAGCAGTGCCGGGCAATGCTGCGAGCTCACTGGGAATTTACAACTGAATTCTAAGACAATGAACTGGCTTAGCTGGGAGTTTCTCTCTGGCCGCATTTGGCCAGCTCAGCTGCAGTGACAGAGACAGAGGTGGTGGAGTCCACAGTCAGGGTGCTTCCACAACATCGTTGTGTTAGACTGGGTTCTCTAGAGAAGCAATACCAATAGAGCTTATACAGAGAGAGAAAAAAAGAAATTTATCTTAGGAAAACGGCTCACACACTTATAGAAGCTGGCAAGTCCCAAGTTCTTGGATCAAACGTCAAGCTGGAGGCTTTTCCCGACTCATGCAGCTGCAGGGGCTGACGAGCTCAAGACAGGCAGGCAGTATACTTGTTGTCCACTCCGACAAACGACGAATCCAAGATCTCCAGGCTGAATGGTGGATTGTTCACTCATGGACTGTTATAGGCAGCACAACAGAATCCCAATCCACAGAAGAATGTCTCTTTTCCCAGGATGTCCATAAATATACTGGAGGCAGGCCACACCCCTAGGGAAACTTCCTTTCAATGGATTGGCTGCTCAAAACATATACATCTGATCCATCATGGGAACAACCCACACCACAATTGCTTAAACTACCCAGAATTGTGGTCCAGCCAAGTTGA
>NW_006921635.1:3548420-3549438 GCF_000298275.1 Orycteropus afer afer
GAAATCACTACAGAATGGGTTCGGGGACCCACTGGACCCACTGTGAGATGCACTTTAGCTAAGACTCCATCAGTAACTTGATCTCCATATGCCCCAACTCTGACTGGTGGGCCACAATGACGCTTTGGGTCTCCTGGAATTAGCATCAGTTCAGAGCCAGTGTCCAGTAATCCCCCAAAAGTCTGATTATTTCCTTTTCCCCAATGGACAGTCACTCTCATAAAAGGCCTCAGATCACTTTGGGGAAGGCTGGGAGAAAGACTGACATTATAAATTTTTGGCAATGTAGTGGGGCCCTTCCTCAAAGGAACCCAGCCTCCCCTTCATTCAAGGGGTTGTGGGTCTGGAAACTGACTCAAGTCTGGGAATTGATTGAGAGGCCACGACTCTGTATTCCGGCGATTCAATCTAGGCTGCTGTTCACGTGACCTAGAATTCTTCTGTCTATACAGATCAAGTAAATATTTGGTAGTTTTGTCATGTATTTCACTCCTAGGAACACCATGACTTAAGTTGCCAATGCCATAATTCCACACGAGTCAGGGTATTCTGGTCACTGTTTCAACTCTGCTGTCCATTATGGCAACCACACCCACCTTGCCTTTGTCAATTAACTGCTGCCACTTGGCCCCTACTACCACAGGGTCCAATCAGCCCCATTGTAGTTAAGTGTCTTAGTTCAATTAGGGCAGTTTCCCACTGTCAAATCTGGTTTACATGAAATAGCAATCACAGCAGTCTTCAAGGATGCTGGAGCTCCCTTCACATATTTATTCCTTACTGTACTGGTGAAAGGCGTGTCTTCTGGACTCTCCATTTCTGACTCTAGAGGTCTAATCTGTTAAATCCATTCTAACAGGCCAATTTCCCTAAGCCTCTGGATACCTTCTTCTATATTATACCAAGGCAGGTCTGGTACTTCAACTTGACTTAAAGTAGGCTACTGCACAATCCATGCTTCAGTAAGCCAACCAAATAAACTATTAGATCCTTTCCTAACCTCTTGAGTTGAAACACT
>NW_006921635.1:3549933-3565287 GCF_000298275.1 Orycteropus afer afer
ATATCCCCATTCCAGGTCTCAGGATCCCACTTTCCCCCAATCAGTGCCCTCACTTTAACTGCAGACACTATTCTGGGTTGGAAATTTAATTGGCATTGTAATTCAGCCACCCCTACAATAAGACTCTGGGTTTGGTTTTCGGTAATATCAGCTCTGTTACTAGAAGAAATAAGGCTTTCTTTCAGAGCGCAACTAGAAACACTGAGGTCTTTTAGGTGGCAGTTAAGCTGTGACTCAGCAGCCCTGAACTCATCTCACTCTTTCACCACTTTGTCTAGTCTAAAGTGGGACCAATCAAGGAGCTTCCTTATACTCCTCATGCTGACAAAATTGCAGAAAAGTATCAAATATGCGATCACCCAGAGCCTCACTTCTCAAAAGTACTTGATCTATTGGTGGTGCTATTTTGCATATTAATGTTGCCACCTCACCCCACGGATTAGCAGGGCCCTCTTTACTAACTGGAGGCAGAGAAAGAAAAAGAAATTATCTTAGGAGAATGGCTCACACACTTATAGAAGCTGGCAAGTCCCAAGTTCTTGGATCAAACGTCAAGCTGGAGGCTTTTCCCAACTCTTGCAGCTTCAGGGACTGCAGAGCTCAAGTTTGGCAGGCAGTACACTGGCTGCTGACTCCAACGAATGATGAATCCAAGATCTCCAGGCCGAATGGTGGATTGTTGCTCACGGCACAATCAGAATGTGTAGGCAGCACAACAGAATCCCGATCCACAGAAGAGTGTCTCTTTTCCCAGGATGGCCATAAATATACGGGAAGCCGGTCACACCCCTAGGGAAACTCCCTTTCGATGGATTGGCTGCTCAAAACATATACATCTGACCTCATCATGGGAACAATCTACCTCACAGTTGCTTAAACCACACAGAATTGTGGTCCAGCCAAGTTGACACACAGCTCCAACTATCACAATCATCCAATAGAACATTCCACGATGATGGAAATGTTCTATGTGCTATCCAATATGGCGGCCACTAGCCACATGTGGCTACTGAGTTTGAAGTGTGGCTAGTGGAAGCAAGGAACTGAATTTGTCATTTTATTTCATTGTAACTGATTTAAATGGCTACTGTATTCCATAGTACAGCTTTAGGAAGTAAGGGCTTTTGAGGGCACAGGGAGGATGTTGAGAGAAGATGAGCACAATGTTGACTTCTGGCCACTGGGAAGCTATGTGCGTAATTATCACAGTTCCAGGCACACAGGAAGCACTCAGCAAATGCCTGCTGAATGGAGGACACTGGAATGGAGGGGACAAGGGAGAACAGCAGAGAGCAGGGACCTGGCAAATCAAGTCAGCTGGTGTAAACATTCTGGGAGTCCTTGGCAAGTCACCTCATATCAACTGCCAGTAATAATAACAACCACCTCCCTATGTAACTTACAAGTTAGTTACGAGGTTAGAAGCTATTAGGAGCGTGCTTCTAGAATCAGAAAGGCTGCTAGCTGGGTGACTTTAAACAAATTCTTTAATAATCTCACAAATACTATTTAGTAATGTCTCCCTTCTACCATGTTTGCAAGGACTATGCGGGACAATATGTGTAAGAAACTTAGCAAAATTGTATACATAATACTAAGTGCTCGAGAAGCTTAGTTACGATTATCAAACATCAGATGGCGAATGTGAAGGTACCTGTTAAAAGCTCTCCTACACCACAACAAAACTCCACTGAAACAAGGAGGCTGGCCCGGTCTCGTGCAACATCAGGTTAAGCATCACTGCGTCAGATGGAACTCACCTGAAAACCATACTCGCTGTTAAGGTTCAGAGAGCATGCCGGCGTCTCCACAGCTAAGGTCCACTTCCAGATGCAAATTTTCTGCAAGTGACAGCAGACAGAGGAAGATGAGATGCTCTCTGAAGGTTGCTGAGGTACCTCCCACCTCTTCTGGTGACACAGTAACTTTGGCTCATTTAGCAAAGTCCCATAAGCCTCCCCTAAGAATATTACAGGTGCCTTGCTGCCTGGGCAGAGCTGCCCATGGGGACATCTTGACAAGATGACCAGCCTGCTAGGTGGACCCCAAGGACCCGTTACCTGGACTTTACCATCTGAGATGGTTGCCAGATACTTGGCGTCGCGGGTGATGGCTATCACCTTGATGCCATTGCCTTCTGGGCAGCTGTCAAATATCGTGTGCACAGGGATTCTGCAAAACAGGACGAGGAGGGACAAGCGTCTGCTGATGTGGAACTGGCTTCCCAGAACGGCTCCATTCACAACAGCCACAAGGTGGGAATAACTCAAGTGTTCATCAACAGATGAATGGATGAGCAAAATGTGGTCTACGTATACAATGGACCATTATGCAGACATAAAAAGGAATAAAGTTCTGACACATATGATAACAGAGATGAACCTTGGAGACTAGACTTAGTGAAAGAAACCAGACATACATATAGGTATATGGGTAAGAACAGGTGCATACATATGTGAGAACAGATAGAAGTATCTATACATATGTGCAAATACAGATAAATATGGGCAGGCACATATATCCATTAAAGACACAACCAAAGATACTCCTCAGACATAACCAAACAACTTGCAAGATTGGTTTTCTATGTTTGGAAGCTCAGGACAGTAGTCTTCTGGGACAATTCAGTCAATTGGCGTAATGCGGTTCAGTGGTCAGGCTCGGCCTCCTAGTCTACCGGGCTAATAGCCTACATGAGCCATGACCTCAACTGCCCTGAGACAGAATTAGATGGTGCCTGGCTACTGCCACGGACCGTTCTGACCCAGGTCACAATAGATGATTCCAGATAGAATGGGAGAAATGTAGAACAAAACTCATTCTTACAAAAAGCAAGATAACTGGACCAGTTGAGACCAGAGGACTCCCAGAGACTATTGCCCTGACACACTCTTTAAACCTTGAACCAAAACCATGCCTTGAGATCTCCTTTCAGCAGAAAAGCAGAGTGACACACAAAAGAAAGGATATTATCCATGAGATCACTGCTCTACTAAAAATCCACCTGTATGAATGCAAGTAAGTGGAGATAAATGCAAATCCGTGTTCATCGCGACACAGCATCAATACCAAAAAATATGCACAAGTGTCCGTCCACAGGAGAATACCGTGGCGCAGCCATGGAATGAGAAGCTAAGCTGCCTTCAGAAAGATTGACGGGCATCTGGGCAAGTCACCCAATTTTTGTGCAAAAAGTAAAACACAGAAGCGTACACATAGCATATGGAGCCCTGGTGGCACAAGGGTTAAGCGCTCAGTTGTTGAGAGATCGGTGACTCGAACCCTGCAGGACAGAAGACCTGGCGACCTGCTCCCCTAAAGATGACAGCCTTAGGAACCCCGTGGGCCAGTTCTGCTCTCTCCTCCAGGGTCACTGTGAGGACTCGATGGCACACAACAGCACCCAACACACACAGCATCGTCCTGTGTGTGTTTATAGAAAAAAGTCTCCACACTGTAAACCCTGGTTACTTTCCAGGCAGGGTCTGGGTGAGGAGGGGCTTTCATTTTGGGCTTAAACACACTGCTCTGGGGCCCTGACATTAGAAATGGAAGACAAAATTTTAACAGAGGGAGAATTTTAATTAGACGGTTTTGACATATCTAAGAAAAGCAATGGTGGAAGTCATTGTCTCCGTGGTGGGTTGGAGACTTCCCATGGGAAGAGAGGAGTGGGTGGTAAAGAGACTTCAACCAGGAACGTGGGCTATGTGGCTGTCCACTTTCTTCATCAAGGAGTCCTCGCTGCAGTGAATGCAAACAGACCTCAGTATGTCACATCAGTGCTCCAACAGCTGGAACCGAGTCTGTGCCCCAGATGATGGCCTCTCTGTATCTCTATCACTTAAGAAACTTCATCCAACTGAGAAACAGCCCCACAATTCACTTGGGAAGGCAACCCCTAAACTGCAGAGAACGACATAATGGTAGCCTGAGTGAGAAAATGTCTCCGATCCCTGGGGCATTTAGGATTAAATACAGAAAAGATGAAGTCAGTCAGACATGTGCTATTAATGTATTTTCGATTCGGAATTTGTTCATTTTTTAGGAATGTGTTATGTTTAAGAGGATCGGATGTACTAGAGGTCTGTAACAGATCAGATCTGTGATTCTAACTTAAAATATGCAGCTGATTTAGACTTGTGATTTTAAATTGAAATTGTATTGGGTTTATAAATAACACCAGAACACTGACAGGAACCTAAGATTCGCCCTATTTATTTCTAATCTATTAAATTTACAAGCACTACTGAAGGACTGGGAAAGGACTTGTTAATCAGACAACTAATGAACCCAAAATGAAGCTGAATATACGCAGTTCCTAAATGCAGTTCAGGATGTTCAAAAGGAGTCAATACTTTAATACACCACTTTCTTTGAAAGATAGAACAACTGGAAAGAAACTCAACAAAGATGCAGAAGAGCTAAACAATACAATCCATCAACTTGGCCTTATAGACATCTATAGAGCACTTCACCCAACAGCAGCACAATATACATTCTTCTCCAGTGCACATGGAACTTTTTCCATGATAGACCATAAGTTAGGCCATAAAGCAAGGCTTAATAAATTCAAAAGGAGTCAATAACCAAATTTGCAGATGGAGCCAGGCGTTAATCAAAGCCCCTTTAAAAGTGACTGCAGAAATCTGCTAGATTTATAAATAGAATACGATTTGGAAGTTGAGTGAAAAGCTTAAGGGAGAACTATGGTTTTTAATTTGTCACTTTAGGAAAGTGATTCTTCATTCTAAAACAAGAATGGCCTCTGAAGAACCTTTGCTGGGTTCCTCGGGGACATCGTAAAGCTCAGGTCGACAGGGAGTCTGAGCAATGTGCCACAGAGATGCCTCCCTGGAAGTCTGTGGGTGGCGTGAACAGTTAACACCTCGGCTGCTTCCGGAAGAATCAGAGGTTCGTGTCCACCGTGAGGCCCCTCAGAAGAAAGGCCTGGAGCTCTGCTTCAGGAAAATCAGCCCGGAAATCCCCGCAGAGCACAGCTCTGCTCTGACAAGTGTGTTCACCACGCGTCGAAGGCGACAGCAGCTGGTGCTGGTAAACGTGACCTTATCAAACAAAAAGCCACCCTCACTGCAGGAGCGCTGGTGGCATAGTGCCCAAGGCTTTAGACTGCTAACCAGAAGGCTGGCAGTTCAAACCCACCAGCCACTCCTCGGAAGGAAGCTGGGCAATCTACTTCCATAGTGATACAACAACGCAACGCACTACTACTTCCGTAGTGATACAACAACGCAGCACACTGCTGTCGAGTCGGATTCGACTCATAGCGACCCCTCCTTGGGTTTCCGAGGCAGTATCACTATGGAAGTGGATTGCCCAACCTTCCTTCTGAGGAGTGGCTAGTGGGTTTGAACCACCAGCCTTCTGGTTAGCAGAAAAATGCCTTAGGTACTATGCCACCATAGCTCCCCCTGTAGTGATACCACCTTGGAAACCCAAGGAGGGGTTGCTATGAGTCAGATCCGACTCCATGGCAGTGAGTTTGGTTTTTGTTTTCATGTGCTCCCAGTCTAGTGTGGAGACAGCTTTATAAATCAGAAGATGGCATGTGATAAGCGTCATCTGTAATGGGCCCAACTCTGACCGGGGATGGGAGAAACGTCAGCCAAGGTGACAAGCAGAGGCACACCCTGCGCTGCCCTTCGCTGCAGACCTGCTATGGCTGCTGACCTGGGTGTTCAGGCTTTTGCAGCTGAAAGCACGGATGACCACAGAACAGGACGAGGCATGAAGATGGGAATTTCTCTCCCTGGGGAGGCATACGGATGTGGGACAGGGTGCATATTCTCTGTGGTGCCTGCCGACTGAGCAATGGGGGAGGGAGGCACTGAGGCTTTCAAGCAGGGGAGCCACATGAGCAGGTGTGCTTTTGGGAAAAGAAAAAAAGCAAAAATCTAGTGCTGTCGAGTCACTTCTGACTCACACCAACACTGCAGGACAGGGCAGAACTGCCCCAGAGGGGTTCCAAGGCTATAAACCTTTATGGAAGCAGACTGCCTCATTCTCCCACAGAGCAGCTGGTGGGTTCAAACCACTGACCTTTCAGTTAACAGCCGAGCACTCATCCACTACACCAAGATCACACGAAAAATGTCATGGAGAAAAAATGTAGAATGATGACGTACATCTCTACATGTCTACGTATCTTCTAGGAGCTATGGTAGCATATTGCCTAAGGCACTTGACTGCTAACCAGAAGGGTGGCGGTTCAAACACACCAGCCACTCCTTGGAAGGAAGGTTGGGCAATCCACTTCCATAGTGATACCGCCTCAGAAACCCAAGGAGGGGTCACTATGAGTTAGGTCTGACTCGACGGCACATAACAACAATAACAACATGTACCTTCTGGAAAGAAACATACCAACCCACGATCACCTCTGGGAGAAGACCACGATGCAGCCAAAGAAGACTTGAGTTTCTCAAAATACATGTGCCACGTGTTGTTGTTGTTGTCGTCGGGTGGGTTGTGAATCACAAATTATATGTCAATTAACATTTATTTAAATGATTTTTGAAAGATCAAAGCCATATATTCTGGAAAAAACAAACCACAGAGACAATGAAAATATGAGCAATTGCCATGGGGGGGGAATGAACAAGTGGGGCACAAGCGTTGGAGGAAAGTG
Organism: Orycteropus afer afer; assembly: GCF_000298275.1. Lineage (NCBI taxonomy): Eukaryota > Metazoa > Chordata > Mammalia > Tubulidentata > Orycteropodidae > Orycteropus > Orycteropus afer. Next base: position 3,556,583 of record NW_006921635.1, read on the forward strand.
AAATTATTCTGTGTGACATGGTCATGGTGGAGACATGATGTTAAGATGTGCCCAAACCCACAGGACTGCACAACAGTGAACTCTTTAATTAAACTGTACACCTCAGTTACCAATAACGTATCAGTATTGGTTTATCATCTGTAACAAATGCACCACTAAATGAAAAATGTTAGCAACAGGAGAATTTGGGGAGGCAGGGGGGAAACGGAGACTCTACTTCATTACAATACTTCTATAAAATTCAAACTGCTCTGAAAAAGAAAGTCTATTAAAAATACTACTAAAAATACGCAGGGGACATCAAGCTCAAATGGCATAACATACTACACAAGATATTGATCCACCTCCTACTTTGGCAAGTAGTGACTGGGATCTGAAAAGCCTGTAAGCTGCCACCTAGATGCAATGATGGGCCTCTCCTCATCTAGAGCAAAGAAGAATGAAGAAAACCAAACATTCATGGAAACTATTAGTCTTAGCGACTGGTACACCATCTAATCTGCAGCCTGTATGACTATGAGACCAGAAGAACTAGATGGTGCCTGGCTACCACTGTCAACCACTTGGAAGGGGATCTATGTAGGAGATCCTGGATAGAGAGGGAGAACAATGTGGAACAAAACTCAAAATCATTTGGAGAAAAAAAAAGCAGGGGGACCAGGTTTGCTGGTCTGATAGAGCCTGGTGGAACCACTGAGACTATGGCCCCTAGCTGCCCTTCAGGTCTGGAATTGAACCCACACCTGTGGCTTCCAACCAAACAAAAGACAGGCATATGAGCTGAACATTTACCTGAGGTAGATACACTCCTTGGAGAGAACAATCATGGAATAAAGAAGGGCTGCTTATGCACAGGGAGAGAGCCCAGTGGGCAGGAGTGCATGGAGGGATGGACACTGGGAAGAGGTGACTATTAGGTGGAAGTGAGAGGGCAGCTGTTGCATTGTGGTGAACTGTGGTCAATGTCACGAGACAAAGTATATGTGAACTGCTGTATGGAAAATGAATTTGCTCTGTAAATTTTCACCCAAATCACAATTGAAAAAAAAAAAAAAAAAACTACTACTAAAAATAAAAATCCAAAAAGAAATTTTTCAAAAACCAATGTCACAGAGACTGGACTGAGGGTCCACTGGGGGAGGGAGACCAGAGAGGAGGGGGCTGTACTGACCTAGGCAGGGGTGGGGGCGGGGGACGGTGCAGAGGGAACAGAACTTTTGGCTGTTTCAGCAGCAGGTGCCGGGGAGGCCTGTGGGGAGGATGACCCCCAGCAACTTCCTCAACCGGGGAGAGGGACCCGCCCACCTAGCCTGCAGACGCTAAGGGAACCCGCACACAGCATGGCTTCAGATCCGGGGCCGCCACTGGTACCTGTACAGCAAGGTGAACGTCTCCTCCTCGTTTTGAGCCACGTTTCCGGGTGACCACAGGCACGTGAGCCCAAGAGGTGACTGAGAAGGGACCGTGAGCAAGCGGGAGTGGGATCAGAGATGCCGAGGGAGATGAAGGCCTCACAGGCCACCGGAAGGTCAGGTGGTGTGAGGACCAGGACTGGGTGACAGGGATGGGGGAGACTGGTGCCTGTGTCCCCCTCCCAGACACTCTTGGCCAGAATTCTCCCTTATCTCCAACATCTGTACTCTCTTGCCCTCCGGGTCCAGCACACACATCCCTCCAACCAGGGCCTCACCCTCCCGTGTCAATGAATCTCCCCGAATCTCCCCAGATCTCGGCCTCCAGGCCCAGGAAGTGGGAGAGAAGTCCCACCAGTAACAGTGACCAGGCCCAGGTACCCGGCTCCACTGGCAGCAGCCCAATGGGGTACTCTGGCCCTCCTCGATCTGTGGAAGATGTTAACATCTGTTAACGATCTGTGCTATGGGGAAAGTCACTCAACTTCCACAGGCCTCCAAGCCACAGGGTGAACAAGGGCCGAGCTGGACGACCGGGAGCCGAGAGCAGTCCCTCTGCCATGCTGCTCCTCAGCGTCACTTGCCTGTGCCCTCTCAGCTCCCATGTCACAGTCTACACTCTCTAATCTGCTGGGCAAGACATCCCCATGGCACCCACTGATGGGGCCACACCACCATTCTTCCATTTCACGCTGGGTGACTCTGCTGTGTTTCCATTGGTTATACCAAGCCACGCCCCCACATCTCAAATCCCCAAACACCCTCAACAAGGAAGCCAGCCTCCTGCTTGACAGCCGTCCCCCAAGCTGACAGCTCAACCTCACACTCTCCCTCCTGCCTAAGTAGCCTCCTGCCCAGCCTTCCCAAACCATCTGCAGCAAAGGACTTTTTTGTTTTTTTCACTTTTCAACCCATAGCCTACCAATACTTTCATAAAGTCAAAATGTGGCTGCAACATCAAGTTGCTACAAAAGTTCCTAAGTGCTCTTTCTCATGCTCTGGACTGCCTCACCGGGTCTCCAAGGCTGTCTGTCAGTCTTCACAGAAGCAGACTGCCTCATCTTTCTCCAGTGAGGCAGCTGGTGGCTTCGAACCACTGACCTTCCAGTGAGCAGCCGAATGCCTTGGCCACTGTGCCACCAGAGCTCCCTAAAATGCCTGACTAGATCTCCTCAAAACGATCACCAGAAACAAGGGGAGTCTGAGAAAGTGTCACAGAAAGAGGAAGAAATGACAAGGACACATGGTGTGAGAACCAGGATGGGACCTGGGACAGAAAAGAGCAGTAGGGAGAAGTTAAGGAAATCTGACAAAACTCTGAGCTTGAGTTGGTAACAAAGCAATGATATCGGCTCAGTAACTGCAACAAGTGCAAGGTACGAACAGATGAAAGCGGGTGTGGGGCACGTGGGAACCCTGGTACTATCACCTCAAATCTCTCTAAGTCTGGAACTGTTCTGAAGAATCGAATCTGTTTTATTCAGCTGTGAGGGAAAGAGGCTGCTGGAAGTGGGGACCGGCCGCAGCAAAGCAGCAGCTTTGGGGAGGCTCCTCTTGCCCATGGCAGATTAACAGGCTGATGGTACCCAAGAAGAAACACATCGCCAGCGGCGGTCGGGCAGCGTGCCACACGAATGCAGAGCTGCGGGGAGGTACTTGCTGGTGCCCACTGAGAACAGCCCAGGCTGGCCAGTGATAGAAAGCCTGGTCCTGAGCAAAGTCGCATCTCTCCTGGTAAATGAAAGAGCTGGCATCTGGTTTGTGCTTTGAGCTTTTGTGAGCGGGGTTAGTGTGAGTCAGCCTTCCGGGCCCTGTCTACTCTGGGACACTGTCAAACCGAGTTTCTGAGCTTAACGAGCCAAGAACCGCGAGTGAGAAATTCACCAAAGTAATGGCACTCCATCAGTCACCAAGGCAACAGGACAACGAGCCTTCCCCGGCAAGCCAGCCCCACTGAGCACCCATCACTGGGTGCCGCATCTCCGGACCAGCATTACTCGTTCTCTGTTTTGACACTGTGGCAGACACTCTACCGAAACCAGAAAATAACAAAGTGACCACGGTGAGCCTACCCTGTGAAGGAGTCCCATATAATTATCAGGCAGTCGGGCCCTTTGTCGGCTGTGGCAATCCACCGCCTGTCTTCACTGACGCAGAGGCAGGAGATGACATTGGCGTGGCCCTGCAGAAAGGGAGAGAAGACGTGGGCGGACAGGATGCGGCCCAGCCCCGGGCGCAGGAGAGGCCAGGCCTCACTGAGGATCTGAGCTCCCTTTCAAGGCTCAGCTGGCCCGGAAGGCCTCTCCTACCAGCCTCCCCTACAGTCTCCCCATCTCTCTTGGCCTATGGTTTTCAAACTTTTTCTTCCTCAAAACACCTGGAAGATAAGCTTCACTCCCAGAAACAGTGGGTCCCACAGCACTTTGACCTGCCCTTCCCAGTGCTTATGACAATCCATAATTGTGCATTTACGCATTCCCTTGCTTAAGGTCTGTCTCCCCTAGGAGACTGTAAGTGCTGCGTGGCAGGGACTGGATCCGTTTTAAGTCTAAACAAATACCCATCAGTCAAGACACAGTGGCGATGATTAAGGATTTGTGGAATGAATGAAAGAAGGAAGGAAGGAAGGAAGGACTGACTGAGTGGCCAAAGCCATCCCCCGCCATCTGCCACTTCAGAGGCTGGACTCCCAGCTGCGTGCAGGCACTGCACTTCCCGCCTGCCCCCAGCCCAGGCTGGCTGCCAGCCCTACTCTTCCACACCTGTCTCAGCCTCCCGCTCCTGTCGCTTCTGTCGCCTGTGTGGAAGGCGAGGTGGGGAGTGGTGGTGAAGGGCAACAGTAAGCAAAGGTGCTAAAGAGAGGGAGGGACAGGAGGACAGCTCAGCCTACCTGATAGTTCAAGTCAGGAGACCAAGACCCGGCTTCAGTAATGTGATCCCTGAGCTTGTTACTTTTCTGGAGAACGGGGATGCCTGCCTACTTCTCAGCGTGCTGATGAGAATCAGCCTTTTGAAAACTTGCAAGGAGTCTAAGCATCCGTTAGCTCTGAGTCTCTGCTGAGTAAACCCATCGCGGTCGAGTTGATTAGGATTCACAGTGACCTGCTGAAAGGCTAGTGGTCCTTATGCTCACCATAAGGAGCCCTCGTGGCACAGTGGTTAAAGCACTTGGCTGTTAACCAAAAGGTTGGCAGTTCAAACCCACCAGGGGCTTCGTAGAAAAAAGATATGGCAACCTGCTTCCAGAAAGATTTACAGCCTTGGAAACTTCAGGGTATGGACTAGCATCTGACCTTCTCTACGAACCTCATGAAGTGGAGAGAAAGTCACCAGCAGTAGCTCAAGGCTGAGTCCTATGAGGCCGAGGTCAGCCATGTCGCCACCCTCCGACCCTTTAACCCATTCTGAGACCAGCCAGCTTCCCACGGCACTCTCTGCTTCACTGCTGAATTCAATAATCTGTTGCAATGGCCGAAAGCACCTCATATTTGCTTAGTTCCACCCAGTCATCTGGTGGACATCACAAAGACCAACGCAGGAAGAGCCATGTGAAGTCGCTCACTGCACTCAGGGTGCCCGTGAGTTGGGATCCAATCGACAGCAACGGTGTCAGTTATGTTCACTATAGCTCACCATGGCGACAATGGGACGGAATACAGGAAAATCCCGTCATGCATTTACAGACATTTTAAAAACACAGGTGTTTTAACTTTTTGTAACTATAAAAGGAAGTGAGTATGTGAGTCGATTCTGATGAGATGAGAGATGCTGGAAAACAGTATCTGTTTCTAAATATGGGATTTGCTGTGGTTCGAGAGAGAGATAAAAAACGTATGACAGAACAGAAGGCAGTCAGCCCTCGAGACGCAAAGCGCAACGCTGCATGCAAGATAAAGACTCCTGCGGTCTCCTCAGTAAGACGGCCCTGCGTACCTGAAGGTGGTGCTGACTGTTCTTGAAAACGTCATAGATGACGGCGGTGTGCGCACACACATAGAGAAGAACTCTCTGGTTTTCATCTCGAATACTGAAGACAGGAAGGGAACTGTTCCATCCAAATGTCCAAGTCATGGTCTGGAAGACAAAGTTGAATCAGCAAGACTCGGGTGTGCTGAGCCCAGTGTGTGGCATCAGTCTCTCCTGGTCCGAGTCCCCAGGAAAGGCAATTCCCATCAAAAGACTCCCCACTGTCCCATGAAGAGAAACCACTGTAAGGAAAGTCTTGCACAGCGCACTGTAACGTGGGTGAACCCTGAAAACATCACCCAGGGTAGAAGCAAGCATGAAAGTCCAGAGAAGCAGATCTCATTGGCAGGAAACCCCCAGAAGAGACCTGTCACAAACAGAAAACAGACACAGCTGCTGGCCAGAAGCTGGACGGAGGAGGGCATGGGGAGTGATGGTTACTGGGTACGGGGTTTCTTTCTGAGGTGACGGAATATTCTGGAATTTGTGGTAATAGCAGCACAACCTCATAAATATACTAAAAAGCATTGAATCGTCCACTTGAAAAGGGTACATTTTATGGGACGTGTATTTTATCTCAATTTCAAAGGAAAAGGGAAGGTGAGTGAGGCCAGAGGGAAGTGAGGTTCCCTCTGGGGAGATGGCCTGGGGGACAAGGAGGGAAGGAAAAGAGGGAGGGAGATGGGAAAAGGGAAAGGAAAGGAGAGAAAGAGAGAGAAAAAAAGTTTTAACAGTAAACACACAACATCCCATCCTTCCACTCTCCAGGGTGCGGACCAGACGCTTTGTAAGCGATTACCATGAGAATCAACTTCCTTTAGGAAAGTATGTGTGACAGGCAAGTTACAATCTAGCCACTAAAGCAACTCTGTAGGAAAGGCCAACGTTCCATCTGCACATTTGGTTCTCATTCCCTGCTTTTCCAGGCAGGATAAAGAGATCAAATTCCCTCCGAATTAAAAAGTCCATATTACCTGGAATAAGGCCAAAACAGTAATTTCATGAAACAAAAAACAACAGGTAATGTAAATAAATCTGACTACTGCTTGTAATTCAGTGTGCTTTATTCAGGTAGCATTCTGTGATCAAAGTCTTTACAAAAAGTGGTGGCGGTGCTGGTGTTGCCAGATGCTGTCGATTCTGACTCACACGACCCCACGCGACTGAGCAGAACAGCGCCACCGGGTTTCCTAGGCTGTAATCTTTACGGAGATAGATTGCTAGGTCTTTCCTCTCACGGAGCCACTAGTGGGTTTGAGCAGCCAACCTTAATCATTGCATCACCAGGACTCCTTTGATCAAAATTAACTCTTCTGTCTTAGTCATCCAGTGCTATTGTAACAGAAATACCACACGTGGATGGCTTTAACAAACACAATCTCTTTTCCCACAGTTGAGGAGGCTGGGAGTCTGAATTCAGGGCGCGGGCTCTCAGGGAAGGCCTTCTCTCTCCGCCAGCTCTGGGGAAGGTCCTTGTCTCTTCAGCTTGGGTCCTGGTTCCTTGGCAATCTCCATCTCTGCTTCCCCTGCTCCTTTTATATCTCGTAAGAGATTGACACCCTACACTAAGTCTGCCTCATTAAGGTAACAAAGACAGCCCACTCCCGAATGAGCTTATAACCACAGCCATAGAGGTGAGAGCATTTACAACACTTCTTTTGGAGGGACATAATCCAATGGCCAACTAATCACCTAAATGTGGCAGAGTGTTTCAAGTGACAGTTAAAAGATAACTTGATAAAAATCAGTGAATTTTTTTTTTTGTTATATTGCCATAATTTTTTAAGAATTATATTGGGGTATAAAGAGGTCTGGTAGTGTGGTGGTTAAGGCATTTGCCTGCTAACCAAAAGGCCAGTGGTTCAAACCTACCAGCCACTCCGTGGAAGAAAGATGAGGCAGTAAGCTTCTGTAAAGATTTACAGCCTTGGAAACCCAATGAGAGTCGCTATGAGTGGGAACTGACTCGCTAACATTGAGGTTTTTATTTTTTAATTGGGGTACAGAAACAAAATCTGGTGAGTTTCCTTTCTTATCTTGGGATAAGATATACAATGTAAAATTGATATATCATATATCTTTCCCCAAAGGATTTAACAGGCAATGTGGGCGAGTTCCCACTCCTCCACTCGGTAGCCCATCCTCTCCTGTTTCCATCTGCTCATTCCCTGTCGTTTCTACTTCTATTTCCATCTCTCAGTGTGTGGGTGTGAGTGGTAGAATCATGGCATCAGAACCGTCTCAAGCTGCAACTTCTAGGAACAGAATTATTTGATATTTGGCTGGTTCTTAAAAGCCAATTTCTTCTCATGAGACTGGTCTTTTGGGAAACTTGCTAAGTCTAAAAGGCACTGTCTTCTTGCTGGAAACGTATTTTGCCATTTAACGATTAAGTCGTGGAAAGGAAACAGTGCTAACCAGACTCCTGTCGTTAGTGAAAACAGACTTGGCCGAGTGCAGTCGCCGGGCACAGGGCAACAGCCACAACAGCTGGGTTCACATCGTATCCCTCGCCCCACCTGGCACCATTTTTAACAATCATGTTACAGAGTTGGGGCCCCCAAAAGATACGCCGAAGTCCTAACCCTGGGAGCTGTGAACGTGACCTGGTTTGGAAACAGAGTCTTTGAAGGTGATATCAGTTAACAGGAGGTCACGCTGAAGTATGGCCAGTCCTCATCCCTCATGAGTGCTGTCCTTGTGAAAGAGGAGAAGAGAGGCCAAGAAGGAAGACAGCCGCCCAAAGATGGAGGCAGAAACTGACGGTACATCACACAGCCAGCCAGGAGCCCCAGGGCCTCCGGAAGCCGGGAGACACAAGGAAGGGCCCTCCCCCAGAGCCTCCGAAGGGAACACAGCCTGCCGCACGCTGAATGTGGGCTCTAGACTCCAGAGCTGTGAGACAATACACTCCTCGTTTTAGGCCACCCACCTTGTGCTACTTCATTACAGCAGTCCCAGGAAACGAAGAAAAAAAACAGTTGCCCGAGTAGACTCTCATTCAGGTGGCCCCGTATGCGTAAATGGTTAACATGCTCAGCTGCCACACAAACGGCTGGAGGTCAAGCCCAGAGTCATCTCAGGAGGAAGTCCTGGTGATCTGCACTCCCAAATCAATCACCGAAAACAAAGAGAGGTCCCTGGTGGCACAGCTGGTAACCAAAGGCTGGCGGTTTGAATCCCCCCAGTGGCCCTGTGGAACAGGCCTGGTGATCCGCTTCCATAAAGATTGCAGCCCAGAAAATCCTATAGAGCAGCTCTACCCGTAACACACAAAAAACCGAAAAGCAGAAGGGAGTTCCGGCAAGATGGCAGACTAGGCAGAAG
>NW_006921635.1:3579170-3582388 GCF_000298275.1 Orycteropus afer afer
GAGGAGGAGGAAGAGAAGGGAAGAGGAGGGAGGGGATGAGCAGAAGGGAGGAGGAAGGAGAGAGAGGGGAGGAGGAGGGAAAAGGGAGGAGGAGGAAGGAGGGGAAGAAGAGGGAGGGAAGGAGGAGAGAGGAAGGAGGAGAAGGTACAAAGAGGGAGGCAGAAAAGGGGAAAAGGGAGGGGGAAGAGAAGGAAGAAGGAAGGGGTGGGAGGAGGGAAGAAGGGGAGGGGAGAGGAGGGAGGAGGGGAGAGGAGGGAGGAGGAGGGAGGCGGGGAGGAAGGAGCAGGAGGAGGAGGCAGATCGGATTCTCCCACACAAAACAGCACCCTGTGGAACAGAACTATGTCCGCTATGTCCTGTCCACTGAGCAAAACCACTGACCCCGGACTCCGCGTTCACGCTCACGCTTAGTCACGCAGGACCAGCCAGCTCTCTGAACGGAACTTTAAAAGACACGCTGTCCCGTGAGTTTTAAAAAGTCCCTTTCTGGAGTGTGTGTGCTGGCTTTGTTTTCACTCGCAGACAATTCTCCAACCTGACAACGCGCCGGGACAGCCCGCCGACCGCACTTACCAGGGGGAACACTTTGGCGCTGTCGTCCGTTTGGAACAAAGCCTCTTCTGTGCTGCTGGCCACCAGGGACTCCTGGGAGAGTTTCGAGTCAGCTACTCCCTTTCCTCGCCTCCAGTCATCTCCCGGAGGCTGGCCCCTTTCCTCTGCAGGCGCTCCTGACGGCTGTGGCTCCTCAGAACCTTCCTGGTCCAAATCGGGAAATTCGGACGGCGCAAGCTCGAGTGTTTCGGAAGCCTCCGGTTCTAACGCGTGCTCTGACCTGCTACCTCTGTGCTTTTTCTCAAAAAGGAAATGAAAGGAGATTAGGCTTCCCGATACAGTGCACGCTGCCACGCTCCCATCTAAGTACCTTTCTATCCATTCCTAATCATCAGTCAGTCAGTCTGTCAGCCTCACTTTGCAATTCTTGTTGCTGCTAGTCGCCACCGAGGCGCCCTGACTCACGGCGCCCCACGTGTGCGGAGCAGAAATGCTCCAGAGTTTCCGAGGCTGTGACCCTTCGAGCAGACCACCAGGCCCGTCTTCCCGGAAGCCTCTCGGTGGGTTCAAAATGCCAACCTTTTGGTTATTCCTTGAGTGTTTCACCATCTGTGCTAACCACCTACCTTGGAATTAGGAAGTGTTGTTTTTTTCTGTTTGTCTTTTAGGAAATGTTTTTAAAAAGGAGCCTGGGACATTTTCTACTTTAAAAAAAAAAAAAGAATCATGGGTGCATTGGGTTTCTTCTCAGCCTAGGAGTAGCCTCCCACAGTAGAATCATTCTTCTAAGGGGCCCCGGTGGGCACCCAGAGGCTGCCCGGCCACAGAGTTATGCATTCCTGGACCAGAGCCGGGACCATGCTGTGGAAAGCCTACATTCCTGTCAGACCAGGCTGAGTCCATTCTAAGACCCTTAGGTTAACCCCTAGTGGCCCTTTAAATGTCAGCTCCACTACACACCTCCTCCAGGAAGCTCTCCCTGATCATTCTCCAAGCCTTTTTAAATCACCTGTGACTCTCTCAATCACTGCATTTCGCATAGGGTTTCATGATGTTCGGTTATGGGTCTGCCTCCCCGCTACACACCCTAGGGCTCTGCATTCGGGTTCACATCCCTACAGCCTCTTTGTATATAAACATTCCAGCAATGATTCTGAAGGAATGAATGATTACTACTTACCAAGGGAGTTGTACTTGAATGGGAACCAGGAAACAAAAGTTGCTCCAAACTCATCCCCGCCTGGCTGACTTCTTGGGGCACCGGGATGGCTTCCTCCTGCTCCCCTGGCCACTCCTCCTCCTGTCCCTCTCCAGCCTGTGCCTCCATTTCCTCTGCGAGAGCTGCCTCTTCCTCCTGCAACCCCTCCCCTGCTACTGTGTCCTCTTCTGATTCCTGCTGCTCATCTGTCACCTTTTGGTGATCCGGATGTTCCTCTCCTCCTTCTAGCCGTAGGTAACTTGGATCATACTCTTCTTCCTCTTCATCATCATCACCACCATCTTCATCATCATCTTCATCTTCTCCTGTCTTTGGGTAATATGGATGATCTTCTCCCTCATCTTCTATCTTCTGGTAATCTCCATTTTCTTCCCCTCCTCCTTCTAGCCTTTGGGAATTTGGATCATACTCTTCTTCTTCATCTTCCTCTATCTTTGGGTAATTTGCATCATCTTCTTCCATTTCTGTTTCTCCATCTTCTTCTGTTTCTTCCGGTGGTTTTTCTTCTGAATCTGACATTCTTCCCTCACTGTTTTCTCTAGAGAAATGTTGACAATAATCATCAGTATACCCTTCTGTTTCTCGTTTCGATTTCCTGGTGCACTGACCTACCATGAAATGTGTGATACTAGCTCTAGCTGTTTTCCATAGGACTAAAAAGAGTGTCGTATGTCAGAAGACTGCCCCACACCTTATAAAAATATTGATCCTCAAAGCATCTCATCTTTCCAGGAATAACTTCCAAGTTCCCACAAACCCACTGCCATAGAGTCAATTGCAACTCATAGTGACTCCCACCGGGTTTCCGAGGCAGGAAATATTTACCGAAGTAGATTGCCCCATCTTCCTTCTGTGCAGTGGCTGGTGGGTTTGCACCACCAACCTTCTGGTTAGCAGTCAAATGCCTCAGGCACTGTGCCACCAGAGCCCCCTAAGTAACTTTAAATATATTCTCACCGGCAGCAAAATGCATGACCCAGGCATTTGCAACAAATCTAAAACAGGAATAAGAGAAGAGATGGCATAGTTTAGTGGCCAAGAGCCTGGGCTTTGCAAGAAGCCTGTCCTAGCCAGTTCCACCACTCACTTGCTTTGCAACCCTGGGCAAGTCACTTATCCCTCAGAATCTGCACCTGCTCCCAGTCGAAATAAAAATGACAGTCTGAAATGATGAGTTTGTTGTGAAGATTAAACAAGACAACATACGTAAATTCTCCACACGCTCAAGATACGGTAGTATCTTGCTATTATGGAAATAAAAGCAACTCTGGCAGAGAACTTTACAGTTTAATAGTACTCTAATATATACTCTTTTATTTATTCCTTACAACAAATTCAAGGAGCAGACCTCGCTGCACTCAGCTCCCTCATGTGAAAAATGACCAGTGAGATTTCACGTCTAGGACTCTTACCACATGGCCTCTTCCAAACGGCCCAAACCTAACAG
>NW_006921635.1:3583204-3584563 GCF_000298275.1 Orycteropus afer afer
AGTTGCTGGTGAGTTTGAACCGCCAACCTTCTGGTTAGCAGTCAAATGTCTTGGTCACTATGCAACCAGACCTCCAATATAAGACAGAATAAAACCCCATAGGGTTTCCAAGGCTGTAAATCTTTACCAAAGCAGACTGCCCCATATTTCTCCCACAGAGCAGCTGGTGGATTCAAACCACCTATTTTTTGGTTTAGCAACTAAGCATTTAACCACTGCACCACCAGAGCCCCCTTACCTAGCTGTAGCCCAAGGAAGATAAAGTTAAGATAAAGGAGAAAACTGCCATTTCTCAGCAGAAAGTGCTGGATCTCCTTTGAGGCAGAAAGTGGCCTGTAAGAACTGTGGCTATAAATGCCATGACATCCTGAAGAGGGGAAAAAAGTACCAAGTGAAATGATGGGAACACAGTTAAAACCTGTTAAAAGAGAGAAAAAAGTGAAAAAGAAATCAAGCATCTCCAATCAGTGAGATCTGCAAGTACTATGTTTCCATCAGCAATGTCAAGTACATCTCAGCAGTTCACTAAAAGGGCTGATCGGCAAGTGTGGCCAGGAGGTTCAATCATTAAAAGTCGTTAGAAACTAACATGCAGTTGTTAATTCTAGAAGAGGAACTTGCTGCCCTCTGGTGGTTACAGGAGCAGCACTGGTGGTGCAGTGGTTAGGGGCTGGGCTGCTAACAGAAAGGTCAGCAGTTTGAATCCACCAGCTGCTCCTCCTTAGGAAAAAGCTGCAGTCTGCTTCCCTAAAGATTGTTGTTGTTGTTGTTGTTGTTATGTGCCGTCGAGTCATCCCCGACTCATAGCGACCCCTCCTTGGGTTTCCGAGGCAATATCACTACGGAAGTAGGATTGCCCAACCTTCCTTCCGAGGAGTGGCTGATGGGTTTGGACTGCCAGCCGTCTGGTTAGCAGGCAAGTGTCTTAGCCACTATGCTACCAGAGCTTCCTACAGTATCTAGAAGCAAGGAAATAAAAAAGATCAAAGCAGAAATAAAAGAAACAGAAAACAAAAAAAAGAGAAAATCAACAAAACAAAGAGCTGGTTCTTCAAAAAGATTAATAAAATCAATAAACCATTGGCAGACCTAACAAGAGAAAAGAGAGAAGATCCAAATCACAAGAATTGCAAATGAAAATGGTGTCATCACAACAGAACCAACTGAAATAAAAAAGATACAGACAAAATATTATGAAAACTGTACTCCAATAGATTTGAGAACCTGGAAGAGATGAACATGTTTCTAGAATCACAATACCTACCTAACCTATCCCACTCAGAGACAGAAAACTTAACAGACCTATAACAAGAGAAGAAATTGAAGAGGTCATAAAAAAAAACTTCCCACAAAGAAAAG
>NW_006921635.1:3584798-3585864 GCF_000298275.1 Orycteropus afer afer
GAGTAACTCCCACCCACTCACCCACAATCAAGAGGACCGTCGCGGAGGGCCCTGGCCAAGCACATGGCAGGTTTAAACAAGGCCTTAATGTGGGCAGATTATACTGGTCAGCCGGTCACAGCGTCTCCACCACCTAGAAGTTCAAGGTTCCAGATCTAAAGTTTCAGGAAGGGAAGAGAAGGACTAAGTCCCACTAGACCCAAGTCCAAGGCACAGGACATGCCCTCCTGCTGCTGCTCCCGGGACGATCATCTTTGCAAAGGAATAATGTTGCAGCTGGAGGGGGAACAAAAGGAACAGCTTAGGAACAGGTGGAAGACCACAAGGTGAGCTAAGCTGAGCCCTCCACTAGATTCTCAAATGCTTTTTAAACAAAAGCCTAGTTAATGGAAAGCCATTTAAATCAGACCAAGAGTCTGAGATCGACCAGCACTCCCTCCCCTCCACACCTGCCTCACTCACACACCACGCCGCGTTCCGGGGCTTCCTCCCCCAATTCCAGCACTCCCTCCCCGCAGCCCTCCCGCTGACCAACACTTGGTAGGCGGAAGGGACACAGGCACTTTACCCCAGCAGTCCTTTTCCCGCCCAGCGTGTTGGGACAAGCCGAAGCTGGTGTCTCTCCCCTCTTCGGATCACTGTCACATTCAGCGGCCTCTGAAAGGAGAAGCAGCTCCATTTAGAGTTGGCCTCCTTAGTACAAAGAGAAGCTCAGGCTAAAACGCAAAGATAAGCTTTGTCACCCATCACATCAGAAGGACTTTTATCCTAACTCTAACTGCAGTGTTGGCATATGGGGGACACAGGATTCCTGGAGCTACAATGAGGGCTATGAGTCCAAACCACCTTATCGAGAAACGTGTCCAAAAAAAAAAAAGAACCTTTAATAGATGCATACAAGATACATCTTTTTGTGTGTGTGACAAATATGTATGAAGAAGCAGTTGCCATTTCAAGCATATTTTTATGTGTACGATTCACTAACGTTAATCATGTTCACTACGCTGGGCAGCTATCACCAACAAGACATACTCTGCAAAACTCCAGTAAGATCAAGGAACCAAAT
>NW_006921635.1:3586569-3647162 GCF_000298275.1 Orycteropus afer afer
TGATCTGACAGGAGAACTAATGCAGCTCAGTGGAGGACCAAAAAAACCCAAACCCACTGCAGAGTTAATGCCAACTCACAGGAACCCTACAGGACAGGGTCGAACTGCCCCACAGGGCTTCTAAGACTGCAGTCTCTACAAAAACAGACTGCCCCATTTTCCTCCTCTAGAGCTGGTGGGTTGGAACTACCGACTTTTTGGCTGGTAGGCAGACACTTAACCACTTCACCACTGAGACTCCTGTGCACACGATGATAGCTTGTAATTCCACTTCTTAGTCTCTACTAGAGAAATACCCACATATGTGCTGTTGTTACAAGTACACACTATTGTTCCTCTCAGTGTAATACTGGAGAAACCTCACTGTCCACTAATCAGGCAGTGGATGGATGAACAAACTGCACTCCGTTCATGCCATGGAGTACTATGCAGCAGTGAAAAAGAATGATGTATGCACCAAATGAACAGGTCTCCAAGAAGCATCGTGAGGTGAAAACCACAAGGTGGCAAAAACCACCTCCTGTTTATACCATTCATATAGAAGACTGCAAAGAGCTCAAAACCACGTGACATGTTTCTACATGCACGTTACTTGAATTTAACGGCACAAAAAAAGAGCAGGGAAAATGCACATCAAATGGGGAAGGGATCCAAAGTGGGGTTGATGCTCACAGGGAATTTCACTTTATCCATAGTAAGTTCTCGGTAGAGACAAAATTCATTAGTGGTTACCAGGGGCGAGTGGGAGGGGAAGGCAGGGAGACACGCTCACAGACACTGAGTGTCTGTGTGGGGTGATGAAAACACTTGGAAATGAATAGTGGTGCACACACATGGTGAACATAATTAATGTCACTGAATTAAACATGCACAAAATGTTGAAATGACAAATGTTTTATTACATTTTTTTTTTTTTAACCACAACAGAAAAAAATATAGTAAAACCAGAAAAACTAAAGCAGAAAGGGGAGACTGACTTTGGATTCTATGTGCATCTTTAACTTCGTTTACTTTGGTAAAAGATGGTATTCATAGGCATCTAACACAGCTTAGGAAGTTAATAAAAAAAACATCAAGTACAGTGTGATTTCAAGTCTGTGAAGGACATTTAAACAAAACCGCTCCAAGGGCCCTCTCTAACTTGTAAGGAACCAATCAACATAAGCTTCAGGACAGGGCCATGTGTCCTGTGCCCTTGTGACCGAGGGCCTATGGAGGGCCAGGCTGTCTGTGGGAAGCAGAGGATGGCTTCACTGAGAGATGTTGGAGATGGTCTGAAACCCCTTGCTGTCACGTATCAGGTTGACACCTTGGGCAGTTGCGTGCCCCCCCAGCCCTCTATTTTCTTAGCTGCAAGATGGAACTCAGCAGAGTCCCTCTCTGAAAAGGACTGGACAAGAATACGCGCCCACAGAGCTGCCTGGGAGTCTGTCAGCCTTACGTGCCTGGCAGCTGCAATTATTCACTCAACAAACATTCCCTGAACAGCTGCTGCGTCAGAATGTGAGCACAAGGGATCATGAAACCGACATCTCTGGTCCCAGAGAGCTTACACTAGGAGCAGAGAAGGGAGCAGAAGAAAGTGAGCAGGCAGGAAGAGGGAGAGGGATAGCAGAGACGGCGTGGCTGGGAAAGGGCTCAGTGGGAAGGGGACGCTATGTAAAGATGAGGGAGGTAAGAGAGGACAGGGGAGAGAAGAGGCTAAGGCAAGCAGACAGCCAGTGTGAGGCCTGAACTGACGTGTTATCTGGGAAGTGGCACTGTTAGGGCAGCCAGGCCTAGAGCCCCAGGGCTCCAACTAGTCACCACAGCCCCGACTCACCCCCTCGCTGTGCTGCACCACACTGCCCACGTTCTGCAGTGACTGGAAGTTCTGAACATTTACAGAGCCAAACTCCACAATCTCGTCATCCACCTGCAGACCCTGGTAAAGGAGAGAGAGGAAAACCAGGCTTGCAGTGCACTGTGCTGCCAGGCTGCCTGCCTTTCAACATGCACTGTGATGTCACAGTAAGGAGCTTGTGTTCTTCGTGGGAGAACGGCAGGCTCAAAGGAAGAGGTCAGGGATTTCAATCCTCATGTGGGAAGGGGTGCAAGACAACGGGCCAGTTCCTCCAGGGGGTCCTTCTAGGTGGGTCCAGCAGATGAGCCCCTAAAAGTCTGAGAGCTGGTGGCATGAAGGCCAAACGCAGCTTCTCTGAGGCTGAGCTGGATTTAGGGACAAGGTGCAGGCCAGCCTGCACTGCAGGGGCAGTGGCCGACACAGCCGCCCCTGAAGCCAGCGGCTCTAAAACAGAACCACCACAGAGCAAGGACGGTCAAGACTGAGACAGGACACACGTTTGCCCCGGAAGCCCCTCAACAAGCAGCCGCAGGCACAGGCTGAGCCTGGACTCAAGTCACTCTTTCGTCCGAGTCCCAAGAACACAGATCAGCACTCATTCTTTCCTCATCAAGCATTTGCCGTGTGGCGATTCCAGCACTGGGCTGATGCTGCGGATGCCACAGCACCGAAACAGGGCTCACGTGTCACACAGGCCAAGAGAGAGGCCACAGAGAGCACCGGCAGGCCTGGACGCAGGCCCCAGCCATGGCCTGCCACCAGCTGCTTCCCGTCTTTGAGGCTTTTGCTCAAGGGT
The DNA here is from genome assembly GCF_000298275.1 of Orycteropus afer afer. NCBI lineage: Eukaryota > Metazoa > Chordata > Mammalia > Tubulidentata > Orycteropodidae > Orycteropus > Orycteropus afer. Next base: position 3,589,209 of record NW_006921635.1, read on the forward strand.
GAAATGGGGTGAAGAAAAGTACCTACCTTACAGGGTGGCAGGGGGATTAAATACGAAACACACATCTGTTCAAACACTCGTACACGAATGTCCTAACAGCATTTGGTGTTTCTCACAGCCAAACAGGAAACCACCGGCGTGTCCATCAACAGGTGAACGGATAAATGAAGCGTGGCCTCGCCACACGACAACTATGATTCAGTGACAGAGGAATGAAGAGTGTGCTCAACACAGACACCTGGAGCACAGGACGCTGAGCGGAAGCAGCCAGCCACACGAGACCGCGCACCGCAGGCCTGCGGCTCCGAGGTGCCCAAAACCCGCAAATGCGCACACGGACAGCGGCAGAGCGGCGGCCGGGCTGACAGGCTTAGAAGGGACGGGTGAGAGCTATGAGGAATAGGGATTCTTTTTGGGAGAACACAATGTTCTACAACTGATGGGTGGTGATGGACGTATGACTGTAAATGTACTAAAAACCACTGAATTGTACCCTCTACATGGGTGAACTGTATAGTGTCAATTAAAGACCCTAGGCTGGAGGTCTGGCACACAGCAAGGGTTCCATAAGCTGCCGCGATTGCCACCACTCTATCAGTCGGTGCCCAGCTCAGATGAGCCCCAAGAAGGTCCTCCCTCCCTCTCCGTGTCCCAGTCACCGCCGTGGACACATCTCCTATCCACCAACACAGTGAAAAGCAGGGGCTGGCTACTCCAAAGCCCTGGCCCCACTCAGTGTTTGTTGAGTGACCATGTGAACTCACAGCTGCTCCCCTCCCACATGGAGGGGGTGGGTCTGTCTTCCCACTCTCCCTGCACCCAAAGGCCACACAGCCCACAGAGCCCTCTGGATAAGGTTCTGGGTCACAGGGCCCTGACTTACCGCAATGCTGGCAGGGGAGTCGGGGCTGATGCTGTTCACTTTGGCGAAGGCCTGAGGGGGGCGGGGGCTTTCGCTGGGGCTCAGGCCAGGCCTGCCGCGCAGGGCCTCACTCTGGGCCTCGGCCACGTCCCGGGCCTGCTTCTCCTTGTCCCGCGCGTGCAGCTGGTGCAGGGCCTCCTCCACCTGCTTCATCACCGCCTTGTGGTCATTCTGCAAGCCTGGGATGAGAATCACCACGTCAGGGCGCAGAGAGACGAGACAGCGGGATGCGAGGCCCTCACGTTCGCTCACTGGATGTGGATAAGCGCTCCATCCACAGGAGTCCCTCAGTGGCATGAACAGCTAAGGACTTGACTACTAACCAAAAGGCTGGCAGTTCGAACCTAGCCAGGGTTCCCTGGCAGAAAGGTCTGGCCATCTGCTTCCAAAAGATGACAGCCTTGAAAACCCTATGGAGCAGTTCTACACTGCACACCCGGGGTCTCCAGGAGTCAGAATCCACCAGACAGCCCACTGTTTTGTCTTCTTTCCATCTACAGCAGACACTGGGCTGGACCCTAAACACAGATCAGTGAACAAGACAGAGCGCCCATGCTCATGAAGCCTACAGTCCAGCAAGGAAGGCAGACATGGGACAAGACACTGCAGTGACAGATGGGAGGCCTGTCACAAGGCCTCCCCAGCAGGGGCCCTGCCTGGCCAGTCCAGATCAGCGAAGGTGAGCAGAAGGATGGTGCCTTCTCGCCACGCCCACGGCTACAGACACACACACCACCAGGGGCAGGTGCAGTGGGCATGCAAAGGAGTGGAGCGGGCTGGGTCCAAGAGCATCACTGTTCTCTCAATGCACCATGTTCAGAAGACAACATGATACACAGGCCTCACAACCAGTGCCTGCGAACGCCCGGCGGGGAGCACTCACAGGGAGCTCAAGGCCTTCTGTGGTGTCTCGCTGACACCAGGGTTAGGAAAGGCAAGGCCAGGGTCACCAAACCTTTGATTTGTTCAGAAAAGCTGGAAACGAGGGGTTTTGTGGTGAAGCCCTCTGATCCTTTCAACACTGACAATGGATTCAAACTACATGTGCCACAGCAAGCACAGCTTGACAAGTCACACCTGCAGGCCCGCAGGTCCATCCTGTGTATCAGCCACCATTCTGCAACTCGGAGATACCTCATTTTTTTAACCTTAAAGCAACTTTCTCCACCCCTCAGAGTCCCACACCGCGATGAGACAATAAGAAGCCGCCTTCGGCAGAACACATCAACCCTGCACAGCCCACACCTGAGGGTTACAGGCCTTTAGTCTTGCCAAGTGTGCTCAACCGTGGCCATGTGACCTGGCTCCTCTCCCCTTTCACTCTGGAGCCAAGCTGAGGCCCTCAGGCATTCCAAGCCTTGGGCACCCCACTGCCACCCTCACAGGAGATCTCGGCCTGCCTACACTGGGTGCAAAGGAGCCCTCGGTCGCAAACGGTTCAGCGCCCAGCCACTAAGCAAAAGGCTGGTGGTTGGAACCCAGTAACTCCGAGGCATAAAGACCTGGCGAGCTGCTTCCACAGAGATTACAGCCAAGAAACCCCTGCAGGGAAGTTCTACTCTGTCACATGGGGCACAATGACAGAGCTGACTGGAGGGCACCTAGCAACAGCCACATCAGGGAGTACACTCCCAGCCTTTCCTGCAGGCAGAGGGGCCTAGGAGATGAAAGCCAAAACGTTCTCGGGGGCCATGATCCTTACGAGGGAATTTTCAAAGGCGACACCGGCCGGCATAGAACCTTCTGTCTTCCTCCCTGCTTCAGTCCCCTCTTTCCTAAGTCTAGGAGCTCTGGTGGCATAGTGCTTTTTCCTGTGGCGACATGGAGACCCTAGAAGCCATGTCCAGGACAGGTAAATGCAGAGATCCAAATTCATCAGTGGTTATCAGAGAGGCAGGAGGGAAAAATGGGGGCTACTGCTTAAAGGCACAGAGTTTCTGTTAAGGATGATGAAAAATATGGCAATGGATAGATGGTGGAACAACATGGTGAATGGAATTAATGTCAATGAATGAATGTCACACGTAAAACTGGTAGAAATGCTTTGTTATGTATATTTCACCACAATGAAAAATAAAAAGCTGGAAACCATGCCCTGAGGACAGCAGAGAGGAGCTTGGGTTTCTGCAGGCCCAGCACTGCCTTCCTTCCCAGGGCTTTTGGCTAAGAGACCTTTTCATGTTTAAGTCACCACAGTCATGATGCTATCATCAACAGCTAACCATGATTCTTACCAAACACATAACGGATCAAGTTTGCAAGCCACCTTTGACTTAGGTTCTGTTGTATTTTTTCAATGAAGTGTCCACAGTGAAGTTTTGAAGAACAAAATAAAAATGAAATAACAAAAATGGGACCCTAGCAGGTCAGCAAGAAAGAGGAAGACCCTCAACAAGATGGACTGTGGCTGCGACAATGGGCTCAAATGTAACAAGGACTGTGAGCATGGCACAGGGTCACTGTGAGTTGAGACTTGATGGCACCCAACCACAACAACAGAGGCCCACCCATTTGCTTAGTTCTCAGTCCCTCGACAGGGACAATGAGATCATGCCAACAAGGCAAACAAGAGGGGGGCAAATCCCACTGAACCGTAGTGACTCGATTTGTGCAGCAAGGGTCACTCACAGACGATGTTGTGCCTTGCAGTTCGGACTTGATACAGGTCCACGTCTGCCCGGGGGTAATCTTCGCCGTCCACCAGGGGCTCAGACATCCCAACTCCTTTTTGCTGAAGGGAAGAAATGTGATTAACAAGGTTCCACAAAGCTCCTCAGGACCCCTTGGCCCAAGCCCTCTTCCTGCTCAGTAGCAATACTGGTGATATATTATTGTGCTGTTACCTGCCAGATACTGATCACTTCCACACACCAGGTGCTTCCCTCCCCCCGTCACTTCACAACTGCCCTCGGAGGTGGCCATTATCTTTGGGGATTAAAGTTTAATAACACGAGTCATACATGAACACAGTCTCCTTTTTCAAAGTTAGAACAGTGCCGATAAAATCAGACTCCTTTCAGCACCATCCCCAAGGCCAGGCTCTCCCTGGACTCCTCCAAACCTTTATGACTGCGGGCCCCCGACACCTGGCCGGTGGCCTTGAAGGGCAGAAGGGAGTGAAAACTCCACAGCACATCCAGCTGGGGCAGAGCCCTAGTTCTGGAAACAGAGCAAGCTCTGAGAGGGCCAGCTAAGACCTTGGCCTCGCCAGGAGGCAGTTATCGCTGGGGCCTCTGGGGAGAGCACTGGGTGGCTGGCAGGCAGGGGAGCGAGGCGGACTTTCATTTTATATCTTTTCATAGATTTTGAATGTTGACCATGGGAATGTATTACCTATTCAGATCAATACACTGGCTTTAACATTTTAAAGCCTTTTCCTACATAAGTCAAAGCATAATTCACTAAAGTAATAAAGCACACCATGTGGTGTGGGGTGGGGGCTTTGTAGCATCAGACGTTCATGTGAACCTCCCTTCAGCCTGTACAAGCTGTGTGTCCTTGGCTGGGATCCTCACTTCTCAAGGCTCAGCTTCCTGGATGATAAAATGGGAATAACAGCCCTCCCCTCCTCCCTACCTGTCCTGAGAATTAACAAGCTAGCCTATGTTTGGCACAATGCCAGCCACATATAAATATAAATATGTATATATATATATATTTATATAGTGTAGTGGGCTAGATGGTGGCCCCCTAAAAAAGACAGGCCCAAACCCTCATCCTTGGACCTGTGCGTGTGACTTCTGTGGAGAAAGGATCTCTGCCAGGAAGGAACGGTCCTGAGATAAGAGCATCCTCACTGTTATGGGCTGTCTTCTTTCTTTTTTTATTTATTTCATTGTCGCAACAGCGTCTACGCAGACAATTCAGTGACACTGATTCTCTTCAAGTTGTGCTACCGTCCTCACCCTCCTTTTCTGAGCTGTTCATCCCCCATTAACATGAAAGGACTGCCACCATCCTCACCTCCTTTTCTGAGCTGTTCATCCCCCATTAACATGAACTGACTGCCCCTAAGGTTCCTATTTAATCTTCCAAATTGCTGTTATCAACTTAACCCCATATAGATAGTTCTTGACAGAGTACAGTGCTCAAGGCAGACATTTTTTTTTTTTTTTTACTAGTTAAGCTAAAGTACTGTTTGGTTTTAAGAAAACTTCTCAAAAAAACTCAAACCAAACTCACTGCCGTCGAGTCAATTCCAACTTATAGAGACCCCTCCTTGGGTTTCCGAGGTGGTATATCTACGGAAGTAGATTGCCCAACCTTCCTTCCGAGGAGTGGCTGGTGGGTTTGAACTGGCAGCCTCCTGGATAGCAGTCAAATGCCTTAGGCACTGTGCCACCAGAGCTCTGGGGATATTTTTGGTTTAAGGTTTAAAGATTATTTCAAGGCAATAAATTTTGGGGGGTTTTCCAGCATCTTTGGCTCCAGAAAGTCTAGAGTTCATGAAAATTTGAAATTCTGTTCTGCATTTTCCCCTTTTTGATAAGGATTCTTCTATAGAATCTTTGATGGAAATGTTCAATAATGTAGCCAGGTACCACTCAGTTCTTCTGGTTCATGCAACAGAAGCAGGTGTTCTGGGAGGCCTTTCCTTTTCTTGACTGTGTCCTCGGAAACATAAAACATCAGCTTTTAGTGTCAGTTTTAACGAGTCTAATGTATCCTTTTTGTTTTTTGTTTTTTTTTTGACTGCTTGTGCTTTGAGTGTCATATCTAAGGTGCCTTTATCTAACTCAAGGTCAGGTATTTTAATTAATACCCCTGTATTTTATTTTAAGAGACTTCAAGTCTTAGGTCTGTACTTCTCTTTAAATAAACAGATCAGGGCTTCTGTTTATTTAAAGAAATCCTTCAGCAAGTGACAGCAGTTTGCTGCAAGCAAGGGACATTTCATACCATCTCATACACAAGGGAAGAAACTGGTTTTCCGTATGCTATAGAAATATACAGTTTCCTTTCAAAACAAACTTATTTAAGGAAAAAAGACATTTTCCTTCAATTTCTTTAAGGAATTTAAAGAAAATCCAATTTTTTAAAATAATACCAAGGGATTAACAGCAAGGAGGCACACAGCTCCAACATCGTGTAGAAAAGTAACTGAAGTTTCAGAAATTGCCAACATGATGCATGACAGCACAGGTTCTGGGTTAAACAGGCCTGAGGTCTTAACCACTTTGTGACTGAGCAACTGACTTCCCTTCTGAAGCTTTGGGGGCACACACCGACTCCCTTGCGAAGGTTTCGTGATTTAACGCACACAGAGACCAGCCTTCAGGCATATAGTTACCACCAGTCAAATGGGACCCTGGCCTCCACGTGACAGTCTGTGTTACTGCCATCACCTCAAAAGCGCTCCACCTTGTCCTGTAGGAGATTTAGTTGACTTGCTCCATCCTTGTGAACTGACCTGTGGTTTGTCTTTTTTTCCTGTGGGTGGCACTGGAAAAAGTGTGTCATCTTTAGAGCCGCAAAGACCTGGGAACAAGCCCCAGCCCTGCCATTTCCAAGCTGCATGACCCCAGACAAGGGTGTGCTCTACTCTGAGCCTGTTTCCTCTTCCACAATAAGAATAATGAACCTCACTTATTAAGTGAGTACCAAAACCCACTGCCATCGAGTCCCAGTCATAGCAACACTATAGGACATAGCAGTATTGGCCCACAGCTTCCAAAGCTGTCAATCTTTACGGAAGCTCACTGCCGCATCTTCCTCCAGCGAACCGCTGACGGGCGGCAACCCCCGACCTTTTGGTTAGCAGCCGAGCTGCTTAACCACTGCGCAATCAGGTCTCCTCAGGTGAGTACAGAATATCGAAATCTTCCCTACTCAAAGTGCGGTCCTTAGATCCGCACCAGCAGCGTCACCTAAGAGCTTCCTAGGATTGCAGAATCTGCCCACGTACCCCCCACTCCAGCATCTGCATTTTGACAAGATCTCCGTTAATGCTTACTAAAGCTTAAGAAGCTTAAGCACACGCCCCCTGGTAAACGTGACCACCACTCTCTCTCAACAACTTATTGATAATATTCCTATAATGGAGAGAATAATAGCAACCACCTCCAAGGGCTGGAGCGAGCCACCAAACGCAAAGCACTCAAGGCAGCACTCGGCACTCACTCCAGGGCGCATGCGCGTTCTCTACAACACCACCGTCATCATCAGTTAACGTGATTCGCCTGCGCAGCCTGCGGCCGACAGAGGCCGCAATTGCGACGCCTTGGGCCTCCCACGAAGGGAGAGCTCCGCGGCTAAGAGCCCGGGCCGAGGACGTCCCCGATTGGGCGGGTCGGGTGCGGAGGCCTCGGGGGCCCCCTCGCGGGGCCGGGAGCCACACTCACGCTCTCCAGCACGTCATAATTGGCCTTGATCTGCGCCTCGATCTCCTCCTTGCGCCGTATCAGCTCCTGGACGTCGCTAACTGTCACCGCCCCAGGCTGCCGGCTGCCTTCTCTCTGCTCGCATTCCTTCTCCGACATCTTGGAGCTTGGCCCAGGGTTCTGGCCAGCCCGCCCCTGGGCTACGGACGCCCGAGGAGACTGCGGCTACGGCTCCGCCCGTGGGCCAAAACACCCCAGCTGTCCGCGAGCGCGAGAAGCTAGGGGCGGCGCTTTGGTGGTGGGGCGGGGCTATAGGAGACCACACCCTGGTGGAACACGTGGTCCTGTGGTCCTCGGCTGTGGGGCGTCCTGGGATTCACGGTCCCTGGACATCTGAAACATTTATTGAGCACCTACTGTAGGTACGTGCCAGAGTACTGTGCAAGTCCCCCTGTTCACATTTTCACAGCCCCTGACTAATGTAACAGAATGTTCAGGTTCCTTATCCCCTATTTTACAATGGATCTTACAAGTTAAATCCAGGTTCTTGTCACTTCTTGCAATCTATGGGAACTTAGGTAAATCACATTTGTCCGAACCTCAGTTTCCTCGTCTGTAAAACAGGCCGAAATTAGTAGCATTCTGCCTCACTGCGTTGTCAGTCAGGCAACAACACTCACTACATTCCTGTTTGTGCCCCGCACCGTTCTAGGTGCTGGAGGAGTGAAGAAGTGATGAGAAAACACGCATGCAGCACTGGGCACAGCGCCTCCCATCTACTAAGGTCTCTTTACACTTTGGAAGGGGCCCTGGTGGCACAGTGGTTAAGCTTTCCGCTGCTAAGGGAAAGGCTGAACCCACCAGCCACTCTGTAGGAGAAAACACCCAGAGACCTGCTCCCATGAAGCTGACAGCCTAGGAAACCTATGAGGACAGTTCTTCTCTGTCACATGACTGACTGAGTCCAACACAATTTTCTGACTATGAGCTGAAGATCACCTCAAGGGCACCTAACAACACAACAACAACATATATTTTGGTAAAAATAGTAGTGACAATAATAATAGTAATAATTTACTCCTTAAACCCTTGCAACGAGCCAGGCACTGTTTTGGGGCTTTATGTGTATTCAACAACCTCGTGAAACCAGTATTTCCCCTGGCCATTTCACAGATGAGAAAACTGACGCACTAACCAACTTGCCCAACTTGTGAAATTGGAAGCCAAAATCTCAACCCAGCTTAACCAGCTGATCACAGTTAACATCTTAATGTGTGTTCCCTAGTAGTCTGCTCTGAAAGGACACGGTGCCTAAGAGGTGTTTGTGCCAAACACGCCTACCCTGAGTTTAATTACAGGAAAACAACCAGACAAGTTCAAACCGAGTGACACTCTGCAAAACAACTGGCCTGAACTCTTCAAAAAGGTCACACACACACATAAACACAAATCAACACCACATCCACCACCATTGAGTCAACTCTGACTCACAGGAACTCTGTACACACACACACACACCAGAAACCAAACCCAACCCACTGCCATGAGTCAATTCCGACTCATGCCAATCCCCAAGGGTTTCTGTGGCTGTAAGTCTTTATGGAAGTAGATTGCCTCATGGTCCTCCCTGGAGCAACTGGTGGGTTTGAACTGCCAACCCTCTGGTTAGCATCCAAATGCCTTAACCACTGCGCCACCAGAATTCCTACACACACACACACACACACACACACACACACACAGAGGCTTGGAAATTGCCTCAATTAAAGGATACTAAAGAGAGGCAGGAGCCCTGGTGGCACAGTGGTTAAAGCCTCAACTGTGAACCAAAAGGTTGATATTCTGAACCTACCAGCTGCTCCATAGGAGAAAGATGTGGCAGTCTGCTTCCGGACAGGGCGCTTCTACCCTGTCCAATAGGGCCTTTATGAGTGGGAATCACTCACCGCACTGGGTGTGGTCTGAAGAGAGACAATAGCTAAATGCAACATGTGATCCTTCGCTGGATCCGGTGCCTCCCTCTCCCTCCCAAAGACAGAGAAAGAACTCTCTTGGGACAACTGGGAAATTTTGACTATGGATATCCATGTTAAATTCCTTCAGGTTGATACATGTGCTGTGATTATGTGAGAGAATGTCCTTAGAAAATACACCTTTCAAATGGTTCAGGAAAAAAAAATTGTGGAAAGAGAATGATAAATAAGAGAGAACTAAAGAATCGACAACTCTGTGTGAAACATACAAACATTCTTTGTATTATTTTTGCAACATTTCTGTAAGTGTAAGATTATTAAAAAATAAACAAACAATAATCTTTTCCAGAAAATAGTAGAAACAATTACGTTAGGCCTCCTGTATTTTGTTCAGTTGATCTCTTTTAAGTACATTAACACTTCTAACATTGACAACAAAAGAGACAGAGAAGACAACTCAATGCAACGCATTTCCATGTTTTTCAAAAGCAGCAGCTTTGAAAGACATCATTGGGACAACTGGTGAAATATGAATACAGACTTATTTGGACCATAGTACCGAGAAACGTTACATTTCCTCAGTAACTAACGGTTCTGTGGTTATGTAAGAAAATCTCCCTGTTTTGCAACTAACTGGTAAGTGGTTCAGAGGGGGAAATGTATATATATATGTTTATGTGGGCACAATGCAACCCTTGGTAAATCTAGGTGGAGGGTATATGTGGTGTCCATGGTGTTATCCTGCAACTCTTCAGAGATAGGAAATTTTTCCAAGTAAAAAGGACCACGACAAACCCCCACCCCCGCAGACTGAAACAGCTATTGTTTACATCATTGTGTTGTTACCCAAACCCTGCTGGCACAGTAGTAACTGAGGTCCTGCCCCTCCCTCCTTCTGCCTTCCTCTCCAGCCAGTCCACCCACCAGCTCCGTCTCTACTCCCATCCCAGCCTGCCCAGCTTTCCTGGGTGCAGCGGCCGCCAGGCTTGCCCCCTTAGCCCACTGTCCACACAGCAGCCAGGTCCAAAGAGCAGCACTGCCTTTCTGTGGCTTGAAAGCTTTCGCTGCCTTTCCACCGGAGGTTTGAACCAGTTCATTCCAGTTCAAACCCCTGCTGAGAGTATGCCTTTCCACCCCAGATCTACTGAATCTGAATCTACAGTTTAACAAGATCACAGGAATCACCTGCAGCAACGTGGAACAAAACTCAAAATCACAAAGACCAAGTTTACTGGTCTGATGGGAGCTGGTGAGACCCCCCAGGACCATGGCCCCTAGTTACCCATCAGGTCTGAAACTGAACTCACTCCTGTGGCTTCCAGCCAAACAATGTTTGTTGTTGTTATGTGCCATTGAGTCGGCAGGACTCATAGCGACCCCTCCTTGGGTTTCCAAGGCGGTATCACTAGGGAAGTAGATTGCCCAACCTTCCTTCCAAGGAGTGGCTGGGGGGTTTGAACCCGCAGCTTTCTGGTTAGGAGTCAAGTGCCTTAGGCATTATGCTACCAGGGATCCTAGCCAAACAATAGATAGGCATATAGGGTGCACATTGACCTCAGGTAGTTTAGAGTGTCAATTGTGGGAGAACAAAAGGGCAACATTTGCACAGGGAGATAGTTCAGGGGACAGGAACGCACCGGAAAGAAGGACACAGGGAGGAAGTGGGAAGAGAACTGTTACGCTGTGGGCAATGGCAGTCAATGTCATGAGACAAAATGTGTATGAACTGCTGTATGGAAAGTGAATTTGCTCTGTGAACTTTCACCCAATTCACAATAACAAAGAAGAACAAGAATCACCCGTGGAGTTTGTTAAACTGTAGCTTCTGATTCAGTAGATCTGGGCTGGAAGGCAAACTCTCAGCAGGGGGTCAAACCAGAACGAACTGGTTTGAAGCCCTACTTTCCAGGGCCACTGGCTTGGCTTTCTAACCCTTCTTGCCCTGCTGTTCTCTGATGCCCCATGCCTACCACACATGCTATGTTCCAGCCACACGAACTTCCAGCAGTTTCAGGCACGCTTTTCTTTGTGTGTGTGTGATTTGGGTGAAAGTTGATAGAGCAAATTCACTTTCCATACAGCAGTTCACATACACTTTGTCTCATGAAATTGACTGTAATTTCCCACAGTGCAACAGCTCCCCTCCCACTTCCTCCCCATAGCCACCTCTTCTGTGTCCTTCCTTCCCCTGCACTCCTGCCCCCCGGGGTATGTCCCTGTGCGGACACAGCCCTTCTATTCTCCCATGATTGATCTCTCCAAGGAGTGTATCTACCTAATATAAATGTTCAGTTTATATGCCTGTCTTTTATTTGGCTGGAAGCCACAGGAGTGGGTTCAACTTCAGACCTGAAGGGCAGCTAGGGGCCAGAGTCTCAGGGGTTTCACCAGGCTCTCTCAGACCAGCAAACCTGGTCTCTCTCTCTTTTTTTGTCATGATTTTGGGGTTTGTTCCACATTGTTCTCCCTCTCTATACAGGATCTCCTACATAGATCCCCCTCCGAGTGGTTGATGGTGGTAGCCAGGCACCATCTAGTTCTTCTGGTCTCATAGTTGTATAGGCTGAGGATCACATGGTCTACCAGTGCCTTGGACTAATTGTGTCCATGAGTCTTTGGTTTTCTTAATTCTTCTTTGCTCTGGACAGAGAGAGACCATCATTGCATCTAGATGGCCACTTACAAGCTTTTAAGATTCAGGCACGTTTTTTGCTCAGTCTCTCTCAACACTGAGTCTTAGTGCCTCCTTTTCCCCTTCTCCCGATCACCCCTGCAGGCCAGGCTGACTCCGGCTCAAACACTCTCAGACCTGCCCCAGGGCTGGGTCGCTTTCTGCATGCTTTCCTTGCTATTGTGTGTGTGCTTGGCAGGCTGACTCCTGCCAGTGCCCCTGGGGCTGAAGCGCGTTCACCTTCAAAGTGTGACTGAGCAAGTGGTCACTAGAGGATGCTAAGGGGGCGGCAGAGAACAATCCTTACTCTGCCCCATCCCGGGTATCCCCGGGTCATCATACCTGTGCGGGCAGACATTTGCCAACTCCTGGAGAACTTAAGTTCTCTGCCTCTTCCAACACAGGCAGCTTGTTCATTTCAAAACAAGAGGGAAGCTGAAATGTACGGAATTGGGACACTGAGCAAGGGAACTAGAGCCCCAGGCATGGCTTGGCTGTCATAACACTGCTTAAGGACTCCCTCGCCCAACTTTTATCCTGTCTCCTCAGCCCTGGCCTGTGTTGTTGGTAGTTGCCACTGAGTTGGCTCCGACTTGTGGTGACCTCATGTACAACAGAATGACACAGTGCCTGGTCCCACGCCATCGCAACCATCGTTGTGTGCTCGAGTTCACTGTCCCCAGCACTCTGTACTTTGAGTGTCTTCCAACCCAGCGGCCTATCTGCCAGCCCTGCATCGGTGTCCTGCTGAGCTCCACACAGTTCTCACTGGCTACGTGTAGAAGCAGATTGGCAGGCCTTTCTTCCTGGCCTTACTCTGGAAGCTCTGCTGAAACCTGTCCACCATGGTGTCTGAAATACCAGGGGCACCACAGCAATATACAAGCAATCAGAGTGCAACAAACTGGTGGACAGGCGGTGGCAGCCCCGGCCTAGGAGTCAGATCAACTGGCAAATCACTTCTCTTCTCTGATGCTCAGTTCTTGCATCAATGAAACGAGGGGCTGCAAGCCAAGGTCCAAATGGCATCAGGCTGGTATAGGCTGGCTCACCCAGGCTTTGTTTTTCTTTCTGAAAATAGGGCTCTTTCATTTAAAAAAAATCCTTACTTATCACTTAAATTACAAGTTCCTAGCCTGATTATAAGTTGACTCCTAACCAGAAGGCTGATGGTTCAAACCCACCAGCCACTCCTCAGAAGGAAGGTTGGGTTTTCTACTTCCATAGTGATACAGCCTCGGAAGCCCAAGGAGGGGTTGCTATGAGTCATATCCAACTCGACACAGTGCATTTGGTTTGGTTTGGTAGCCCGATTACAAGTTGTCATCATCCACTGTGGTTTAATTGCATTTGTTGCATCTTTCATTGCTTTCCGTTGTTTACTCCTGTCTTACCTGACTCAAGAACTGTTATGGTTAATCTGCTGTCTGGAGCAGCATTTCTGTGAGGATTTTCCTTACATGGGCTCTGTGGGTGACACTCATCTGCTCTGACCCCCATCAGTTAGTGACATCTAGGCAGATGGGCAAGGATGTGTGGTTTCCTTTCTCTCCTGCTGGCATTCAGATGTCTCTTCACTGTCTTCAGGCTTCCAGTATTGCAGATGAGAAGTCTGATGCGCATCTGATTATTTGTCCTTTCAAAGTATTTTTCACTTGGAAGCCTTCTAAATCATTTCTTTCCCTCTCTGTTCTATTTCACGAACTGTATCAGGATACGCTGCAGCGTGTAACATCTTAAAAATTACTCAAGAGTTTTTAAGAATTTTACCCTAGTTACTAAATCTATGCAGGGTCCTGTCAGGAAACATCTGGCACACGTGGAAGGGTAAGTGCAGAGCCTTCGGCGAAGGGAGGATTTACAGAGGCCTGGCAAGAGGTGAAGGAGCGTCGGCGTGTAGGTTGTGCGCTTGGTTGTGGTTGTGGTTGTGATCTGAATGATCACAGCCTTGCAAATCCTACACCGGGCAGTTTACTGTGTCACACGGGGTCGGCAGGAGTCAGAATCAGCAATGGGTTTGGTTTAGTTTTGGGGAAGAGTTGAGGGAACAAATAAGAGATGCTGAGGCTTACAGTGGGGAGACATGACCACGACTAGAGCTAAAGGGGAGGGAGCAGTTTTGGAACCCAGAGAGGGCGGTCACCATGGACAGGAGTGTAGACTTCAGCAGAAGAGGACCCTACTGCTAAACCACGCCTGGCACAGGAGCCAGGGAGTCAGCACCCCGAGTGCTCTCTGCCCGCACCCCCACCTCCTAACCGGCTGAGGGAGGGCAGAAAAGGGAGCGAGTGGGAAGAGCAAACAGAAGGTTGAGCACAGCTGCTGATGGTCATGGTTGAACGGTGTCCCCCCAAGTAGGAATACTGAGTAGGGAGCTCTGGTAGCATAGTGGCTAAGACACTTGCCTGCTAACCAGACGGCTGGCAGTTCAAATCCACCAGCCACTCCTCGGAAGGAAGGTTGGGCAATCCTACTTCTGTAGTGATACTGCCTCGGAAACCCAAGGAGGGGTCGCTATGAGTCGGGTTTGACTCGATGGCACATAACAACAACAACAACAACACCCACAACTATGACTACAACTATTGTGGATTCAATTGTGTGCCCCCCAAAATATGCGTTGGCATCTTAAGCCCTAGACCCGTGGATGTGGTCCTGTTTGGAAATAGAGGTTCCTCTGCTATGTTCATAAGGTCAAACCCAACTAAGAGGGTCCTCAGTCTAACCACTTCTGATAACGGCTCCTACCGCTCATAGCTCTCAAAGGGTCATGATAGGAAGTTCCAGGCACAGTGGGAGAAAAAGATGGAACAAAGCTCAAAATCATATAAAAATACCAGGCTTACTGGTCGGATAGAGACTGGTGAAACCCTCAGGACTGTGGTCCTCTTGGAGGACATTATGCTGAGTGAAATAAGTCAATCACAGAAGGACAAATATTGTATGAGTTATTATTGTAAAAAGTCAAGGAAAGGTTTATATATGGAAGGAAGCTTTCTTTGTTGGATACCAGGGGCAGGAGGGAAGGGGAGGAAACACTGTACAAAAAAAAAAAAAAAAAAAAAAGACTATGGCCCTTACACCCTTCAGGCCTGGAATCCCTTGGCTCACTATCAGCCAAACAACAGACAGGCCTTTAAGGAGTTCTGGTGGTACAGTGGTTAAGGCATTTGGCCGCTAATCCAAAGGCCACTGGTTCACACCTACCAGCGGCTCTGCAGAAGAAAGATGGAGCAGTCTGCTTCTGTAAAGATGTACAGCCTTGGAAACCAAATGGGGGATGCTATCAGTCAGAATCAACTTGATGGCAGTGAGTTTGGTTGTTGTTGTTTCTTTGTTTTTCCGTATAAGGTGAACAATAACACTAGGGAGGTACCCCCTCCTTAGAAATAACCAACCACAGGAGATCAAAAGGGCAGCACTGGCCCAGGGATCAAGCTCAGAGGCAGGAAGGGACAGGAAAGAAGGAGGAACGGAGACAGTAAACGCAGGGAAGAAGTGGGAAGAGGGCTGCTACATTGTGGGGACTGCAGTCCATGTCACAAAACAGTGTGTGATTGTTGAATGGAAAACCAGTTTGCTCTGTAAACTTTCACCCATATCACAATTAAAAAAAAAAAAAAAAACAGTACCTTCGCTTAAAAAAAAATAGATATAAACACATGCACACGTGCGCGCACACACGTACCCACGTCTCATCAGTTAGGTTAAAATGAGGTCATACTAGTGAGTGGTGTCTTTACAAAAAGCAAAGACATACAGAAGGAAGACAGCCATACAAAGACGAAGGCAGATACTGGAAAGACGCTGCCACAAGCCAAGGAGCGCCGGGGCCACCAGAACCTGCAAGAGGCAAGGAAGGGTCTTTCCCTAGAGCTTTGGAGAGAGCGTGGCTCTGCAAACTCCCTGAGTTCAAATTTCTGGTCTCCAGGAGCTGGAGTAGCTAAAGCAAATGGAAGAAATGACAAGGTAAAAGAGCTGAACAGAAGATTTCAAAGAGCAGCTCAAGAAGACAAAGTCAATTACTATCTGGAGTTAGAAAACCAAAAGGGAAGAATATGCTCAGCATTTCTCAAGCTGAAAGAACTGAAGAAAAAAATCAAGCCTCGAGTTGCAATACTTAAAGACTCTATGAGCAAGATATCATATATTTCAGGAAACATTAAAAGAAGATGGAAAGAATACACAGAGTCACTGTACCAAAAAGAATTGGCCAATGTTCAACTATTTCAGGAGGTGGCCTAGGTTCAAGAACCAATGGTATTGAAGGAAGAAGTTGAAGTACCACTGAAGGAATTGATTAAAAACAAGCCTCCAGGAATTGACAGAATACCCACTGAGATGTGTCAACAAATGCATGCCACACTGCAGGCACTCACTTGTCTATGCCAAGAAATTTGGAAGACAGCTACCTGGCCAACTGAGTGAAAGAAATCCATATTTGTACCCATTCCAAAGAAAGGTGATCCCACAAAATGTTTAAATTATTGAACAATATCATCAATATCACACACAAGTAAAATCTTGCTGAAGATAATTCAAAAATGGTTGCAGCGATATATTGACAGGGAACTTCCAGAAATGCAAGCTGGATTCAGAAGAGGTCATGGAATGAGGGATATCATTGCTGATGTCAGATGGATCTTGGCTCAGAGCAAAGAATACCAGAAAGATGTTTACTTGTGTTTTATTGACTATGCAAAAGCATTTGACTGTGTGGATCATAACCAATTACAGATAACATTGAGAAGAATGGGAATTCCAGAACACTTAATGGCACTCTTGAGGAACCGGTACACAGACGAAGAGGCTTTCACTAGAACAGAACAAGGGAACACTGCACAGTTTAAAATCAGGAAGGGAGTGCATCAGCATTGGGTCCTTATTCAATCTGCATGTTGAGCAAACGATCCGAGGAGCTGGACTACAAAGCAGAATGCAGCATCAGAATTGGAGGAAGACTCATTAACAACCTGCAATATGCAGAGGACATAACCTTGCTTGCTGTAAACAAGGATGACTCAAAGCACTTACTGATGAAGATTGAAAACTACAGTCTGCAGTAGGGATTACACCTCAACATAAAGAAAACAAAAATCCTCACAACTGGACCAATAGGCAACATCACGATAAATGTAGAAAAGATTGAAGTTGTCCAAGATTTTATATTACTTGGTTCCACAATCAACACCAACGGAAGCAGCAGTCAAGACATCAAACGACATATTGCCCTGGACATATCTGCTGCAAAAGACCTCTTTGAAGTGCTGAAGAGCAAAGATGTCTCTTTGAAGACTACGATGAGCCTAACCCAAGCCATGGTATTTTCAATCGCCTCCTTTGCATGTGAGAGCTGGACAATGAACAAGGAAGACTGAAGAAGGTTGATGCTCGAGTTGTGGTGTTGGTGAAGAGTCCCATGGACTGCCAGAAGAAGGAACAAGTCTGTCCTGGAGCAAGTGAAGCTGGAATGCTCCCTGGAAGTGAGAATGGCCAGACCGCATCTCACTTACTTTGGTCATGTTGTCAGAGGGACAACTCCCTGAAGAAGGACATCATGGTTGGTAAAGTGGAGAGTCAGCGAAACAGGGAAAGGCCCTCAGCAAGATGGACTGCACGGCGGCTACAATGATGGGCTCAGGTACAGCAAGGGTCATGGAGCTGGCACAGGACCAGAAGTGTTTCACTCTGTTGTACATGGGGACACTGTGAGTCAGAGGCAACGCAATGGCACAACACCAAGAACAACAACAACAAGAACTATGAGAAGAAATTTCTGTTGTTAAAAGCCATCCAGTTTGTGGTACTTTCTTACAGCAGCCCTGGGAAACTAATATGTTTACACATTTGGAAAAGTAAGATGCAGAAAACTACATGCTGTGTGATGCTATTTTCAGACAACTAAGTCAATCAATCCCCCACCATAAAAAAGACCAGACTGACAGGTCTGATAGAGACCAGGACCCCTTGGGACTGTGGCCCTTTTACACCCTTCAAGCCTGGAATGGAACTCACCCCCCATGGCTCAACTTTCAGCCAAACAACAGATAGGCCTGTAAGTGTATCAAATGCTTACGATTATGAGACCCTGGGCTAACCCTTTAGCTTCTTGCTCTTGCAGCCTCAGTCTGCCCACCTGTGAAATGGGTGTAACAACAATGCCTGTATCCAGGACTGTGACACTAAGTGAGATAATATTTGCCACTTTTAGGTAACAGAGACTTCTAAGCACTCTCCCTAATATTCTGAAAGGAAAAGAGGTTCAGAGAGGTTAAGCAATATATTGAAGGCGATTCAGCAAATTGGGAGCCAAAGCTAACTTGCCTATGGCCCTTGCCAAGAATGAAAGAAAGTCAGCGTTCTGAACTGAAGGGTGGGAGACAGTCACAAGTATGCACTTTGGAAGGAGAGGCCACGGGTTGGGCCTGGGAGGGATCAAGGACTGGTCTTGAGTAACTTCACCCTCTGCTTATGCAAGTGATGGAGCCATTGACGCCATGGAAGTTTGGTCCAAGAGGAAAGAGAAAACCCCTGTGATGAGTCCTGGGTCTCTGCGTCCTATCAGCTGCACAGCCTCCCCGTCCTCCACTCTCCTCTGCCTATTCACCAGGCGTGGGGCCTCTGCTCGCAAACCTCAGGCACACACAACGCCAGGGCCACTTCCACGGGCTCACTAGGCAAGCTGGACGTTTGTGAGCGGTTTTTAAATCCAGACGTTACTTTAAATTAACCATATTTAAACCTTAAATAATATAAACTTGGATTAAACGGATGATGTCAAAACAAAGGCGACCAGCACTCAAATTGTATGACCTCCTGATCTTGTGCTACTTTCTAGTCCGATCTGCACTTTCCCGGCGAGTCCCTGGGCGGTGCAGATGGTTTACATGCTGGGTTGCTCCCTGAAAGGTTGGAGGTTTGAGTGCACCCCGAGGCACAGTGGAAGAAAGTCTTGTCGATCTCCTTCTGAAATATCGGGTATTGACAACCCTACGGAGCTCAGTTCTACTTTGAACTCAGTTCTACTTTGATTCTGCCATGAGTCAGAATCTACTCCAAGGCAGCTGGTGGGGCTGTGCTCTTGAGGCTACTACTGTTGCCTGTGTGAGTTGCTACTGCACGTGCTCCTCCCACTGCCAAGTTCAGTGATCTCACACTAGGAGCATGAAATTGGTCATGTGGACGTGTTCACACTGCACAAACCAGCAAGTCCTCCCAACCAAGGCACACTCGTCTGGCAGTTTGTGGTACCACGTTGTTCACGTGCTTGCGTGTTGCTCGGAGGCTGGAAGCTATGGCACCAGTATTTCGAATACCAGCCCGGTCACGGTGGACAGGCTTCGACGGCGCTTCCAGACTGAGACAGTGCAGGATGGAGGTCTTGTGGTGTGGTTCCAAAGCACTGGTCGGTGAAAGCTTTATGAACACCAGTGGGACAGCGTGCTGGGAGACGAGCCCCTCGGGTTGGAGCGTTCAGAATACGACTGGCGAAGAGCTGCCTCCTCAAAGGAGTCGACCTTAATGACGTGGGTGGGGTAAAGCGTTCAAGACCTCCGTCCGCTGATGTGGCACGATTCAAACTGGGAAGAAATAGCTGCCAACACCCATTAATAACCGGAAAGTGGAATGTACAAAGTTTAAATCAAGGAAAACTGGAAGTTGTCAAAAATGAAATGAAATCATTGGGAATAAGTATCTTCAGCATTAATGAGCTGAAACGGACCAGTACTGGCCATTTTGAATCGGACACTCCACCAGGACAGACTGAAGAGGAATGGCGTCACATTCATCATCAGAAAGAACATTCCAGATCTCTCCTGCAGTACAATGCTGTCAGTGATAGGAAAACATCCATACGCCTCCAAGGAAGACTGGTTCACGACTATCGTGCAAATTTATGCACCAACCACTAATACCAAAGATGAGGAAAGGGAAGCAGTTTACCAGCTTCTGCAGTCTGAAATTGGTCAACATGCAATCAAGATGTACTGGTAATTACTGGCGCTGGGAATACAAAAGTGGGAAACAAAGAAAGATCGGTAGTTGGAAAACACAGCCTTGGTGATAGAAATGTCTCGGGCAACCAGGATAGAATTCTGCAGAACAACGACTTGCTTCCTAGGAAGGCCTTTCTCAACATAAATGGCAGCCATGCATGTGGGTCTTGCCAGATGGAATACACAGGAATTGTACGTGTAGAAACTGGACTTGGTGTGTTTTTGCTGTGTATTTCCACAACAGTAATTTTCTTTTTTAATCGCACAGAGTTTTACTCTGCACACAAGGTCGCCATGAGTCAGAGGCCACCTGGCGGCCACACCACCACCCTTTGTGCTCCTTAGGTGCTGGAAAGAGCTAATGTGCTCGGCTGCTGGCTGCAAGGCTGGGGGGGTAAGTCAGAAGAAAGACCTGGCAATCTGTTTCTAAAACCTGTCATCCAGTGGGGGGTGCAGTGCTGGCCTCTTATCTAACGGAGCCCAGCCTGGGCAGGGAGTGTCCGGGAGGGGACACGGACTCCAGAGACTGGGCCCTGCACACTCCCTGTCCCCAATCTCTACCCACAGATGGGAGTGGCCCCTAGAGGCGTATCCAGACATGACCGAGACCCACAGTGTTTGCTAAAAGCAAAGGCCAGAGGGTCGATGGGACAGAGCCACCACCCCTGCCACCCAGCTAAGCAGGGCCCCTGCTGGCACAGCCTTCAGCACCTGACGTCCGTCCGTCCGTCCCCTCCCTCCAGTCAGTAAACTTTGCTTCTGTGCCCTTGCCAGGACACACAGCCAGGACAGGTTGGGGGGGGGGGGCAGTGAGTGAGCCGTCACAAACACGGGGACAAGATGTTCCTGCTGACCTGCGGAGGGGGCTGCGCTGAGCCGTCCTCCCCCCACGGAACCTTCTGGGCCCATGAGCTCCGCTCTAGGCCACCTCTGCTCCAGTTCTCAGTTGGAAACTCAGACCTGGAAGGCCGAGATGGACAAGGGACAGGCCAGAGAGCAGGCCCAGGAGGAGAACGAGGAGTGGGAGGCCTTGCCCGCCTCCAGATTTGTCCAGGAAACAGACAGAAGAGGGGCGAAGATGTCTGGATTGGCAGGATGAGAGCCACCCTCAGAATCAAAGAAGCCGGAGCTTGAATCTCTGGCCTCGCTGGCTGTGTAACCTCGGGGACGTGTGTTCAGCTCTCTGGGCCTTTTTACCCGCTGGTGGGGACGGCCGTCTCTACCACATGTACAGAGAGCAGAACCACAGTGAAGAGTGTGGGCTCTGGAGTCAGAATGTAGGTTCACGTTCCAGTTCTGCCCCGTCACCTGCTGTGGGGCCTGGAAAAATTCAACTCACCCCCCTGCTCCTGCCCCTGCCCCTGCCTCCAGCCCTGCCCCTGCCCCTGAGCAGGCTGGCTGGGTAAAACTGACCATGGCAGGCCCTAGCTGAACCCTGGACCTGGGATCTGGAAAGTTCTTGGAGGGCTTCCTGGAGGAGAGGGAAACTTGAGAGGGATGCAGGAGTCCTGGCAGGGTATGGAGAGGAAGGCTCCTCCCTGGCACCAGCCCCTCTGCTACCTGCCAAGGCAGGAAACAACCCTTTCACCCTAAAGAGAAGCCACATGCCTTACAGTGCAAACGGGGCTCCCAGACCCTCCCCCAGTCCTCCCTCAAGCACCTCCCAAGCATCCAGGGGCCAGTACTGCACTCGAGCTGGCCTTGGCTCCTGAGCGTGGACTCTGGAGGGCAGAGATCAGAGTCCACACAGAGAATGTGCCCTTGGCTTCTAGCCCTGGCTCTGCCCCCTACTTGCTAGTGGTCTGCGCAAGTCACTCCCCTCACTGGGCCTGGCATCTCCGGTCTGACAAAGCTGGATCAGAGGGGTGGGACAGCTCCTGGCCACCAGGAAGGCCCAGAGGCCGGGGGCGGGACCTGCCAGTCTTAAATACTTTGATCCAGCCCTCCCCAGACCTCTCTGGTCCCCATCTTCCCAGCAGGAAGGGTGAGCGAGCTCCACCATGGTAAGTTCCTGCCGGCGTCTGGGTGGTACATCTGCAGCCAGGCCCCAGGAGCACCTGCATTTGGGCCTCCACGTCTCACTGTGCTTTCCTTTCTCCTCAGACGACCTACAGCGACAAAGGTGTGAAGGTGAGACAGGGGCATGTGGGGTCTGGGGCAGGCCCGGGTCCAGGAAGAGACAGTGGGCGTGTGAAGTCCACGCACACTCACGCAAGTTTCTGCCTCCCTTGGATGGAGCTGGACTCCATCCACCTTGCCCTCCTAAAAAATACTGACCTCTTCTTAAATGCCTGCCAATGTCTTAATCCTGTCTGGAAGTTCTTTCTGAGGTCTAACTTTAATCACTCTTGCTGCAGCCCAAAGCTGTCTCCTTCTATGGTACCTGGGCAGGCCTCCTGAGGGCACTTCTGGCTCCCTAACCCCCAGGAGCTCAATTTCTCCTCCTAAATTCTGGGGTTTGGACTGAGACCAGGGAGGTGGTTGGGGGTGCTCCCTGCACACTTGCACTCAAGCCCGCCCCCCTCTCCCTCTGCAGCCCGAGAGAGGCCGCTTCCTGCACTTTCACTCGGTCACCTTCTGGGTCGGCAATGCCAAACAGGTAGAGAGGCTGGAGAGCTTGGGTGGGCAGAGGGTAGCAAGGGGGCCTCCTGGACAAGTTGGGCCTCTGGCCAGGGCTGTGATTGGCCCCTGGAAGGGGAGGGTCAGGGCCACGTTGGGACTGCCCCAGGAGGGAGGGCCATGCTTTGGGTTCTCATGACACAATCAGGATCACGGACCCCAGCAGGGAACAGAGGAGGCCAGAATGAACCAGGAGGCAGCCTTTGCTCCCAGAAGGGCCTCTGAGGTTAACAACAAAGCAGATGGGCTGAGTAGGTCCAGGCTGTCAGCCAGGGGCCCCAACTAGACCCCAACCCTCATGAACCTGGCTGCAACTCTGATTCAGGCCGCATCATTCTACTGCAACAAGATGGGCTTCGAACCGCTGGCCTACAAGGGCCTAGAGACGGGCTCCCGTGAGGTGGTCAGCCACGTGGTCAAACATGGGAAGGTGAGCCCCACCCCAGGACGCCTCACCACTCGTCTGGCAGGCTGGCCCTCCCCTGGGGTCTGTGAGTGCCCATGTGCGAATCAGACCAGAACACCCTCCCTACAGTCCTTTTGCCTCCAGCAGGAACCCTGGTGGCACGGTGGTTGAATGCTGGGCTGCTAACCAAAAGGTTGGCAGTTCGAACCCACCAGCGGTTCTATGGGAGAAAGACATGATGGCTGCTTTGTACTCTGTCCTATAGGGTTGCTTTGCGTTGGAATTGGCTCAATGGCAGTGGGTTTTCTAGGGATGTCTTAGGGGCAGGAAGGAAGGGATATGGGTACAGCTCCCCAGGCTCAGCTGAGTGACCAGCTGCACCCACCTTCTCCTCAATATCTCAGATCCTGTTTGTCTTTGCCTCAGCCCTCAACCCCTGGAACAAAGGTGAGGGGGCCTGGAGCGTGGGGTCGGGGATGTCGGGAACAGGTCTGGGGTGTCAGGGATGGGTCTCTGCCGGGGGAAGTCGAGCCTGGAGGGAGACGCAGCCCAAAGGTACGGACTCTAGTACCCCTCACCCTTTGCTGGCCACAGAGATGGGCGACCACCTGGTGAAACACGGTGACGGAGTGAAGGATATTGCATTTGAGGTGGAAGACTGTGACTACATCGTGCAGGTGAGGCCCTGACCCACCCATCCAGGCTCCACCCTGGGAGACAAACTGGATGGCTCAGCCTGCCCTCTGTCGGCTATGGGGGCCCATACTGGAGGGCAAGTCAAGAGCCCCCGTGTCCCTTCGCCCCATGCTGATGTGACACACGTATGATGCCTGTGATGCTGCATCCCTTACTAACCGTGGCTCCTCCTCCGAGGACCCTCAGTGTCTGCCCCTGTGAAGTAACAGCACAGCACCCACCGACTTCTCATAAAGAGGAAGTGAGATCACAATGAGCATTTCTGGAGCACGGCACGGGGTTCAAGGGGCAGAAGAGAACTTCAAAGCAGATTCCATAGCCCGGCTGCTTGGGTTTGAATCTTACTAGCTGTGTGGCTTTAGGCAAGTGACTTACCCTCTCTGAGCTTCAATCTCCTCTTCTATACAATGGACACGATGCCAGTACCTTCTGTGTAATGTTGCTGGGAGGATGAAAGAAGTCATCCTAGAACAAGGCCTGACGGGTAACCGCACTTTTGCTACAAAAATATGTGAAAGCACTGGGCACGGGGTCTGACATGATACTGGATGTTCATTAAATGGCAATCTGCTTCCGTAGTGATGCTGCCTCGGAAACCCGAGGAGGGGTCGCTATGAGTCGGGCTCGACTTGATGGCATATAACAACAACAAGTATTACTCATAAAGAGCTCTGGTGGCATAATGGATAGGGGCATTTGGCTGCTAACCAGAAGGTCAGTGGTTCAAACCCACTAGCTGCTTCCTGAGAGGAAGATGGGGCTATCTACTTCCATAAAGATTCATAGCCTCAGAAACCCAGCAGAGGCTGCTATGAGTTGGAACTGACTTGATGGCAGTGAGTTTGGTTTTTTGGTTTAGTTATTACTTGTATCCAACTTGTATCCTGTTTGCAGGTAGGGAAACTGAGGACTGGCCAGAGGAAGGGCCACCAAGTGAGTTAGTAGGGAAGGACAGACACCCAGACCTCTGGAGCCCCCCATGCCCACTTGATGTGTCTCCCATAGCCCTAACTCTGAGCCTGGGCCTCAGCTGTCCCACCTGCATGAGGCATGGGTATGGAGGGCAACAGCTGAAGCTGGGGGGGGGTGCCTGTCTGGCTGGGAAAACGGGGGAGGCCAACAGCAGGCCCATGCAGAGGGGTATCAGGCAAGAACGGCCCGTAAGGACTAAGATGGTCCAGCCCTCACTGCTGGCCCACCCCATCTGCTCCGCAGAAAGCCCGGGAACGGGGTGCCAAGATCGTGCGGGAGCCCTGGGTGGAGCAGGATAAGGATGGGAAGGTGAAGTTTGCTGTGCTACAGACGGTGAGTGGACATCGGTACCCCCGCCCTTCCTGCTGGCAGCACCCTGAGATACTGGTACCCCCCACCCCACTTAACTCCATCATCTCAGCCTGGCGCCCTGAAGCACAGACGGTCACCCGAGTCTCACCCCTGCGATGCTTGATTGTGCGTCGAGGCAGACGGGAACCACCAGTCAGTCCCCTACCACCCCACCACCCTCCCAGTGTAGAGCCATGGGATGGGGTGTAAACTGTGGGCACGAGCTTTGAAGAAAGGACATCTAAGCAGATGGGGTCCGAGAGCCACACCCCTCACCAGCTGTGTGACTTTGGGCAAATCACTACACCTCTCTGTGACTTCATTTAAATGAGCCAAGACTCAAGCCCAACCACCTGCTTGGCCTTTGTGTGCCTCAGTTTCTTCATCGATAAGCCCTCATGGGGTTGTGGTGAGGGTCAGGGGGCTAATCTGGATACAGCACCTAGAACAACAGTGCCTGGCATACCTAGACACTCAGCACATCTCCCCATTCTTTTTAGCACCTGTGTGACTGTACAAAAGAGACAATGACAAGAGCTAGCTTCCTAAGATTAAGTCAAACTGCAAGTCTATTAAAAAGCTTGCAAGAGCCCTGCAACACCATTTGGTTCAATGATTTCATTCACTCTCCCTTCAGTCAACACATCTTTATTGAGCAGCTACTAGATGCCAGGCACCGTGCCCGGCACTAGGGCTACCACAGTGAGCAAAGCAGCGTCCCTGCCCTCATGAGCGTCAGGTCTGGGAGTGAGGGAGGCTCTCAAAGCAGCCCCCAAATCAACGAGAAATTACAATCCTGTCAGTAAGGGGAAATGACTTGCCCAAGGTCATATACGGAGGTAGGATTAGACCCAGGGCTGTGTGGGCTCCGGGAGATGGACATGGTCTCAGTGGGGAAGGGAACTCACAGCCGAGCTAGGCCCTTCTCCCACCCACAGTATGGGGACACCACACACACCATGGTGGAAAAGATGAACTACACTGGCCGCTTCCTGCCTGGATATGAGGCCCCCAGATTCGTGGACCCCCTACTTTCCAAGCTGTGAGTACCACTTGGGCCAGCAGTGGGGGAACTGACCTTGAGGTGGGGTGGAAAGCAATGTCCCCTGTCCTCAAGGTGATGATGGGGCAGAGCACCTGGGAGCCTGCTAGGGGACCCTGAGAGCCCCACCGGGCCTGGAGAGAAGCCATCGAGGCTAAGAGCATAGACTCTGGAACCAGACTGCCTGGTTCAAATCCCAGCCTACCCTTTCACAGCCATTCACCCTCGGGCAAGTCGTTTAATGTCTCCGTGCCTCAGTTTCTTTTTATTTATTTATTGTGGTTTGGGTGAAAGTTTACAGAGCAAATTCACTTTCCATACAGCAGCTCACGTACACTCTCTCAGGACACTGACTACAATTTCCCACAATGCAACAGCTCCCCTCCCCCTTCCTTCCCAGTTACCTCTTCCCTGTGTCCTTCCCTCCATGCACTCCTGCCCCCTGAGCTGTCTCCCTGTGCATACACAGCCCTTCTTTCTCCCATGATTGTTCTCTCCAAGGAGTGTATCTACCTAATGTAAATGTTCAGCTCATATGCCTGTCTCTTGTTTGGCTGGAAGCCATGGACGTGGGTTCAATTCCAGACCTGAAGGGCAGCTAGGGGCCACAGTCTCAGGGTTTCATCATCTGTGCCTCACTTTCTTTATCTGTAAAGTGGGGATAACATAGCATCTCCCTCCTATGATCATGGTGGTGACTCACTGAGCTCACACATAAAAGGTGCCTGGTCTACAACAAGAGGACGAAGCGTGAGCTAGGATTATTGTTGGGGTGTCACTGGAAAGGGAGGGGCCTGGGGGTAGTCTTCTCCTTCCAGCCCCACTCTCTTTCCTTCCCCGCAGGCCCAAATGCAATCTTGAGAATATCGACCACATTGTGGGGAACCAGCCGGACCAGGAGATGGTGTCTGCCTCCGAGTGGTAAGCCCCTGGCCAAACCCCGCCCCTAAAAGTGGCAGGGCCCCACAGGGGCCGGCCCACTCTCCAGTTCTTGTCTCTGGACACCAATGTGGAAAAGAGAGGACAAGGGGATGTGGACCTAAGGCCCAAAGTGACACACAGGTCTCCGTCAGAAAGACTGGGGACGTAGGGTGGGGTGTCTGCAGGGGCTTGGAGCGAGAGAGTCACCACCCAAACAGCACCTGGGTGCAGACCCGAAACGAGTGCCCCTTCGTCAGGCGCCTTCCTCCCTCTGCTGGAGAACTACCACGCTCCACACTGAAGGAAAGATGAAAGATCTAATCCGGGTGTCGGTGACGGAAATGACGTTTCCCGTTTAGAGCCTGGTGGTGAATTCTGGAAGGTGGAAATCGGGGCGGGGAAGCTGGAGCTCAGACAGGTGTGCCCCTTGGCCTCTCGCAGGTACCTGAAGAACCTCCAGTTCCACCGTTTCTGGTCCGTGGACGACACGCAGGTGCACACCGAATACAGTTCTCTGCGCTCCATTGTGGTGGCCAATTACGAGGAGTCCATCAAGATGCCCATCAACGAGCCGGCGCCTGGCAAGAAGAAGTCCCAGATCCAGGTGGGTCCAGTGGGTCCATCCTGGGGGATGAGAGTGGGGGTGGGGAGCTGGGGCTTCCTGCAGCGGCAGGGGGGTGGGTGACAACACAAATGACACTGATGTCCTTGATTCCCACCCCCCAGGAATACGTAGACTATAACGGGGGTGCTGGAGTCCAGCACATCGCTCTCAGGACCCAAGACATCATCACGGCGGTGAGAACCCCACTCCTGGTCCTAATCCATG
Source organism: Orycteropus afer afer (assembly GCF_000298275.1). Classification (NCBI taxonomy): domain Eukaryota; kingdom Metazoa; phylum Chordata; class Mammalia; order Tubulidentata; family Orycteropodidae; genus Orycteropus; species Orycteropus afer. The sequence continues at coordinate 3,616,928 of NW_006921635.1, forward strand.
TCTCATGCAGCTCCAGGGGCAGTGCCTGCATATGTAGGGAGAGGGCAGAACTCCCTTCTGGGTCCCTGAAGCCCCTGCCCAGGCACTCCAGCCCCGAAGGCCCAGTCCCTGCGCAGCACACTCTCAGCTTTAGATGTAGCAGGTCCCAGAGAATCAAGAGGTGTGGATTCTGGTCCTAGTTCTGCCCGAGACTTGCTGTGTGTCTCTGGGGGATTCAACTCACTCTCTGAGCTTCAGCTGCCTCACCTTGAAAATGAGGTTTATTAGACTACAGCCAAGTTAGGTCCTTCCAACCAAATTAAGTGTCCTGAGTCTGTGGCTGTAGCCCTTGGGGGGGCCAGGACCCACCTCTTCCCATACAGCAGTATGACACAGTGCACAGGAAGGAAACTGCATGAAGGCTTCACCCCGTCCCCTCCATATCCTGGCCTTACCACAAATTCCATTCATTCATCCATTCATTCAGCAGATGTTTACTGAGCACCTACTATGTTCCAGGCACTGTTTTAGGCACTTGGGATACATCAGCAAACCAGACGATTGTTTCTGCCCCAATGGGGATAGAAAACAAAATAAGTAAAATATATGATGTACTAGATGGCAGTGAGTGCTGAAAAATAAATCAGGGAAGTAGGACAGCAAACAGGTAGGGCACTGCAAAGGAGCCCAGGTGGCAGAATGGTTAAGGGCTGGGCTGCTAACTGAAAGGTCAGAGGTTCGAACCCACCCAGTGGCTCTGCAGGTGAAAAGACCTGGCAACCTGCTCCCAAACAGGTTACAGCCTAGGAAACCCTACAGGGCAGTTCTACTCTGTCCCACTGGGTGGCTGAGTCAGAATCAACTCAATGGCACCTAACAGGGCGGTGCAAATTTAAGCAGGGTGGTCAGGGAAGGCCTCATGCAGGAGGCATTTGCAAATGCAAAGAACTGAAGAAAGGCAAAGGCAGAGTGTGTGGAATCTGGGGCAACTGTACCCCAGGCTGCCTGGGCCAGGCCCAGGGAAGGGCAAGGTCAAAGCCTGAGCTGGGAGTGTGCCTGGGAGGTTCAAGAACAGCAAGATCACCGTGGCTGGAGCAGAATGAGCAAGGGAGACAGAGCTGGGAGATGAGGTCAGAAGGACAGAGACAGACGGTGAAGGCCCCGAGGAAGACTTGGAATTCTATTCTGAGACACGACAGGCCTGCAGGGTACACAGAGGGGCACAGTGTGACACAGATTTTAGTAAGCTCGCGGTGGCTGTCAGGTTGAGAAGGGATACTTGACTTCTCACTGCCTTAGTTTTCCCAGCTATAAACTGGGGATAATAACAGCAGCAGCCTCAGAAGATGACCACGTGGCCACTACAAGGCAACACACAGGAAGGGCCCAAGACACAGTGAGCATCCCAGAGAAGCACTGTACTCTCCGAACAGGACCCAGGAGGCCTCGGGGGGACGGGCATGAGGCCAGGGTCACACTGCACACCCTGAGGGTTGCAGGTGCAGGGAGTTCAGGTAGCGCCCAGCCCCAGGGGCTGGGGTGTTGAGCAGGCAGGGAAAGTGGCTGATGTCAGCTCTGCTCTGAGACAGATTCGCCACCTGAAAGAGCGAGGCATGGAGTTCTTGGCTGTCCCATCCACGTACTACAAACAACTACGAGAGAGGCTCAAGTCAGCCAAGGTCCGGGTGAAGGAGAGCATTGACGTCCTGGAGGTGAGCCCACGGCGGCAGCCCTAGGAGCCGGCCGCGGAGCAGGGCAGGCGGCCAGAGCCCGACACGGGGGGCGGGGGGGGGCCCTGAGTGCCATCCAGCACCGACAGCTAATAGAGGGTTGTCTTCTTTTTTTCTTTAGTTCTGTTTTTAACATCTTTCTTGAGTTGTAATTCTCACAGCAGATAACTGACTCTTTTAAAGTGGACACTTCGATGGTTCTTAGTCCATAAAGTCGTGTACTCATCACCACAATCACAGACACTGAGCAAGCCCGGCCCGCGTCAGGCCCAGGGCCACCGGGGAAAACCAGACAAAGTCCCTGCAGACAGGGGACTGGCACTGCAGGTGCAGGGAAGGCAGATGACAAGGAAATACTGGTAGCCCCCGAGTTATGACAGGCTCCGCTCTGTCATAAGTTGGTATTGACATAACTTGAATACCTCTTTTTAGTTTTCATTACAACTGCCTTTTATTATCACTGTCTTTACAACTGTGATCTTTATTTGCCTTTGGGGGTTGGAAACACTACATATAAGCTTGTTGTTGTTATTATGTGCCATCGAGTCAGCCCCGACTCATAGCGACCCCTCCTTGGGTTTCCAAGGCAGTATCACTACAGAAGTAGGATTGCCCAACCTTCCCTCCGAGGAGTGGCTGGTGGGTTTGAACCACCAGCCTTCTGGTTAGCAGTCAAGTGCCTTAGTGCCTACACTACCAGAGCTAATGCATATATTAAAAAATACACAAATCATAAACAAAATACTGGACAGTTGTAAGCGCAGTCCACCGTAACTCAAATATCACACTGTAAGTAAGGGCCCACCTGTAAGTAGGGAGCAAATGACAGTGCTGGTAGACACAGGCGATGAAGAGTGCCTTGGGGCAGGAAGACTCTGAGGAGGTGACAGTTAGGTGAAATCTAGATGATGGCTCGGAAGGAAGGTTGGGCAATCCTACTTCCGTAGTGATACTGCCTTGGAAACCCAAGGAGGGGTCGCTATGAGTCAGGGCCGACTCGACGGCAAATAACAACAATAACAACTAGATGATGGGAGGGAGCCAGCTGTGTGAAGGGCTGGGAGAGGGAACAGCCAGTGCAAAGGTCCTGAGGCAGGAAGAAGCTCCTGCTGTGCAGAGAACAGGAAGAAGCCCAGAATGGATGACACGCAGTGTCTGAGGAGTCACCCAGGTCACAGAGGAAGGGAGAGGCCGTTGCCTCCCGGAGGCTATTTAGGGTTTTGGATTTTGTTCTTCTGTGGCCAAAAGCTAATAGAGGTGGTTTTTGGTTTTTTTTTTTTAGTTCTGTTTTTAACCTCTTTTTTGAATTGTAATTCTCATGCAGATAACTGACTCTTTTAAAGTGCACACTTCAATGGCTCTTAGTACATAAAGTTGTGTACTCATCACCACAATCAATTTTAGAACACTTTCATCACCCCAAAAGAAATGCTGCATCCCTAAGCCATTATCCCCCAGCACCCCACGGTACCCTCCCAGTCCCTGACAACCACTAATCTATCTTCTATCTCTATTGTTGTTGTTGTTGTTATTTGCTGTCGAGTCGACCCCGACTCATAGCGACCCCTCCTTGGGTTTCCGAGGCAGTATCACTATGGAAGTAGGATTGCCCAACCTTCCTTCCGAGGAGTGGCTGGTGGGTTTGAACCGCCAGCCTTCTGGTTAGCAGTCAAGTGCCTTAGGCACTATGCTACCAGAGCTCCTTCTCCCTAATCTGGATATTTCATAGAAATAGAGTCATTCAATATATGCCTGGCTCTTTCACTCAGCATGTTTTCAAGGTTCATTCATGTTGTAGCACGGTCACGACTTCATTCTTGTTTAAGGCTGAATAATATTCCACTGTATGGATGTACTACAGTTCCTTTATCCACTCATCAACTCATAGACATCTGGGTTGTTTCCACATTTTGTTTATTACGAATGATGCTACTGTGAACACTTGCGTACAAGTTTTTGCGTGCACGTATGTTTTCACTTCTCTTGGGTATACATATCTTGGAGTGGAATGACTAGATGATACGGTAATTCTATGTTTAATCATTTGAGGAACTGCTAGACTGCTTTGTAAAGCAGCTGCACCATTTCACATTCCCACAAATAAGAAATGAGAGTTCAAATTTCCACTGGAAGACTTTAAACGGGAGTGACGTGATCGATACTTAAAACTCCCTCTGACATCCATGGCTAGGATGGACTGGAAGGAGCCAAGGGCAGAAGCAGGGAGCCCTGCGAGGAGGCATTGAGGTGGTCCAGGGTGCTGGTGGCTTAGACAGAAATGAGGTGGTAACAGGACAATTTGGGATGAATTTGGAGGGTCTGGAGCAGACGGAGAAAGGTGTCTTTTCTTGGCTTTGAGGGTTACCAGGAGTCCCTGGGTGGTACAAACAATTAATGTGCTTGGCTGCTAACCAAAAGGTACTAGGTTCGAGTCTACTGATAGGAACCTCGTAATAAAGAACTGGAGATCTACATGTGAAAATAGGGCCACTGAAAAACCCTACGGAGTACAATTCTTCTCTAACACACACGGCGCCGCCATGAGTCAGAGATGACTCAATGGCAACCAGTCTTAGGGGTGCAGGAGCCCCTCTGGGCTTTCCAAGGGCCCTAACATGCCAAGCCAGTGGGCAAGCCACCCCTCCGCTTAGCCCCCCACCTTGTCTCCCACCTAGGAGCTGAAAATCCTGGTGGACTACGACGAGAAGGGTTACCTGCTGCAGATCTTCTCCAAGCCGGTGCAGGACAGGCCCACCCTCTTCCTGGAGGTCATCCAGCGCAACAACCACCAGGTACAGCCGGTCCCCAAGGGGGCATGCAGGAGACGTGTCCAGCTCTTTCAGCACACAGCTCACCTCCGCTCTGCTGTTCCAGGGTTTCGGGGCCGGCAACTTCAACTCACTGTTCAAGGCCTTCGAAGAGGAGCAGAACCTGCGGGGAAACCTCACGGACCTCGAGACCAACGGGTTCGCGCCCGGCATGTAGACGCCGCTAACCTGACCTACCCGCCTGGGCCCCGCCCCTTCCGGCACCCCGCCCCGTCCTTGGAACACGCCCATCCCATAAGCCGCGACCTTTTGACCCCGCCCACCAGCCGCAGGCTCCGCCTACCTTGTGGCCATGACCCCTTGACCAGATCGTACTCGCCCTCCCAAATAAAGCGCGCCTGGTGTTTTGTGCACCCTATGGGGCAGTTCTACTCTATCCTATAGAGTTCCTGAGTCGGAATGGAGTGGACGGCCACGGGTTTGGTGTTTGTGCCCGAAACGGAGCAGTGATGCCCTCTAACCGCTAGGGGGAGCGCTGCAGGAAAGCTGCGGGATGAAAGCGCTTTGCCCAGTACGACTGGGCCAGATAGGGAACTGAAATCAGAGCGCTCAGGGGGCTTACGCTCTACAAGGAAAGGCAGATAATATAGTTTCTCATAGTGGGAATTGGTATTAATAAAATGAAGCAGGGTGATGTGATGATGGTGTGGTCCGAGGTGAAGGTAACAGAGCAGACAGAGAATCAGCCCCCCCCAGCTTCTGCCCCCCACCCTCGGCAAGACAGTCACTCATGCCCCCCCCAACACACACACACCGAGCTCCGCTCCCACCAGCCTTGATTCCAACGAGCATGTCTACTTAAGAGTTAATGACTCTCGCAGAATGAAGCAGAAAAGCAGCGGGAAAGAGCTGCTGGTCCTAAAACCATTGGAAAGAGGAGGTGGGGGCAAGTTAAGCCTCGTTTCCATTTCTCATTCTTGAGGCTCTCTCCTCGAGGATGAGAAAACTTGGAACTAGAGCAGGCGGACAGCAGTGTGAGGACAAAAATCTGAGTTGGTCCTATGGGATTATAGGGAACTTTTCTGGCTGTCAGAGTTGGGGCTTCAGGAACCATGAGTTTCAGAAATGAAAAGAGAACGGGCGTCTGTTCAGGTGCCTGGCTGTGGTCAGAACAGAACCCCTATTAGCTGAACACAGCCTAGGGAGCCAGCCTGGCTGGGTGCACACCCCAGGTGAGCCCCCTGCCAGCTGTGTGACCTTAGGCAAACTCATCTGTACAATAGGGATCCTACTACTCACCTCCTAGTGCTGCTGTGACTTAATGTCAAAGATGTTTCAAATATGACTGGCACAAGGTCTGTGCCATAAATGTCACACCTAGTATTTTTGGAGAAGGGCTTGGGTGAGCGGCTCTTGCCCAAGGCTGCTCAGGGCCTAGCACCTCACGCCCCATACCCAGAAATATGCTCTGGGCATGCAGGCCTGGACTCGGGGCTTCCTTTGGCCCTCACAGCAGAAACGATAAAGAAAGGGCATTTCCTGTGTGACTGAGGGAGCAGTAGATGGGTCTGAGGAGGGAGGAAGGATCAGACTCAGGGCTGAGGAGAGGGGAGAGGAAGAGTCGGGAGCCCATCTGAGGGCTGTTAACATGTGCCAACTTGACTGGGGGAAAAGATACCGCGGTAATCGGTGCTGCTTTACTAAGAAATACGGCGCAGCATTTTCTGCTGTGTGGCTTTTTGCTCAGGTGTTTTGAGTCTGTCCTTCTGGAAGATCCAGTGGACACTCTGGGCCCCAGCCCTTAGCCTCATCAGGCAGAATGGGACCTGCCAGGGTCCACCCCCTCTCGACTATCACAAACGCTGCTTACATCTAATTCTTCTCAACTTGCGACTGTTTCAGCAGCCCCTCCCACCCCAAACGCAGACCAGCGGGGTGTCTCTTTCCCTATGACACGTTGTGAGAAATCACCGTTCCATGTTCTTCTGGCAACAGCATCCGGGCACGTGATGTTGTTTCTCTCTTGCAGACCTTTAGCAGTATGGAACACCTATGGTTTTAAGAAAAATTCTAGCAGGAAAACTTAAAAGGTGCACAAGGCCTGGTTTGGCCACAACTCAGCCCAGTTCAGAATGACCTTCAGGTGCAGGGTTTAAGAACGGCTGGTCTGAGGGGACACAGCACACACTTTTCCCCCCTTTGAGCCCCGCTAGCTACCCCTCCCTTCGTACAAAAGGGTATACTCCCCACCCCCAGCAGAGAGAGAGAATAAGAAAGAGGGGAGAGGCGAGCAAGAGAGACGGCGTGTCTGTAAGAAAAGTCAGTATATTTATGGTTTGCTTTATAAAAGTTACTATAATACAATGGTACATAGTATTGAATTCACAAAAATATGAACAAATATTTACAGCAAGACACACCCACAACAGAAACACTTCTCTCCAAAACCAGTTACAAACGGGAGACAGAGTCTAGACGGACAAACATCCCTAAACCTTATCGTTCTCTTCTTTGTGGGGAGGGGAGGCGCAAGACAGAAGGAAAAAAAAAAAAAGGAGGAAAAGCAGAAACCCCAACTCTTCAAAAGCAGAGATTTGTTCAATGAAAACAAAGAGATTGAAAGAAAAATGAGTCAACACGTTTCTGAATTATTGCAAACCATTTTCGGGGTGTGGGGTAGGGGGCTCCTGGGGAGAGGGCGGGCCCCTGCTGGCCCTTAGCACAGTCCGGCCAAGGTTAACCAAGAGCCCGAGGCTGGGCAGGCTGAGGCCGCGGGTTTCCTCACAGCCTCCCCTCCCGTTCTTTCTTCTTTTCGGGGGTGGTGGTGGAGGTGACATTATGAGACAGCCCCTTGGGGGCCGCACAAATAACTTAAATCCGCCGTCTCCGCAACCTACACGTTTCCTCGTGTGAAAAATAAATATTTCCTCTGTTGCACAATTAGGCAGAAAACCGCACACGGAAGAGAAGGTCGCTGCTGCGCCCAGGTACCCGCTCTGTGTCTGAAACGCCACTGATTTCTTCGACCGCGAAACCGGTGGACACAGTCCCCAACACAGAGGCCGTGGGGTGAAGAAATTAAAAAAAAAAAAAAGGAAAACACCAACGACAAAAAAAAAGAGAAAAATAACAATTCTTTGTACAGAATTTACATGATAACAAGCTTGACACAAGCCGAGATACCGAGGCTCCTGCTGCCGCGTCGCTGTGGCGGCGGCTCCCACGCGGAGCTCTCTCATCTGGGTGAGGACGACTCCTGGTCACGACAGTCCCTTTCCATACATTTTATTTACACGCCTGCTCTGCTCTCTGGGGGTGTGGGGACTTGCCTCTGTGTGTGTGTGCGCGTGTGCGTTGTGTGGTTTTTGGAAGTACATACAAAGAAAGGAGCAAAAACATTTTCCCACATGTTTCCACAAGAAACAATGTTCCCGAGAAAGAGTCCTTTGTGGCGGCCTGTACACAGAAGTTGGTTCTGAACTTCGAGAACCCATTTTTTCCCTTCGTTTTGATTTCATACACGCAAGAGAAGAAGAAGGAGGAGGAAAAAAAAAAAAACCAACCCTCAGAAATAAACCCTGAAGAGGATGGGCGTCAGGGCTGGGAGGGTAAGAAGGGTTGACAAAAAGAAAACTGAGAGATTTCTGTTTTAAAATCTTTTCCAGATTTTTCCTTTCTCTAGGAGAAACAACCTGCACACTCCAAAAATAAATACCCGCTGGCCTTCTTGGGGTGAGGGGCTGCTGGCGGGGTGAAGTGGGGTGTGGGCGGGAGTAAGAGGGTGAAGCTTATAAAACGGAAAAAAAAAAAAAAAAAAAAATGCCACACGCGTGCGGTCAGACAACCCGTAATGGCAGGGCTGGGCACCCCCTGCCCTGGGAGCCCCTCCTCACGCCCGGGTGAAGGCAAAGGCAGGAAGAACCAAGACCTCACCCTTGGGGTGCCTCTCACCCCTGCTGGGGCCTCTGGAGAGATCCGTCATTGCTGGCATTAGAATGAGAAAGTAAACATTGAACCCAAGGTTTTTGGGGTGGGGGTGGGGAGTGGGGTGGTAGGGAGAGCCTGGAAAGGCAACTCCTGCCTGGGACCAGCCTGGCTGCCCAGGGTCTGCTCGGAGAAGTGGCGCCCCCAGGCTGCTGGGGAAGGAACAGGCCGCAGAGGGGTCCAGGGAAGGTGTGGGGTCCTCTCCCACCAATTCTGGGGCCAAGTGGGGCCTTTCAGGCACGTAGTGTTCTGAGGTCGAAGCTGCTCTCAGACTCCTCGACCCCCTCTCTCCCCTCAGCACCTGGCCAGGCCACCCTGCCAGGGTCCCCCCCTGACTCTGCCTTCACATTTCCACGGTTACAAAGTCTTTTCTTATGATGAAGAAGAAAACTAGGAGAAGACAAAACCAGGTAGCAGCATTCACGGGAAGGGGCTGAGGATGAAGACCGGGAAGAGAAGAGACAAGGAGACGGACAGAGAGGGGAGGGGACAGAGAGACAGACACAGGACGATGATGTGGGAGTCAAACGCAAACCCCGCGAGGAGCTCGTCTGAAAACCAAGGTGACTCAGACGGAGGGCAAGACAGAGAAGCCCTTTCCCGCTGTGGGGGCAGGAGCTGCGGGGGTCCTGGGGTAGTGTTGGGGGCGCCGGGCCCTGGCGCGGCCGCTTGGGGAGGGACAGCACCTGAAATGGGGCGGGCGGTGGGCCGGGCCCGAGGTTCTTGCGTGGGGCCCCAAGGGCGGCTGACATCCTTCGTGTTTGGCACCGGCCGGGGCCTAGTTGAGGGTTCCCCGGCAGTTCTCGGAGCCACAGAGGCAGGGGATCTTGACGTCTTCGATGGGGAATTTGTAGTCGTAGGTGATCTCCTCGTTGACACTGATGTGCTGCTTCGAGTAGATGACAATCTTCTTTTGGGACTCCACCGTGATCACCTTGGCATAGCAGTTGGGCTGCGAGCAGGGGGAGATGGGATGAGCTACTTACTGCACCACCGGCCTCAGGCCCAAAGGGCAACCTGCCATGTGACCACCTCATGCCCATGTCACTGCTCTAGGCCTTGGTTTCCCCATCTGCCTGAACAGGATGGTGACTATAATGACAACAGTGCTAAGTTCCCTCCAGGGCTTCCACAGCCACGTAGACTGCAAAGGACTGCAAAGGACCCCCACGTTGGAGGAAGCGGAAGAGAGCAGTTACACTGTGGGGCACTGCAGTCAATGTCATGAAACTGCTGGATGAAAAATGAATTTGCTCTGTAAACTTTCACCCAGATCACGATAAAAATTTAAAAAATCAAAAAACAATAAATAAAAAGACGACTCCCATATTCCTATCTCTAGCCTGGGCCTCACTTCCTAGCTCTGGACCAACGGTCAGCGAACTCCAGCTCTCAGCTGCCCGTCTTTTTAAATAAAGCTTTATTGGAAGGAAGCCACGCTGGCTCACTGACATATGGTCTGAAGCTGCTTTTGTTACAACTACAGAGTTGTGACAAGAAACGCCACAGAGACCATCGGCTCCACAAAGCCAGAAATATCTACTTTCTGGCCCTTGACTGAAAACGTCCGCCATGCCCTGCCTGAGACTCGAAGTCCAGCCACCCGCTCGGTATCTCCCTTTGGCAGCTTCTCCACTGGCTCTCACTCACGAAGTCACACCGAGACCCCAGAACTTCTCTTCTGGGGTGGCAGCATCACCCACCCAGGCCCCAGGTGAGCATCAGTTGCGTCCCACCCACCACCAACCAGCGAACTTCTGAAGGGTCCCTCAGTTCTATCCGCTTGTCCCAAACTCTGCTTGCCTACCAGCCAACATCAAACCCCACTGGTGGTCACCTGGGTTGGAGCAGCCCCTGCTGCCACCCTCACCCAAGAAAAGTCATCCCTGACCTAGCAACCGAAAGGACAGCAGACCCTGTCACCCCATGACTCAAAACTTACCACTCAGCAACTTGCCTCAGCTTTTAGAGAAACTCATTTGATCCTCTCCTCAGCCGACAAGGTGAAGCAGCCTGGCTGCCCACCCACCAGCTTACCCATTCACCCCAGTCCACGAGCTCTCTACTCCAGCCAATGCCCTCCTTGCGGCCCCAGGGCCTTTGAACATGGCATCTCCTTTGGCCTCGCTCACTGCTTCACCCTCCCCTCCCTCAGATCTCAGCACTGTCATCTTCACAGAAAGTCTTTCTGGGCCCCTTTGGGCCAGGTGATGGTGGCCTAGTGCCAGATGCTAAGCTGTGCTGAGTGTTATCTGTCAGCACGTGCAAAGGGCCTGCTCACAGTAACCCACTCAAGGCTCACAACAGCCTACATGGGAGAACTGCTACTGTCCCCGTTTTACAGGTACTAGCCTGAGGTCACTCATTAGGTGGCAACACTGAGACTCGACCCAGTCAGCAGCATTCGCGCCTGTGCCGGCCTGGCTCCTGCCCGACTCGCTGTGCTTCCTCAGAGCACTAACCATCCTGCTCTCGATGCCTGCCTCCTCTCCAGCCACAGGGGGCGACTACAAGCTTCCACCTCTAGGGAGACCTGAAATTCAAACCTCAGCGGCTCGGTCACCCCAGCCACACTGCAAACGCTCAAGGCCACAGGCGGCTGGAGGCTACGTCAGCACCCGGCGCAGACGTGGGGCACTGCTATCCTTGCAGAAAAACCTGCTGGACAACGCTGCCCTAGTCCAGGCTAACAACCCACTTCTTGGCACCTAAGCCCTTAACCCGGCAGCAAGTCTCATCACACCCATTTTACAGTTGAGAAAACCTGGGCTGGAGAACAGAGGCTCCTTGCCTGAGGCCTCAGTCCCTTGAGCTCCCTGCCACCCTTAGTCCACCCTGAGGAGCGTGGGTCCTGCCGGCAGCCCCAGGCCAGGCACTCACATTGCAACTGTGGTTAATAAAGCGGGCAAAGTTGCCGCACTTGGTGGCATCGATGATGGTGTCGTGGTCCACCCTGAACATGTAGCTGCTGCCGATGCCCTCGTCCTCGTAACGCTTCTCCCGCATGTCGGCGATCACCTGGTCAGGGAACGGGCATCAGTGGCAGCCTGGCTGGCCCTGTTCCCATGCCTGCCCCATCCTGTGGGCCGGCACCTACCTGGCGGATGTTCTGGCCCACGTACTCAATGACCATCTCATCAGCCGCGATGGGTTCCATGGCGAATAGGCCCCAGTCATGGATGTGGCTCTTACAGAATTTGAGCTTCTTCTTCCGGAACTGGAAGGAGACGAGGGGTGAGCCCGGTCTCGGGTCCCACTGCCAGCCTGGCCTCCCGGGGGGCCACGGGGACCCAGCCTCACCTTGAGCTGGTTGAACTTGAGCAGGTCACTGTCACAGCTGCCAGTGAAGGAGGACAGGAGGCGGCGCTGCTCCGACCGCCGCTCTGAGCCTGCCCGCGTGGAGGCGTGAGGCTGCGCCGGGATGCTCATGCCCTGCCACGACAGAGGGACAGATGTAAGGGCAGAAAGACAGAGGGACTGAGCTGTTCTGGGCCCACAGGGTCTATCTGTGTGATCCCATCACATCCTGGCAGCCTGGGTCCCTGTCACCCCCAGTGCCCAGCCCCTTGCTCTGGGTCATCCGTGCCCACTGGCCTGTACCACCACCCACGCTGCCTCTGCCTCCCGTCAGTAGCTGCACTCAGGCTCAGCTGCCTCCCGTCCTAAATTAACAATGCAGCTTTCCCGTGGCTTTTCCTGTCTTTCTCCTTTCCCCAGCTCAAAATTCTGACAGTATCTCTGCTTCGCGGCAAGATGGTGGGGGTATGCCCCCATCCCTGGGCTCAGCATAATGTCCTCCAAGTTAATCCACGTTACGCGGTGTTTTGCAGATTCTACATTCTTTAGCGTTGCATAGTATTCCCACATCCCTCAGACCTACCCGTCGAGTCTTGTGCCTCTGACTGGCTTCCCTCATCCTCTGCCCCATCCCTTTAAATCTCAGAACACCCAGGCCAGTCTCTTCCCCGACCCCATGCTCTCCCAGCCTTTAATCACCATCTCCATCCCAACGCAGCCATTTTCCCTAGCTCTCTCCCTGTGCATCCAGCTGTCAGCCAGACCTTTCTATGTGCTCACAGAGCCTGGAACTCAAAGTGTCCCAAACAATGTGCCACCTCCCTACCCCCTGAGGGCTTGGCAGCCAGCCTCCAGCCCCCAAGCCAGCCCCAGTCTTGATCACTCTACTTCCTAATAATCTTTCAAATGCAGCCACTTTTTCTCTCTCAGGTCGGCATGGACAACTGCAGCTGCGTATTGCCTTCTGGGGACTGCTGAGTGTACACAGGTCCAGGGTGAGCTGTGCCTGGCTCAGCCACACCCTCACGGCAAGGCCCCTGGGCGCTGATGACCTGTCCCCAGCTGGCTCCTCCCCCAGCCCTCCCTCTTGTGTCATTCGCTGGGCTGCTGAGCCCTTCTGCCTCAGGGGCTCTGCAGGACTGAGTGGGCTCTCTGAGCACTCCCATTTTGCTTCTTATTGAAGGTCCCTCTCGGTGGCCTCCTGATCCCGTAAGTCCCTCCCTCACCTCATCTGGCTCCAGCGGGACTTCCCTGACCAGCCTGGTGCTGATTCTCACCCCTGACTCACCAAGGCCCAGCCCCTTCTCCTACTTTAGTTTTTTTGTTCCATAGCATTTTCTTCACCTGGAACTGCGTATTTATTTGCTCACTTATTTCCTGTCCCTGACTGAAACGTTCAGGCCTCGAGGACAGACAACTGGGTTTTGTTCACTGCTGCACGAGCAGCGCCCCGGACCGTGCCTGGCACACAGCAGGCGCACAGCAAACATTTGCTGAATTAAAAAAAGCAATGAATGAACGGAATTTCAAATTCTCATGGACTCCGCTTTCTGGAGCCATGGAGGCTAGAAGAACCCCTAAAACTATTGCCCTGAGATCATCTTTAAGCCTTAAACCAAAAACATCCCGACGTCGTCTTAAAACCCGACAACGGTTTAGCTTAACTAGTGAAGGATGTTTGCCGTGAGCATCGCACTCTTTTAAGGCCTATCTACGTGGGATCAAAGTGACGGCAGCACTTGAAAGGTTACAGAGGAACCTTGGGGCAGTGAGGTTACGCTCACGGAAAGAACAACTCAGAAAAGGAGGGCGAGGACGCCGCACAACTTGAAGAACGGAGGCCGCGTCACTAATCGGAGGTGGAGAAATGGTTCAATTGGTGTACGTTTCGCTGCGGCTATTGTCAACAATAAAAAAATAACTTTTGTTTCAGAAAAGTAATGAACGTGGGGGTGGCAGGGAAACCACAGCTGGAAACAGAACCACCAGGATGCAACTGAGACGTTGTGAAAAACGTAACTAACGTCACTGAACAATTTGTGTGAATATTATCAAACAGGAACCTAATTTGCTGTGTAAACTTTCACCAAAAACACACAAAAAAAAAATTATTAAAAAAAAAAAAAGCAAGAAGTAACGAATGAAGCTTTTGGAAACATGGTTCTGCTTCTGTCCCAGCCCACAGCCCCGTGGCTCCCCACAGCCCACTGCGTAAAGGTCAGCTCTTCCCTTGGCTCCTAAGGGCCTGTCACACCCTCACATCCCTGCCCCTCTGGCTCTACACCCCTCCCACCCCCAGCCCGAGAGTGGCACCTGGGTGTCTGTGGGGGGCTCGTCGGTGCTGGCCCGGCTACTGTTCAGGTATCTGAGCTTGTCCTTCTTGTCGATGGTATAGAAGCCCTCACTGCGGGCACAGCCCGTCACGTGCTCCCGGAGCCCGTCATCTCGCTTCTTCCTCTTGGCTGAAGAGAGGCTGGTGGGTGGGCATGCGTCAAGGGCCACACGGACACTCAGAGTCCCTCCCAGTCCCTTGTGAGACCCATCCCGCCTGGCTTCCCACCACCAGACCCACCTTGAGGTGAAGGAGGCCCAGCCCTGCTACCCACACACACCCAGAGGCTAGCCAAGTCCACTGGCCCCACCAAAAGGTTCCGGGTGTGCTTTTTATGCACTTTCTGCCTCAGAGTCCCCATCCGTAGGTTGGGGGCACTAATGACTCTATCCGAATGATTACCTATGCTTAGGGTGCGGGGCAGAATTCCTGACCCACAGTTAAGTGCTCGGGAAGCTCGTTCGGCACAACAAGGGTTAACTACAGCTCTCATACAGTCCTGGCAATAACTAATCAAGCCTCAGGACAGCAGTGTGGTTAAGAGCCCAGTCAGTGGAGGTAGATTTGCCTGGGTTCAAATTCCAGCTCTGCTACTTAATAGCTGCGTGATTTCAGGAAGATCACTTAACCTCTCTGAGTCTCAGTTGCCCTGCATATAAAATAAAGGTGGAGAATAGGTGCTACCATACTGGACGGGTGGGAGGACTGAATTAGGGGCGAGTGATGCCAGCCCACAAGCGCACACACAACCCTGGCTCTCGGGGTGAGACAGGCCTGGCCGCCCCAAAAAATGCTGAAGAGAGAATGACTCTCGCCATCATCGTCACCACCACGTGGAGCACTGTGGACCAGGAGACAGGGCCCGGACAGGCGGCACAAGGACGGCCCTGCACCCACTGGGCAGGATATAGGGATGGTAGACCCACAGCGTGTCATTGAGCCAGTCCATGCCATTGTCCTGCTGGAGGAGCCGCTCGTAAGTGACACACAGGAAGCGGATGTCCTCCTCGTCGATGCCACCATTCCAGATGTCGTACAGGATGGTCATCTCCTCGAACTCTGACCGGGGCCGGAAGAGGGGCTGCGGCGGCGAGAGCTCGGGTGAGGCCGCGCCCACCACCAGGTCCTCGTGGCGCTTCTTGGGTGGCCGGCGCCACGGTCCCCGCGCCTTGGCCAGTTCTACATCCTCTTCGGCGGCCTCGTCACGTCCACGGGAGCCTGGGGGTATGGCTTCCGAGGGCCACTGGTTCTCAAGCTCCTTAAAGGGCAGCTTGGTGGGCTCGACAGGCGGTGGGGGTGGGGGCGGTGGGGGCTGAGGGGGCAGGGGCGGTGGGGGCGCTGGGATCCCTGCGTTCCGGAAGTCCAGGGTCACGGCCCGGGGGTCGTGGGTGCTGGAAAAGACTGGGGTCTGTGGCTGGCCCGGCAGGAGCAGAAGGTCCCTGCCCAGAGCGGCCCCTGGTGGCCGGACCAAGGGCCCATCCAGGGAGAGCACTGCCGGCGGGGACCGCCGGGGCCGGCCCGGCTTCCTCTTGATAGGTGGCTGGCAGGGGGTCAGTGGGGCAGGCAGCAAGGGTGGTAGCTGGGTGGGGGCCCGAGCTTGGGCCCGCAGGACAGGTACAGGCAATGCCAAGGGCAGGGGCAGGGGCAGGGGCAGGGGCAGCGGCAGGCCCGCCTCCAGCAGCACCGGGGAGGCCAGGGGCCCAGACCTCTCGTCACGCTGACCAGCTGGGAGAGGGCAGACGGGCAGGAGCAGGGGCCCGCCGGACTCGGGGAAGGTGGGCGTGAAGCTGAAGTCCCGGCCTGGAGTCCGCGGGAGGCCCCCGCTGCTCAGGCTGGGGGATGGGGTCGGGTAGGAGAAGGGGCTGCCGGGCACCTGAGGGGAGCTCAGGGACAGGTTGCTGCTGCCGCCCGACAACGGGGGCTCCCTGCCTGGCGTGGCCGGCACTGCCTCTGTGCTCTGCGACTTGGTCAGGCTGCCACAGAGGCCTGGGGTACGCGGGGGCTGCTCCTCGGGGGCGGCCTCCAGAGGGACGGACGGGTGTGGGGGCTCTGGGGCCTTAGGCTCCGGCGGTGGGCTGGGTGGTCGGGGTGGCCGGGGGGGCGGCAATGGTGGCTGTGGGGCCAAGGACAGCACTGTAGCGGGCTCGGGCTCTGCCTCCAGGTCATCCCCTGCAGAGACGGGAGAGAAAGCCAGACGTCACTGAATGGATTCAAACATCTGTCAGGGCCTACCATCAGCTGCCCTACTATGTGCCAACCGCCAACCCGCTGCCATCCCTCTGAGCCCTCCATGTTCTGTGGGTGTAGGGACCATCCCTAAGCCACAGGAGGACTACCTGACACCAGTCCAGTGTCAGGCACACAGTGGGGGCTTCATAAATGCCAGTGGAATATACCAAAGACCAAGAAGGAATGGATGCCAGCCTCTGAAACTGCTCCTCAGAGAGCCTTGCCATGGCTGGGGACAGGCGGTCTAAGAAAAATGAGTTCTATGGGCAGATAAAATGCAGCAGGTGTCTTTCCTGCAGGACTTGTCAAGAGTTTTTAAAGCTTTTCTTCCAATGCTGACATGCTGCTGCCTGTCACCAGCCCTAGAATGCTAGCCCTGGTGTGTGTGTGGGGGGCTGGCACAGGTGGTTTTGTCTGTCTGGTATACCACCATGTTGTCAGTGCCCATATCAGTCCCAGGACACAAGAGGTGCAAATAAACGCTGGAGTCAACATTCAAAGGCCCGCAGTTCCCTGACCAAGTAACACAGAACTGGATGAAATACAATAGGTTCATCTGAAGGACCCATTAGAGGTATGCACTAGCCCCGTGTGGCTTTTTAAGCTTAAGTCAATTAGAATCCAGGTCCTTGGTTGCACTAGCCACGTTTTGCGTGTGGCTCATGCGGACCACCTCAGATCGTGCAGACACGGAACTTTCCCATCACTGCAGAAAGTTCTACCGGACAGCCCCCCTGGAGCCCTTGACATGCTTTGTGATGCTCCACCAGTGTCCTAGCAAGATGGTGACGGGTGCAGTGTCTCTGTCCCGACGATGACCTCGACACCCACCCTTTCTGTTGGCTGCACCTTGTGGGATCGATGGCCCAAGGATCAAACCTGGGGTAACAGCGGCATGGAAGGAATGGTGACACCCCATTCTCTTTCAATGTTCTTCTAGCACATCCCAGGCACATAGTACATTTTACCTCATTTCACTCTGTTCCTTGGTCTGAACAGCCCCACTTTACAGTTGGGGAACCCGTGCTTGGGACGGTGAAGCAATTTACCCAAGGGAGCCGGAGCTCACCCTGATGGTGAAGGCATCCTGCCGCCCTCCCAGGGAGCCGTGGGGGTTACCTGGGGTGTGCGTGGGGCATGACGGAGGTTGAGCCTCTCTCTCCTCGGAGGCGGGCTCTGCAGACAGCAACATGGCCCCTTCCTGGTGCAGGTCAGACTCTTCAGGGGGCTCCCTGCAACCCACCAGCTGCCCCTCGACACCCACAGACAAAGGGGGCTCCTCCAGCATGGGGGCTGGCGCCTCGGGGGCTTTGCCCTCCACCTCAATGTCCACCTCTTCTTCTGGGCCCAAGGACTCCCCCGCAGGTGTCCCCATGGGCACTGACGCCTCTTCCACGTCCTCTTCCAAGTGCTCGGAGACAGGAGGGGCTGTGCTCTCCTCTACTGCCTTCTCCTCCTCCTCCTCCTCCTCCTCCACCCCCACCGCCAGCTCCTCTTCATCCTCCGAGGACGAGGACAAGGACTCGGAGCTCGACTCAAATCCAGAAGACTCGGAACTCTCGCTGGACGACTCTGCGTCAGCCTTGGAGGTGGCGATGCTCACTGTCTCCTCTGGGTGGGGACAGACGCAGGTTAACTTCACTATGTGCTGTTCCCCAAACCCACACCAAATGCTTCACTCAAAGTCCCGTGTGTGTGTGCACGCGCACATGCACGTGAGAGAGTGCATGCGTGCACATGGGTGCACACATGCGTGCATGTGTACTTATGTGTGTACATGCGTGTGAACGTGTGCACCCAAGAATGAGTTCACGTCTCGTAGCCAGGCCAGAAGCTGCTACCCCGCTCACCTCCATCTGAGTCCGGCTCTTCCTTCTCACTCGCCTGCGACCGGGCCGTGTCTTCATCATTCGCAGACTCTTCCCGGTCGTCACTGTCACTGTCATCGTCGTCATCCTGGGGAAGAGGGATGGGTGGGGACAGGTGAGCCCCTTCACCTGGTCCCTCAGGTGCCCAAGGCCTTCCCCACCGCACACATACTTTCTCTGATGTGGATGAGGTCGAGGGAGAGGAGATCCGGCTCCTGGGGCCTTCCTCTTCTTCCTCCTCTTCCTCCTCCTCCTCCTCGTCCACATCCCCCTCTTCCTCCTCGGTGCTTTCCTGCTCCTCCTCCTCCTTGTCCGAGGCCGAAGATGAGGGGGAGGTCGTGGAGGACCCGGAGGACGAGGACGCCGAGGACGCCGAGGACACAGACAGTGACTCCTTCTCGTCCTCCTCCCCACCACTGTCCAGCTCCAGGGGCCGTGCCGGCCGCCGCCGCACACTCACGCCCTTGGAGTCCCTCTTGGCGAGCTCACAGGGGGCATCTGCTATGTCCCGGTCCCGCTCCAGCTCTGCGGAGTAGAAATGGAGTCAGAGCCGAGCTGGGGGATGGGAGCGGGCCCAGCCCCCTGTGAGGGGTCAGGGTACAAACCTTCGTCCTCCTCATCCACGGAGGTTGAGGGCCGTAGCCGCTTCTGGTCACCGGACGAGGCTGTGTCCGGCGGCTCCTTCCTCTTGACTTTGAAGGAGGGTAGGCGAATGGCC
Source organism: Orycteropus afer afer (assembly GCF_000298275.1). Taxonomy (NCBI): domain Eukaryota; kingdom Metazoa; phylum Chordata; class Mammalia; order Tubulidentata; family Orycteropodidae; genus Orycteropus; species Orycteropus afer. The sequence continues at coordinate 3,635,833 of NW_006921635.1, forward strand.
CCGCGCAGCCCGATGCCCAGGCCCAAGCCCTCATAGCCCAGGCCCTCGCCCTTGCCCCACGACTCCAGCAGGCATGAGGCGATACGGTCCTTGGGCTTGGGCCGGTCCTCATCCTTGTGGTCGCCCGACTTCACAGGAGTCAGTGAGGCCTGGGGTTCGAGAGGGGAGGAGTGTTCACCATGGTTATTCCTGGAGCCACCCACCTGCCTCTCGGCACCAACAGCCACCAGCATCACCTGTGCGCCTGCTGTCTGCCCACTGCTCGGTGTGCACCCAGAACTCCGTGCTGCCCCCCGCCCTCAATCTCCCCACCCGCAAACTGGGGCTGTAACAGCTGCCTGTGGCGCTCTGTAGACTGGAAGCCTGAAGAAATGTATTGTATACACACATCTGTGCCATTCAGACAAGGGTTCTGTGAAATATTACCTACACTTTCCATTTGTTGGCGCCCCTAGTGGTGCAAATGGTTAACATGGCTGCTGCTAACCCAAAGGCTGGCGGTTCAAGGCTGCTCAGAGGCAGCTCACAGGAAATGCCCAAAGGCCTCCTTCTGAAAAATCGGCATCGAGAGCCCTACAGAGCACAGTTCAACTCTGACCCGCCTGGGTCTCCGGGGTCAGAACCAACTTGATGACAACCGGTTGGTTATATTTTCCATTCCATTCTATTTAAATGCATTTAAGAAAAAAAAAAAAAAAAAGCCTAAGCTCTGGTGGCATGCTCTGGTGGGGCAGTGCCCAAGGCATGTGACTACTAACCAGAAGGCTAGTGGTTCAAGCCCACCAGCCACTCCACGGAAGGCAGATGAAGCAATCTACTTCAGGAAAGGTTTACCACCTTGGAGACCCAACGGGGGTCGCTATGAATCAGAATGGACCAGATAGCAGTGCTGTTGGTTTTTTAAGTGTATCTCACTGTGTACTCCTGGGCAGCCCCTGCTGTTCAGAAACACACAGTCTTCAGGGACGTTGCGAGAATCAACCCAGAGGCCACGCTGGGCGCTCGGCACAGGGAGCAGCTCTCGTTCCGGAGACCCATCAGCCCGTCAGCAGTGGGTCTGGTTTGGGCTCTGCTTCCGTAAGGATTACTTTACATACCAAACCAAAAACCAAACCAACTGCAATTGAGTCAATTCCGACTCATAGCAACCCCTACTGGGTTTCCGAAGCGATGAATCTTTATGGAAGTAGATTTGCCCCGTCTTCCTTCCACAGAATGGCTGGAGGGTTGGAACCGCCAACCTTCTGGTTAGTAGTCAAATGCCTTAGGCACTGAGCCACCAGAGCACACAGCCGGGGAAACCCTATGGGGCAGCTGTACTCTGTTATAGAGGGTCTCTGTGAGTGGGAATCAGCTCGACGGAGCCCGACAACAACAACAGTGTGGAGAGAGCAGTTACAGGTCATTTGTGAGATTAAGAACGACCAGATAACAAAAATACTTCTGCTAAAAGTAGTCCTACCAACACGGGAATCCACGTCAAAGAAGGCAGCAGAGACAGTGAGCGGGACTAAGGTCAAAAGGTCCCTTAGCTGTGGAACTAGGAGGTGACGGAAATGTCCCCTCTCTGTGCGGTCCACTATGCTAGCCCCTGGCACAGCTGACGTGGGGCCAGCGCCACTGAGGAACCAGATTTCTACCTTTGTTTTATCCTAACAAATGTTCTTAATGAACATGAACTTAAGCGTGGCTGGCGGGTTATCACGTGCTGCTCTCGGTGGGATGCAGGCAGCGACGCCCCCAGGAACGTGTCCTGGAAAGGAAGAAGGAAGGAGCCCGCCCGGGTCCTGGGCCCGCCCGCCGGGCCCGGGCTCCCGGCACCCACTCACCTTGGCCATGCGCTCCTTCTTGTCCCACCACTCGTCGAAGGCCCGGAAGGCCACCACCTCCACCATCTTGCGGTTCAGGTCCCGCTTCATGGTGGCCTTCAGCTCCTTGAGCACCACCAGCAGGACGCCGTCCACCGTGGCCTTGTGCGGGTCCTCCTGCCGAGGCACGTAGCCCGGGGGCGGCACTGACGGGTCGAATTTGGGCAGCGGGGGCCAGGGCTGCCCACGGCCCGGGCCGGCGCTGCTCAGGGAGAAGGGGCCCCGGTAGGGGGGCAGGTTGACGAACTGCAGCCCGGCTGAGGCAGCGGCAGCGGCCGCGGCAGTCATGAAAGGAGGGTAGGGGCAGGCACCCTGGCCTGTCATGAGCCGGCTCAGCATCTGTGTCTGCATCTGGAAGGACATGGGCATGCCGCCCCACTGGCCCCCCAGCACGTGGCTCATGTCCACCTGCATCACGGGGAAGAGCCCTGGCGGGAAGGGGGGCAGCGGTGGCATGATGGGTGGGGGCGGCACACCGGGTGGCGGTGGTGCCGGCAGGGGTGGCGGGGGCACTGTCACGGCTGGGTGGGCTGGGGGCGGTGGAGGTGGCGGTGGCGGAAGAGGTGGGGGCATGGGGAAGCCAGGCTGCGGTGGGGGTGGCGGCGGGGGCGGGGGCAGCGGCGGGAAGCCAGGTGGTGGGGGGAGTGGCAACGTCGGGGCCAGCACGGAGGAGGCCGCCACAGCCGCCGCCCCGGGAGTCACCACCATGGGCTTGGGGCAGTCGGCGCTGGTGATGGGAGCCGAGGGCATCTCGTCATCTGAGATCTCCATGTCCTCGCCCGAGGACTGCTGGCCCTGCAGGGAGAGCAGGGGAGAGGATGAGGGTGAGGCCGGGAGGCCCAGCCTGCTCCAGGAACCCGTTCAGAGCATCAAGCAATGGCAGCAGCAGGCTTCGGCAAGAACCGTGATAACAACATAGACCCTGCAGTTTTGGGTCTGGTCCCACCCTCCCAGCCGTGTGGTCTTGGGCAAGTCACTTACCCTCTCTAAGCCTGTTTCCCCACTCGCATCGTGGGGATAACAGTACTCATCTCAGGGAGTTATCATGGAGATTCAGTCATTTATTCAACAGACGCTCACTCGACACCTCTAGTGTCCCTACCACTGTGCTGTCATGGACCTGATCTTCCAGAATGCAGAGGCCAGGAGGAACCAGGCACAACGTGAACTACTGCGCAGGGTGCAGAAGAGACAGACTAAGCCTAGGAGGGGGGGAGGCATGCAGACGGAAGTAGATTCTGTTCCCATTTGTATTCAGAGACAATAATACTAATACAGTCATGTGTCACTTAATGTCCACGATACGTTCTGTGCAATAGGACATTATGGGATCCGGATGCTGTGAAGTCCCTGGGTTACAAGTGAGTGCCACTCTGAAGTCTGTCTTCAAACTGAATTTGTATAATCAGTTGGAACAGTTAGGCACAGTTTGTATCCAACATAAAAGTTCGTCTTAGTGTATAGTATGTAGCGTACCTTTCTATGCATAAGAAATATTAAAAACACACTTCCAAATCCACTAAAACATCTTCAACACACTAATATAATAATAATAACATCTTGCTGTGCATTACAAAGTAGCCCCTGCTTGTTATTATGAACCAATGTCTGTACCTCCAATGTTTAACATGAGAGGCTTTAGGAGGAGAGGACTGGGCTTTCTGACGGATACACAGTCAGACGTTGCCCGGATGGGCGTTCTATAGCACGTGACTACAGTTAACAGTCCTGGAGTTAATGTTCTCAGTGCTTTATATAGATTAGTTCAGTTAAGCCTCAGAACAACCCTACGGAATAGGTCTACTCTCTTCATTTTTACAATGAGGAAATGGGGACACAGAGAGCTTAATTAATTTGCCTAAGGCCACACAGCCAGTAAGAGAGAGAGGCATAATTCGAGGCAGCAAGTTGGCTCCTGTCTATGCTCTGAGCTAGCCTTCTGTCCTAGGGGAGAGGGCCTCTGCAGAGGTGACAGTAGGTGGGCTTAGTGGCACGGAGGGTTCAGAAAGTAATGCCTTTATTCTATGTTATTGCTGTTCTCACCTATTACTGTCCTGTGCACTTAGTATGCACCCAGGGTGGTGCTGAACACCAGCACGGTCTCATTTTCAATCTTATTCATCTCAATGGCCTCCCTGTAAAGCGGGGGTCCTTATCATCTCTTCGGACGACAGATGAGGAAACACACTCAGAGAGCGCCTGGGTGACTTACACCTGGCTGGAGTGGGTAAGGGTCTGTTGACTCTGGGACCCAAAGCCTTGGGGAGCTGAAGCCAACAGCCTGATTATCATTATCGTTACTCCTATGTGATTACGTTAAAGAGACAGGGAGGGGCGAGCAGGGTCTACTCCCAAAGCTCTAGGGGCCGTGGCTTGAGCCCTGGCCTTGCCGGGTGAACTGCTGAGTGCCTGGCTGACGGAGTCAGAGCTCTGCCTTGCAGGACACAGTGCATTTGTGGGTTGAGGGGTGGGTCTGGGTGGGCTGCAAGGTCAGGGGCCAGACATGCAGGTGAGGGCAGGAGAAAGCAGGAGTAGGAAGCTATGACCCTTGCCAGTCCCCTACACATACGTCCATTAACACATAACACACCCGTACACATGTGTGCACACACTGTGCACACATACACTTAAACACACACCTGTGTACACATATACATTTAAACACATACATATACACGCTCCCTCTCCACTCAGGGTCCCCATGCCATAGGCTGGGAGTGAGGGATGCCAGGCTCAGCATGTCACTCCCCAAAACGCCCTAGGAGATCAGTCCTGGACAGAGCCCACAGGGAGACACAGAACACAGAGGGTTAAGCCAGCCCCCTCAGCCAGCCAATCACAAGGAGATCGGCTCCTCGGGTCCTGCCCCTTCCTCAGCCCCTCCCTCCTGCCAGCCCACCTAGGGTGGGAACCTCCGAAGGAACTAGTGCCCAGTGCCTCGGTCAGCCTAGCCTTGAAGCCCTCCCCTTAAACTGAGACCAGTGTGAGGTAGGTACTCTCACCATCCCATTTGACAGACGGCAAAACGGAGACCCTGTGAAGCGCCTCCCGTAACGTTACATAACCAATAAGCAACTGAGCTGGGGAAGCCTGGGCCCAGAGTTTCCAGCCACTCTGCCTATTTGAAAACAGTCTTTTCACCCGCTCCACGGGTAGTCTTCTGCCCTGCTCCCTTGCTGGCTCCTCTGGGCCTACGACGCTCAGGTTCGTCCGAGAAGCCCAGGCGCTGTTTCCTTGGCCGCCAGCAGGGGGCTCCCGAGGGCCGGACTGGAGGCTACCGGTAGCGTAGTTCCAAGGCCTTAAAAGTGCGGGTCATCCCACCTCCCCAGCTCTGTGTGCCCAAGTCTCCCCTTTCCTACAGTGACATGGTGGGGGAGCCCACTCTTTCTGGCTACTCTGGGCTTCCCAGCCCTGGACCAGCTGGTCGACATGTTAAAATAGCCCCAGACTCCAGGCAGCTCAGGAGGAGGGGGGTGGCAGAGCCCAGCAGCCCCTCTGTTCTGTACACCTGTCACCTCCCTCCGTCTGGACGCCAGAAGCCACTTCCCCCAGAACCACAGAGAGCCCCCTCCTGAAGCCCCAGCCACCTGCGGCTCCCTCCCCAGCAGGCCAAGTTCCTCTCTGTTCCTCCCTGAGGCGGCCAAGCCGGCCTAATCAAAGGGCTCAGAGTTCCTCCCTCTTGCTGCCCACAGGGGCACAGAGCTCCATCCAAGCCCCTCCACCCACCTGCAGCTCATGCCCTCACACCTGCAGGGCCCACACAGGCTCTCACCCAGGGCTCCGCACCAGGGCCAGGAGGGGAGGAGCCAGAGGCCAGGAGTATGGCCTGACTCCTCCCCACGGGAGTGCAGCACACTGCACACACACACCCCCAACCTCTCAGTGGGACTTCCTCAGGCGGGAGCCTTGGCAGGGAGACCCCAAAAGAGGGTCTAGTTTGGGGCTGGCAACCTCGCCAGCCTCTGGCTGCAACCCTCTCTCTGAGCTGGCCCTCAGCTCCCTTACCCCAAGAGCCAGGGTGAGAAAAGGGACGCTACCCTGCCGGCAGTGGTTTTCCATCTCCCCAAAGGGCACCAGGCTCTAGGAGAGAATGTCCCAGGGGTCCACCTGGCCCAACCCAGCTCCCGTCCCTCAATCTGTCTGCACTTCAGGACCAGGCCTGAGCACCCCTGAGCCACCAACAGAGAGGACCCAGAACCATCACTACAGCCCAAAGCTCTGAGGTCACAGCAAAATCCTACCAGAGAAGTTCACGTTAGAATTGATCCCTGGAAAGTCTAACGAGGAGAGTAAGGGAACTAGGCCATTTTCCCCTTCTCCCCATGGCTGCCAGGGAGCTCAGAGCCCAGCCAGCTCTTCGATCACAGCCCCTGGTGCTTTTTGCATGCTCTTGTATTCTCTGCATTCTGTGTGCTGTTCTGCCTTCCCTGGCCCTGTTGTGTCTACACCTTAGCTAGTTAATCCAAATGCTGCAAGGGGGAAGGAGGTGGCACGAGACAGACAAAATCAATCGCAAACAGAGATGGACAAACATAGCAGTACCTCGTCCATCTTCTCTGAGGTTGGGGTCCTGTCACCAGCCAGCTCGGAGGCCCCATCACCTGTCTGGCCCAGGAGACTGGTAGGGTCTGGGGGGCCTGGCTCAGGTGGGGGCCGAGGCCCCAGCCCCAGGTCCAGCTCGTCGTCCTCATCCGAGTCGGGCAGTGGTGTGGGGCTGATGTCCTCCAGGCCGGTGCTGGAGGGGCGCGAGGAAGGCGGCGTGGGGCCCCGAAAGCCAGGCTGGGAGTTCGTGCCGAAAGAGGCCAGCGGGGAGAGCTGAGAGGAGGCGGAGGAGATGGGGCTGCCCTCCATCTGCAGCTCGGTGTCCGAGTCCTGCTCCCGCAGGAAGGGCAGCTTAGTGCGCTGTTCCTTCAGCAGCATCTCGATGCGGGAGTCCAGGCTGTCGTGGGGCTTCTCGGGCCCTGCGGGCGACGACTCCAGCGTGGGCGTGCCGGGGCTATCACACGGCTCGGGGCTCCAGCCAAAGGTCGGCCGGCCACCCAGCTCCATACTGTTGCTTTCCGGAGGTGGGGGGCCAGGTGGGGTGCCTGGCTTCTCCTTGGCCACAGGCTCGGTGGGCGGCAGGGGCGGGGGAACAGGTGCTCTCCGGAACTCCCCACTGTCACGGGCCCCAAAGGTGGCCGCGGCGGTGGGCTCCTCAGGGGGTGGCAGGAAGGAGGGTGCTGGGGTCTGATACGGAGAGAAAGCCGACTTAAAGGTGACCCCGGGAGTGGGAGCAGGGGCTGCCTGGGCAGGCGGTGGCGTATGGGCGAACGCGGCCGAGTCCTGTGGCTGGGTCTTGTAGGGGGTGCTGCTGTTGCCCCCACTGCTACCAACTGCCCCAAACGGGAGGTCTGAGGAGCCTCGGAAGGTGGCCGTGGCCCCCACCACCGCAGTGACTGCAGAAGAGTTATGGACATAGTGATGCTCGTGGCGACGGTTGTAGGCGTCCGTGAACTTGCTCTCATGGCGCCGGGCCTTGAATGTCACGGTAGGGTCCTGGCTGAAGAGGTAGGAGGGTGTGGGTTGGCGGCTAGAATAGCTGGAGTCCTGCGAGAAGGGGGTGCCCAGGCGAGGCGTGAGTGGCGTGCCCTGTCCGTAGGAGTTGGGTGTGTCCAGGCGGCAGCTGGAGTAAGCCGTGTCCTGGGAGAAGGGTGTCCCTCCACTGTTGGGGGTGACAGACGAGGAGCCAGAGCCACAGCCCACAGACAAGCCACCATCCTTGAGACGTTTCAAGGCATCAGACAGCTAGAAACAGAGAGGGATGTAAGACCACAGCAGACGGACGGGAGACACGCAATGGAACTGGGCTGCTTGCCCTTTTCTCGGACTGCCGGAGGATCACGGCCAGAGTGACTGCTCTCGAACTACAGCCCGGGAAGAGGGAGAAGAGGAGACTAAGGAGGGGTATCTGGATGGCTGGACCCACCAGCTGCTCCTCAGGAGAAAAATGTGGTAGTCTGGTTCCATAGAGACTGACAACCTTGGAAACCCTATGGGGCAATTCTACTCTGTCCTATAGGGATGCTGTGAGTCAGAATTGACTCAGGACACTAGGTCTGGGTTTGGGATCAGGATGATCCTAACCTCACTCTAATCCTGAGGTAGCTGATATCCTCAGGGAACCTCAAGGGCTCGTTGATCCTAGACATGGAGAAGAAGAGAGGAGACCCCAACATCTCGGTTTAAGCTGGGATTCCCTTCCAATCGCAGGCTGTCAGAAATCAGGTACCTCCCAAGCAGGGGAGTGGGAAGAACTATGGTCTTGGGAGTGAGAGGGTCGCCAAGGCCCTACTCTCCCACCCTGGAGTTTCAGGATTTAACGAGGTCACAGAGAAACAGTGCCTAATGAACAACCCAGTTTGAACAGCAAGCAAGCAAGGACTCTTCATCCTGGAAAAAGTACACCTGAAGGTGGCTGGGTCCAGGAGCTGGGAGGAGCAGCTCCCGTGTGAGGCTCGTCCAGGTGTGTGCCCTGGGAGGCAGCAGGTAGGGAAGGTGGCAGCCTTGGTCTGGAGAGGGGGCCCTGAACGTTGCTTTCTGGGGGCAGGGATGGAGGGATGCATAGGGTACCAGCCTCTGGGAGCCTGGCCTGCAGCATTTCAAAATCAATGTGGAAAAGCAGGCCCCCAGTGGGGTCTGGCTCTGTAGGAATCCCAGCTTGTGCTGAGGGAGGGCTGCAGGGAGGGACGCGGTGCAGCTGAAAGCCACAGGGAATGGGCCGGATCCTAGGGGAGCCACACTGAAAGGGATGCTGGGAAAACAGGGCTTTTAAATACCCCACCCACCTCTGACCTTGCCGTGGGTGTGGCCGGGCTAAGTCCCTGAAACTGCAAATGGTGAAAAGGAGGTAGAAGATAGGGTGGGGTGGCAGCACCGGGGAGCTGATGGGGGCAGGGGAAACCCACCTGCAGGGTCTCGTTCACAATCGGAGAGACGGCGTCCAGCTCGCCCACTGGCAGGGTCTGGGGCGTGTAGCGGCCTGTGAGCAACAGTTCGTAGAACCGCATGCGGGTTTCCCCTGGGGGAGGGTATGGAGTGAGGGGATCAGTGAGGCTCCAGGATGGGGCCCCACAGTGATTCCCCGCTGCCCGGCATCCCTGGTGGATCCCTCAGGCCCAGGCTTCAGGCCTGGGGAAGAAGCTGCATGGACTTGACCATGTCCCTACCCCTCCTGGTGCCTCAGCCTTCCTCTGCCCAGCTGTCGTAACTGTCTGATCCCGGAACTCTACACATCGTGAAGCCTGACGCCCCCACGTCTAGAAATGCCCCCAACACAAAGCCCCTTTCTCAGTACCTGGGCCCCGGCCCCCTGAGGGAAGCAGCAGCTCTCCCCTTGCTTTTGCCTTCCTGCTTACCACTCAGGGACTGGTAACACAGAGGTGATGGTTTACCAACCCATCTGGGGCCAGACACCCAGCAGAGATGGAAAATACACTCTAGCACCACGCTGCTCTGAACCCCACAGGCCTCTGCCCAGGCTGGGCACCCAGGGGGCCCCAACTCTGCCTAGGGCCCGGGAGGCAGTCCCAAGGAGCCCCTGCTGTCCCAGCTGTAACCCCCAGCCAGAGGCCTTTCGAGCCGCACCGGCGGGTATTTATAGAGCCTCCACGGCAGCTGCTTACATATGCAAAGAGCCGCATTCCTTGAGCTACACTTTACTGATCTCTCTCTTTCTTGAAATACAAACTTTGTTGTTGGCAGTCTCTGAGGGCCTTTTTTTTGCAGAAACGAAATTCTGGTTGCAAGCTGGCTGCTGTGGGGGAGTGGTGGGGGAGGAGTCCCCACAGTGGATTCTCTAGGAGAAATCACTGCAGCCATCCAAAGGGGTGCGCAGGGTTCACGCCTCTCTGTGTCCCCTCCCAGAGGTGGAGACCAGGGATGGGGGAAAGAGGAGGGGGCGTGACAGGGGGGCCGACCGTGGGGCTTGTCCCCTGAGACAAAGAACCAGGTGCAGGCTCGGCAAATGTTTCTGGGCACCAGTGGGTCCCTTCACAACACTCAGCCTAGTCCGGGATTCAGTCAATACAAGTTAGCGTTAATTATTAAACACAAACAAGGAAAGTTTGGGTATTCCTGTTTGGGGTATGGTGTGCCCGGGTGTCCCTTGAACCCTGGCAGTCACAAACCCTGGAAGCCATCCACCAGGTCCTCCCAAGAGGGGCTTCCCAGGGACCCCAGGGGGCTCTGCAGCCCAGTATCTGCCCAACCACAGGGCTGGTACTCAGAGCAGTTGGCACATCTGTTCCATCCTAGCCAGCTCCCTAATCCTCACCTCTCGTGGGGATTTCCCTAGAGGGGCCACGGGCAAACTCTGGAGGAAGCCCTAGAGTTCCTAGCCAGTGTTCAGGAGGCGGTTCTGGGCCCCTGAGGTGGGAGGTGTGGCCTCCCTAGCCCCGCTTTCCCAGCAGCCACCCAGCCAGTCCGGATTCCGCGCAGGGGAGGTGCTGCTGTCTCTTTAAGAGAGAGGAGGAAGACTCAGTGTCAGCCCTCCAACACCAGAACAGCCCGCCCCACTCCTCTGGAACATTATCAATGAAACAACACTCTTGGCCAGGCTGGCTCCAGCTTCCGGGGGTAAGGGGCATCGTGGGGGGGCCAGGACACCCTGGGAACTCGAAGGGCCCCCGTTTTAATTCAGGGAGCTTCTCCTGCTGTGTTTAAAGGCATCCCAGTGCCCCCCTCGGCCCCTCGCAAATAAACAAACCCTGCTTCCTCCCCGAGCACAGGCAGCAGCACTGGGGACTATCTAACAGAGGCCACCAGGGCTCAGAGAGGGGCCCACCAGGGGGGAAAGCCTCCGATGGTCCCCAGGGAGCAGTGGCCAAGGATCGGCACGTTTGGTAAATTATAGCCTGTCTCCTAGCAACAGACAACACATTTAGCTCCATGTGACTCTACCCTCAGGAGGGGGCAAAAAAAAAAAATAAATAAGGTGGTGAGTGTGTGTTGTGGGGACAACACGGCAGAAGGGGGCACCGGGAGGGAGAAGGGTCACCCTGACAGGTCTCCTTGGCTCCTCCCCGTGGGCAGGCCGCTGGCCTCACTCACCCTTGGTGTCCAGCTCCACGTGGATGATATTACCCATGACAGAAGTGCTGTGCAAGTGTTGAACCGCCTCCCTGGCGCCTCTGACCGTGGCAAAGACCACCTTGGCGATGCCCAAGTGCTTCTTGGTCTTGGGGTTGTACAAAATCTCCACCTCCTCCACCTCCCCATACTTCTTGCACATGTCCCTCAGGAAGTTTTCGCGGATGTTATCATTCAGCTTGGCAAATGTCACCTGCTTCGGAGGCACCGGGCCCACGTAGAACTCATCGATCTGGCAGGAACGAGGGGGGGAGGGAGTTGGAGGGCGTTGAAACCGGAGGGAAAACACGACCTTCCCCACTTGCCCGCCCGTTAAAAACAATAAAGAGTAAA
>NW_006921635.1:3647717-3648514 GCF_000298275.1 Orycteropus afer afer
GGGGGGCGCGGTGGGAAGGGTCCTACCTTGAATTTAGGCACCGACAGCTCCAGCTCCTTGTTTTTGGTCCATATGCCGACCACCCGCGGATCCTCGACAATTTCCACCGGGCGGTTGCTGGACATCTGTGGGGTGTAGGGAATGGGGAATGGGGGAGACGACCCCGAATGGGAGGGCTGGTCCCATTCCCCAGGGTCGGGGCTGCAGGAGACGGGTGCCAGACCCTCCTCTGCAGGCACTTGTCAAACTCCAGGGCCAGGGACCCGGCTGACAGTTGGCCCCGTGCTCGGGAGGGAGATCCCCAGGCCTCTCGGGGGGCCCCTGAGCCCCCCACCGGCCCGGCTCGGGTTGGGGGTGCGGGGAGGCGCGCCGGCTACTCACCGCCAGGCTGAAATGCTGCCCATCGTAGCGGTACAGCTTGTGATGCCCCTTTTTCAGCGCCGGGTCGATCATCAACTTGTAACTTCTCCAATGGTGGTTCCTCCTCTCGCCCGAAGGGCCGGGCTGCGGCGGGGGCTGCTGGTGGTGGTGGGGGGGGTGACTGTTCTCCATGCCGTTAACCCAACCTGGAAACCAGCAAGTTGGGGGGTCGTCCCCGCCGCGCCGGCGGCGGCCGCTGCCCCCCAACACGCCAAACCCTCCGAGCACCGCGCCCCCCACCCCCTCCCACCTTACCAGCGCGCCCCGAAAGGCGCTGTCTCGCTGGCTCCCCCCAAAACACCGAGGAAGAGCTCGAATGAAGCCTTCCGGGAGAATTACGCGCCCGCCCGCTCAGCCACCGTCTCCCGGCGGCAGCG
>NW_006921635.1:3648909-3666902 GCF_000298275.1 Orycteropus afer afer
GCTGCTGCTGTTGCCGCCGCCGCCGCCGCCGCTGCTGCTGCTGGTGCCCGGGAGGCGGCTGGCGGCGGAGGCTCGGCTCCCAGTCGCCGCACATCCCACAATACACCGCTAAGGAGCCCGACCCGAGCGCTCACCCTCCTCCTCTTCCTCCACCTCCTCCTCTTCCTCCTCCCCTCGCCTTCCTCGCCGCTTCCCCAGGCACTCTCCCGGCGGCGGCAGCTGCGCCGCCAAAGCCCCGGGCCCCAGTGGCCCCCCACCCCTCACTCGCGCGCTCCCACACTGCCTCCACCCCCCCTCCCCGAGGGAAGGCCTTTTAATTTATTTATTCTGCTGGGACTTAGGTGGGGGGCTCGGCTGGCGGGGGAGGGGGTGTCCCCGGGCTCTACCTCCCGCGGCCGGGGCTACCCTGGGAGCCGTGGCCTGCCCGGGCGAGCGCCTCGGGTCTCCAAAACTGTTTCCAAACTGCCAGCGCCGGCGGTGGGCGCGTGGGGACTCGGGGAATAGGGCTGGGTTTTGTTGGTGGGGAGGGAGTGATTGTGTGTCTGGACGCTGGGAGCCGTAGGGGGAGCCAGACGTCGACTCCAGCCGAGTTGCAATCGAGGCATCCGCGCTCCGGCTTCCTCTTCTGCCCCGCGACCCCCTCCCCGCTGGAGCCGAGCTGGGGAGGGGAAAGCAGGGTTTGAACCACATTAACATTCGCATTCCTGGGAGCAAGCAGCCCTAGGCTGGACCGGGGTGATACAAGCTTCTCTCTGTTATTATTTTTGGAGGGGAGCGCCCAGTAATTGTCCTGAACACATGCTCTCCCCCACCCCACCCCCTTCTTCTTCCAGCCACCAGTGGAGGAGAGAGTCCTTCTTTTTTGCATTTTTTTTTTTCCCTTCCCCTTTCTTTATTAAAGGTCCGGAGTGGCGGCGGCCAATCAGCGTGCGGCTTCCATTTTGTGAGTTCAACTCCGAGGCTCCCGGGCTTCGCAAGGACGCGTTTTCAGCCCCCTCTGCCTCTGCGCTCGGGAGGCCGGGGCGAAGGAGCCGCCTAGCCGGGGTTGCTTGGTGGTGGATTTCATATTGGGGCTCTTTTCGGGGTTTGTAATTTGGCCGTGGGTAGGTAATTGGCTGGAGCAGGGCGGCAGGGCGAGGCGGCCAATCAGCACGCGGCTTCTATAGAGCTTGAGTTATTAGACGCTGATCTCAAAACATCCTTCATCAGACACCAAGGAGAGGCCAACAGATGAGGGGAGCCATTTTTCTGCAATGGAATTAAATGGCCAAGTGGGTTTTTCCTTTGTTGCAAATGGGGAATGCTTTTCCTTTGACTCCACCATCCCGTTCAGGACGCCTCAGTGTGTTGTTTAACATTTGTCAACAGGCTAAAGGACTCACAGTTGGAAGAATGAAGAAGACTTTTTAAAAAGACCTGGATTTTTCCTTATGACTTGGAATCCATCTTTGTCTTGTATAACTAGGTCATAGCACACCATTAATGTCAGCAGTTAACAATCTTGAATTCCAAAAAACCTAAGTAAATGACATATTTCATTTTTTTTTCCTCTTTTTTTCTTGGGTGGGGGGGGTCGGGGAGCTTGGAGCTGTCTTAATCTGTATTCTCTCGACTGAACAATAAATTTTTAAATATATGTAGTTTTCCTCTATTAAACACTTAAACCTGGCCATCTTCTTAACTCCTTCTCTCTTTTTAACAAGGTAATGTGTGAAATGTCTAGCTTTAGGACTAGCGAAATGGCAGCAGCAACAAAAAATACTGTGAGCAGTTGTTACTCTTACAGTTTTTTAAAAACCTTTTACATTGTAAGTACCCAATCCATTCTGTCCTTACAAGTGCTTCATCTGCATGTCTGTCTTTGTCTCTTGTCTAATATAAACCAGTTAAAAAATGCTTTTAGACGATTTTGCTGTTCTAAAGCTAAGGTTTTAGCTTTAAGCTTTTGGAAATGTTTACAGCAATAAATGCTAGTCAGCTTTCTTCCCAGTAACACGTACACTTTCTTTGAAAATCGATCTATTTCAAGCAAAACAGCTCTGTTTTTCTCGTCTTCGGAGGGGTGGGGGTGGGGGTGAGGGAAAGGAGACCTCTTTGTGTAGAAAGAACTAAAGCCGTCACAGGAAACTAGATTAAAACTGGAAAACAAGTCCTAGCTGGTCGAGCCAAACACCAACGTTAACTCGGCAGTATTTTCTATGGCGGTTGGGATGGCTGGTGCGTCTTTTCTCTTGTTTGACTGTGTATTTTTGCCTTTTGTCTCTTAATGACGATCACACCATTGCTATATCCAGAGCAGTAAACAGTCCTCAGCGAAGCCGCCTTTTGCCAACCCAACCCTGGAAAGTTTGCAGAAGTGGAAGGACCTGACTATGCCAAGAGAGTGTAACTTACAAAGAGGTAACAACAAAAAAGGCAACACCATTTCCCCAAATTTTCCCAACTAAACAAACAAACAAAAAATCTCCTTGTGTATATATTTTTTATAATAACGCCTCCAAAACCACCGCCCAGCTTGATCTTCCAGGCACCATGGCATCGGGCTGAGCGGGTAAGTAACCAAAAAAAAAAAAAAAAAAAAAAAAGTGCCTTTTACCCCTTCGAGGAAATTGTTTTTCCGAGCAGGCCACGGTCTGCAAACGTTTGGGAGCTGAGGAGAGAAAGAGGTTTCTGGAGCTTTATGTGTGGCAGCCGGAGCGAGGGGAGATGGGAGGCTCTTCGGACCCCTTTGTACCTTCTGCCCCCGAGACGAGAAGAGGGTCTCCCCAGCGACCCTCGGGCACTCATGGAACCGCCTGACCCCGTCCCCCCTCGCTCTTCCCAGATCTGAGCCTTGGGTGGGAAGAATTTGACGTGTTTTGGAGATCGGGGGACTCAAAAGACAAGGAAACATCCCTGCTCTACCTAGGACCTCTTTCCAATTTGATTGTGGGGGTCTCGCACTCCGGAGCCGGTATTTCGGGGCTCCGGGGCGCGCCTGCGCTTCCTGAGCAAAAAAAGACAAAAGGCCGGCGTCCATGTTGGCACCATGACGCAGCATCTCTCCCGCCTGCAGCCGAGCGCTGCCCGTGCTCCCGGCCGCGCTCGCTCCTCCCTCCCAAACACGAGTTTTATTTTCCAGTTTCCCTGCAGTTCAGGTTCCAGCGGGCCGGGGCCGCGGCTGGGGCTGGGGCTGGGAGCCGCGCCGGGTTGGGGCTGCGGCGGCTAATGGCGGCTGGCTTCCTCTTCCTTTCTCCCGCCCTCCTTCCCCGCTTGTTGTTGCGAGTCTGAAGCAGAAGGCGACTACTCGGCCAGGCCGGGGCCTGAACGCCCGCGGGTCACGCGCCTCGGGTCGGGAGTGGTTGTGGGACCCGTTTTGGGGGGCGCGGGCCTCGGGGGCGTCGCGCGCGGCGACTCCCGCGCTCATTTCATGAGCTGAGGCGGCCAGACGGGCGCCATTTCGCGCGCCGCCTGCGGCCCGGGCGGTGGCGGCTGTTGCGCGCCAGGCGGGAGGAGGAAGACGGCGGCGGCCGGGGGAGGGGACGGGGCGCGCCGCCACCCGGAGGCCGCCCTAGCCGGGATGGGAGGGTGGCAGGCCGCGTCCTCCGACCCCCGCCCCGTCTCTGGGCTCGCGCGACAGGCGGAGGCCTCCTCGCTGCTGCCAGCCTGCGGGGGGCGGTCGGGGCGCGCGGCCGCTCCCTGACCCCTCTGGCTCCCCCAGAGGCCGCTGCCCACGGGGCCTCGGCGCCTTTAGCTTGGGCTCCCAGTCGCTCACTGAGAGCTGAGCCGGAGGCCCGGGTCGCCCCCTTTGTCCCCAGGAGGGGCGTCAGACGCCCCGATTTGGCCTCTTCAGGCACAGCCTCCGAGCAGCCCGCTACCTCGAGGTGGGGGTGGGGAAGCTGAGCCGGGATCCCTGGGGCCCAGGGCTCTGGGGTAAACCCGCAGATCTCCGGCTTTCCTGGGGGAGGGGATGCGGACGGGGCGGGCCTTTGGAAATGCAGATGAATCGCCGCTTGCTGCTTGTTGCCCGGGCTGAACCGAGGTGACTTCGGCCGCGCTCCCCCTAATCCATTCCCAGCTAGGCGGCTGGTTCCTGGGGCGGTGTCGTAAGGCTCCCCTTGCGTCCAGGAGACGCTGTCTGACTCGCTTTGGGCCAGGAAAGTGTCAGACCCACAAGCCGGGGGCGCCCTAACCGGCCCTGCGCTTTTCGCCAACCCCCAAGCACTTGGCTGGCCAAGGGACAGCATGTCCGGTGCCCCCGAATGGAGTCCCTCCTTTGGACAGCAGGAGGAGGCCTAGGTTGGCTCTGACAGTCCTGCCACCGAGGTAGGTTGTGAGCCCTTTCCCAGACTGTAAGGGACATTGGGGGACTGGCTAGCAGCCCGCTGAGGGCGGGAACCCCAGACCCGCCGGGCTGGTTCTACAGCCCCTCCCCCACACATGTGTGTGACCGCGTGCGAGCTGGGCCGCCGCCTGCTGGGCCCATCCATCCCGCCTGTCAGCTTCTGTTGTCAGCATCCTTGGGGCGTGCACTTCTCTCCCGGATCTAGCGGCCCACTAGGGGCTACATCTTGCCAGTGCCTCTCAGTGTAGCGGGCCTGTGGCGGTGCTCCTGCTGCCCGCAGGTGGGCAGCGCCCTGGCCCTCCCCTCCAGGTGGCGTGGAGGTGTGTGGGGTGACAGTGGCAGCAGAAGGGGGATCCTTTGAGAGCTGGGCCGGCTTTCACTGGGACAAGTTAACCTGACCCCCTTCCCCACACCCCCTGGGAATTCCCACAATTCCCTTCCTACCCCCACACAGAGCAGGTGTTGCTAGCTGTTGGTAGAATCAGACCAACCTTGGTTTGAAACCTGGCTAGCCTTTTATCAGCTGAGACTTTGTACAAGCTGCGTAGACTGAGAGGCCCTGTTTCCCCACCTGTAGAAGTGGAGTACAGCAGACTCAGACTTCAGCAAAAGCATGGATCCTCCCGGGGGCTCTTGAAAACCTCCCCCCAGGTCCATCCCATAGATTCTGATTGAGTGGTTGAGGGCCTTTATACTTGTTGCCAGGTGATGGTGATGCTGTGGGTGGGGAGACCCGTTTAGGTAATGCCTGGGGTGGGCGTGAGCAGGAAGGAAGTGGCTGCATTTGGCCTCCTGAGCTCCATGTGTTTGGCACATAGTGATTGGCTTCCCAGTAAAGGCAACTCTTGTTCCCATTCTCACACAAGCCAGCCAGTTAGTTTCCGTGTCCTCTTTGTCTCCAGGACCCCGCAGCTGGAGACGCTGAGACCCTTGATCTCTGGCAGCTTCCTCTCATCTCCTATCCATCCCGTGTGATCTCTGGTTTGTCACTTTGATTAGCCATTTGGGGCATCGGGCTGTTGTCCCTGCCCCCCTCTGTGTCCCACCCCTCAGAGTGAGGGTGAGGCTGAGGTTTGGGGGGCCGCTGGGGCGCGGTGCTTGAGTAAGGGAGGCTCTGAGGCCCCCCCCAGCTGTGGGCTTGTGCCAAGACTGGCGATTGTCCTATGTGGAAGGATAGTGATGCACGCTTTGCAGGGAACACGGGAGGAGAATTGAGTGTGATGAAGGGAGGGATTCAGTCTCCATCCTTGTGGTGATTATTGCTGGGAGTGGCGCAAAGAGCGGGCTGGGCCGGCTGCCAGCTCCTCCCCAAGCTCAGGAAGCATGTGGCAGGGCCTCAGGGCAAAGGGGACAACTGGCTTTCCTGGAGTGGAGAGCCATGGCTGTTCCTCTGGTGGGTTTGGAGCTGGGCTGGGTGCGGGTGCCAGCCGCCGGCTTCACGTGCTGTGTGATTTGGGGTTGCCCACCCACTGCCCGGAGTGGAAGCGTCTCACCGAAGGTCACAAGGCCACCACTGGCAGAGCCAGGATGGGGTTCCAGGTGTCTTGACTTGGAGCCCGGTGCCTGGGCCCTAGCACCCCCCCAGCTGTCTGGGCTATTTTGGGCACCCTCTCCTGCCAGCTGTCTGCCGGCATCCCTGCCCAGAGTCTCGCTAAGCCGTCTGGTGGGGCAGCCAGCAGGGTGTCCTACATGCTTTCTGGGCTGAGGGTCCCAGGCCTTGTCCTTTTCCAGGGAGCACACCCCCATCACCTGTACCTCATTGCCTTCCTCCTACTCTGAGTGAGGGGCAGGTGAGAAGAGCTCCGTAAAAAGTCAATGAGGGAGTTAACTTTTCTCAAAACCCATTACCCTTTTTGCTTGCCACCTCCCATGTGAGTTTCATATCTGGCTCTGCGAGGCCTGCAGGCCGCCTCACGGCACTGCCCAGTGCAGCCATGGGGCCAGCACCCCTCCAGGCCGCCTGATGGCTCTGCCCAGTGCAGCCATGGGGCCAGCACCCCTCCAGGCCGCCTGATGGCTCTGCCCAGCAGAGCCATGGGGTCGCACCGCGGCCTCGCTGGAGTAAAGCATTGAATTTGATCTTCCCTCTGGGCTGTCGCCCCAAGGGCTCCGGCCAGTTCCTGCGCTCCTGCCCCCCAAACCCATTAGGGACCAGTTAGGTGCTAACTTGTGATCAGGATGTGAGTTCTGGGAAGCCCGGGGTGACCTCCAGGCCCAGCTGGAAAGATGTTCCCTTTTCTCATTTTCCCCTCTGTTTCATGTCTCTCCTCTCTCTGTTCGTGGATCTGTTCCTAGGGCACGGCAGTGCCGGCCTTCTGTCCTGCCCGCTGTCATTCCTCCTGGCCCTGAGGGGGTAGGGCTGCTCCTGGCTCCAAGCCCAGTGGGGCCGGCCTCCAGCAGGGTCACGAGGCTGGGCCTGCTTTACTCCAGAGCCGCCAGGCTCCCTGCCCCTTCTGGCCAGGCCACCAGGAGCCCCAGTGTGGAATGTGACCTTTTGGACCCTCTGGGTGCAGGCTGCACCCTCTGCTCCAACCCTTGAGAGGTGTCACTGCCACTCGGGGCCACCTGGGTCCAGTGCTGCCTCTCACTGGTGGCCTTGGGGCAGTCCTTGCCCCCTCTGAGCACAGCCCCCCGTAGACCTGTAGACAGGAGGGTGGACGATTGCTCTTTAAGTTCCTCTCTGATCTGGTGCCTTGGGGGAGTGGCTTTGGACCCCAGCATGGCCGCTCCCCCAGGGGCAGCTGGGGTCTCCCAGGCCGCCCTTGGCTACCTCCCATCTCTGGGGCCCCACTTCGGGCACTCAGGCTAACCTCCTGCCTAACGTGAGGTGGGTGACAGAGGTGACCTCTCAGGGTCTCCTAAGGCACCCAGGAAGTGGAAGACAGAAGTGTTGCTAGTACTGGCCCCACCCCAGCCTGGCTGGGCCTTGCCCTGACTAGATAGGATTGGACCGGTCCCTGCATCTCTCCCTGGGGGGCCTCCGTGTGAACACAGTTCACCCCAAGTTGCCACCTGGGCAGCCCTAGACTGGTAGACACCAGGTCCCAACACCTCTGGTAGCAGAGACCAGCTTAAAGAATCTTTCTTGTCCTCCTAAACTCTCCGGGAACTCCTGGGGACAGATGGAGAAAGCTACAGGTCTCCTGGCTGCCTCACAGGTAAGGGAGCAGGGCCCCGGGCAGGACACACAGCTCCCAGCTGGCCTGGCGGCCCGGCCGCCTCTGAGGAAGCTCCGAGCAGCTGGCCTGGCTCCTGGGTAATTTTAGCCGCAGATCCAACCCCATCACCACCCAGCATCAGAGCTCCATCCAAGTCCATCTCGACCCGGGGGACAGGCTGGCCAGGCAGTGGTGGGTGGACAGGGGCCCTGTAACCAGGGAGAACTTTGGCTCCCTTTTGTGCAAATCTTTGTTCTCTGCTGAGTCGGGTCATAGCCCCATTTCACGCACAGGTGGGAAAGTGGAGGCTGAGGTGTGAGGGTTTTGAGATCAGAAAGGCTACCACAGATTGGCTTGGTCAGCCTGGCTTCAGGTGACAGTTTACTTGGAGTGGGTGACCCTTACTCTCCTAGTGTGGTGGCCCACCCTCTTGGAGGGTCAAGCCTGAGGCCGCCAGAGGAGAGGTAAGTGGTGAAGGGCTCACTCCAAGCCCACCCCTCCATCCTCCGTCTGGCTTCTCCCTGCGTGACTTGTCACTCTACCTTGTCACCTCACTCCTGCAGAGGCTTCACCTCTGAGGACCCCTCCTCTCCTGCCAACCTCAGGCTGAGGAAAGAGCCATCCCCATCCCCACCTGGCCTCACTGGCCTGCCGGGGCCAGTCGCAGCTCCTCCCTGGCTCAGGAGAGGCTGCCGGAGAAGCTTCAAGGTTTGGCTCTGCTGGCCTCTTTCCTGCTCGAAAGCCAAGTGGCCAACACTGCCTTGGAGACCGACAGACAAGCTAACCCATTACCTCCACAGCCGTGTCTGGTCTCCCTTCTCACTCCCCAACTTCTGTGGAACCTGACACAAGTTTTCTAGATTGCACACATGGGCCCCGCCTGTGCTCTCACTGTCCAGCTTATGCCCTGCACCACCCCTCTCTCAGCCTCCCCTGAGCCCCACATGGGATCTGGTCTCTAAATTGTTGGCATCTCCCAAGCGCCGTCACGCCGCCTCCCTCAAGACTGTGAGCTCCTCGTGGGCAGGAATCATTGCCTCTCAATAAAAATAATGTTGCAAAGAAAAAAGGAACAGATATGTTGCTGTGAATTTGTCAAAGAGGTTCTTGACCCAGCAGGTGCCCTTCTGGCCAGGTGAGCCCAGAGGACCTGGAAGTCGTCCTTCTAACAGCCTGGGCCTGGCCCTCTGACCCTTTCCAGCTAAGGCTGTTTGTTGTCGTCTGCGGCTCCCACGGACGGTGGCTGCTGCCCTCTGGTGGTCAGGCCCTGCCTTGCACCCGCTGAAAACCTTACCCCGGCATTTTGGCAGTGCCAGGCTGGCAGTTTGCACCTCGAAGTGCAGTAATTTGATCCTTGTTGAGAATTTGAGAATCGGGGGTTTTGCCGATGGGGGAAGGGGATGCAACTGAGCAGGGCAAGTAGATCTGAATCTTGCCAACACTTCCTTTCAGAGGAAACAGGTCTTTCACCCCAACCATGCTGTAGGCCGGTTTGTTAGAAAAGGACTCTGCTAGCCCACCCGGAAGGAGTGGACTCCCGGCCATACCTTGTGCCTGCCTGCTTTGGGCCGGCTCTTGGGGCCCCTCGCTAGTTGTAACCACTGGCCTGGAGGGACGGTAAGCTCAGGGTGGCGGGGATGGTAGTACCTGCGTGTAGTAAGTGCTCAATAAATACTACTATTTGGACCTGGGGAATCGGGGAGAATTCCTGGGGTGAAGGCCACGTGGCTGCTGGGGAACGCTTTACATTTCTTAGTTTGTAGGGGATAGTATCAGTCTCCAAACTGCACGGAGGCCGGCCCCAAACGACCTCAGATGGTGTCCAACTGGGTTCAGCATGCATCTGACCCCTGCGGGAAAGGGCGCCAGCCCGCGTGTTTCGGGGTCGACGGGGCACCAGCCTGTTTGCAGCAGTT
Source organism: Orycteropus afer afer (assembly GCF_000298275.1). Classification (NCBI taxonomy): domain Eukaryota; kingdom Metazoa; phylum Chordata; class Mammalia; order Tubulidentata; family Orycteropodidae; genus Orycteropus; species Orycteropus afer. Next base: position 3,658,308 of record NW_006921635.1, read on the forward strand.
CACCTGCGCCATGAGCAGCCCGCGCTAAGACGAGCGCCCAGCAGAGGGCGCCAGACGCCCACCCTGCGGCCCCAGGAAGTGTGGGCGGAGACAGGTAAGCGGAACCCCTATTCCTTATTCTTGGTTCCCAATTCCGCACACACACAGACGCCCCGAGGGACAGACGAGGTGGGCGGACACGACCCCTGCCGTCAGCGTATTCCCCGACACCACCACTCCCACCTGGGGGAAACTGAGGCCAAAGGCAGGGTGGCCAGGGGCCACATCGCTGGACACAGCAAAGCCAAAAGGAGAAAGGGCTTTTCTCAAGACCGGCCCTTCGGCCCCCGCAGCTGTAGGTACAGCCCACCAATCACCGAGTCCTTACCCGATGGGGGAGTGGGGGGTTCGAGCCGGCCAATCAGAGAGTCCCTGCCGGAGAAACCTGCCAATCAGAGGCGCCCGGCGTGCAGCTGCGGAAACAGCCGGGTCTTGCCGGCGGGGGGCGCGCCATGACGCTTCGGGGAGGTGATGGGATTTGGGAGCTGCGCTTGAGACTACAGACACCTCTTTTTTCAGCTGCTTCAATTTCCCTGGGGCTGAGACCTGAACGTTGCCTGCACAGCTTCTTGTTGTTGTTGTTAGATGCCGTCACTAACAGGAAGGAAACTGAGGCTGGGAGGTGGGCCCGGGTGGCTGCCTGGCGGAGGCGGCGCGGCTGCGGAGGGCGGAGCTTCCCTTAGCCCGCCTCCAGCCCAGGCCCCGCCCCTGGTCGCACCCGGGTGCCCCAGCGCTGAGACCCGGCGCCGCTAGTGCTGCCGGCGCCGGGCTATGGATGCCCCTGGGGCCCCGGCCCCCACCGCCGCCCCGGGCAGGAAAGCACTGAAGATTGTGATCGTGGGCGACGGAGGCTGCGGCAAAACTTCGCTGCTGATGGTGTACAGCCAGGGCTCCTTCCCCGAGGTGAGACCCGCGGTGGGCTGCAGAGAGGTGGCCTGGGGGCCTCTTTTGAACCCACTGAGGGCGAAGGGCTCCCCTCAGCCCGTGCCCGCCCCCAGAGTCGGAATTCTAGGGTCTCTGGCGTCCTGAGCGCGGAGAGACGGCCTCCACCCACCCCAGGGCGTCCCCTCGGGAATTCCAGAGCCTAGTAGGGTGAGGGTGGTAGGGTTGCCCCCGGGCCCCGGGCCCCGGCGCCCCTTGGAAGAAACAGCTCAACCCCTTCTCCGACAGCACTACGCCCCGTCGGTGTTTGAGAAGTACACGGCCACCGTGACCGTGGGCAGCAAGGAGGTGACCCTGAACCTGTACGACACTGCCGGTGAGTACACCTGCATGCCAGGGGTTTCCCAGGGGTCCCACCGAAGGCTTTTCCCTGCCGGGGCTTCCCTCCTTACCAGCCTTTGCGAGGCCCTAGTCCCCCTCAGCTTCTCTGGGGTTTCAGTGGCCCCGTGTGTAAAAGGGGATGTTTGGATGTGCTGAGAGCCCACGGCCTGCCTGCTGTGGTTCTAGAAAACCGTGGGCGACACTTGTGCTCCACCCAGCTCCATGATTCTGTATGTTACATGTTGTGACGTTGTAAGGTTCTGTGGACTACAGATTGTAGGGTTCAGTGGGTGGTGTGTCTGGGTCCCACGGCTCCAGGCTATGCTGGATGGATCCCAATTCTGTGGCCTACTGTCCCAGCTTGGGGCTCCAGAATCCTGTGCGTTTGGGATTCCTTGGGCTACGGTCTGTGGTTCAGGTTTATCTGACCTCCTGTTTCAAGCCTATGGTCCAGGATTTGTGGCTTCAGTCCAGTGCTTTCCTGGTTCCTGGGAAGAAACCAGGCAATGTTAGATGATGACCGGAGGAGGGATGGCGTTCTGGGGCAGCAGGTAGGACCTACGGTTCTGTCGCCACCTGTAGCCCCTAATGCATGCAGATGTATGGTAATTGTGTAGCTGCTTCAGAGTTGGGCCGGCATGGCCAGTGGGAGGACTTGGGTAACACAGCTGGCCCTGGGGAGGCCTCAGTTCTGCCCTGGCTCTCCCTTGGTCTGAATCAACATTGGGGAGCAAAGGTCTGGGCCTCCAGGTGGAGCTCATCCAGCGTCCGTGACTCAGTGTTTAGTGAGTCTTTGTGGAACCACATCACATCATGGGGTGTCCCCTCCCCTGCCAGCTAAGCCTTGTTTGTGTGAGGTCAGGTCCCTGGCCAACCTCGGGCGGGTAGACCATTGCTTTCCTCACCTGTCCTGGGAGGAAAAGGAGCTGCCCTAAAACTCCTCTTCGCGTCCTGGGCTTTGGTTTCTTCACTCCATGGCCTACCCCTACAGTGGCTTCTGAGGATCACTCCTAGTTGGAAAGAAACCTGCAGCGCCCCACCACCACCACCACCACCACCCAGCACAGAACCAGGCCCCCAGCCTCAAGTGGAAAGTAACAGGCTCCAAAGAATTCCTGAGGGCATTTTGGGGTGCAATAAAAGCGAAAATGAATGCTTCTGTTCACAGTTGGTGCAGGGCTCTGCCCGGGGCCTTGGGAGACTCAGAGGGGAGATTCCTCTTCTTCCTCTGTCCTCAGATTCTGGCGGTTCGAGGCCAGGGCTGCCTCTTCCATCACACTGAGAGCAAGGACCACTTGGGGCCTTTCTGGCCTCACGCAGAGAATGATATTCAAAGAACATGGTAGTGTAGATTGGCGTGAAGGTTCCGGAATATTTGTACTTGGCATAAGGAAGGGCTGGTGGTCAGAGCTGCTGTGGGAGGAAGGAGGGGGGAGCTTCCTGGCAGCAGAGTCGTGCGAGTGAGTGTGACCACCTGGGAGATGACACTCCCTTCCACAGCATCCTGTTGGGGCCTAGCCACGCGCTGTGATGACGGGCAGACCTGGACAGACCGGGGCTTCCATGCCACCTCTACTGACAGTATGTCACTGGGGATGTCTGGCCTCAAAACCAGACCGGTTCCTGTTGAGTCAGTTCCAACTCGTGGTCACCCCGCGTCTTACAAACTAGACCTGCTCCAGGTTTCCTCAGCTGCAACATTTACAGATCACTGGCCTTTCTTTCATGGGACCACTGGGTAGGTTTGAACCGCCAGCATATTCAATTAGTAGTCCAACACATGAACCATGTGTACCAGGACCTTCCCTGGAAGGAAAGGGCTCAGTATATGTTACTTGTCATGGTGATTTCTAAACCCACCCCCACCCACCCCCCGTGGCCGCTCCAGCCCAGGCCTGTTCTCCGGAATCTGCCGTCCACACAACTGTGCTGACCCCAGCCCCGACTGGGAGGACGCCTGTTTGCCCTTTTTCCAGCAGCAGAAGAGCCACGCTGGGGTTGGAGGCCCTCGTGGCATTCTGGGCAGAGTAGACTGGCCTCACAGCCAGCACGACAGATCCAGAGGGGCTCCCAAGGGGGAAAGAAATACGGCTGCCCCCTAAAGGTGAACCGCTGTGAGTGGGCGAGGAACTTCCCAATCAGTGAGCAACGTTTGAGTGAGGTGGGGTCATTCCTTCCATCCCCACGGCCCAAACCAGGGCTGCCTAGAGCGAGCCTCCTGCCGTGATTGTTGAATGAATGAGTCAAATCTGAATGGCAGACTCTATGGGGGAGGACCTGTGTGAGGAAGATGATGGCAGTGATGTCTACCTTTAGGGTGGACAGAGACCTGGAGAGTATAGTGAATGACTAAAGAGAGGCTAAGGGTCTGAGAAGGAGCTCTGGTAGCACAGTGCCTAAGCCACTTGACTGCTAACCAGAAGGCTGGCGGTTCAAACCCACCAGCCACTCCTCGCAAGGAAGGTTGGGCAATCTACTTCCGTAGTGACACCATCTTGGAAACCCAAGGAGAGGTCACTATGAGTCGGGTCTGACTCGACGGCACATAACAACCACCACCAAGAGTCTGAGAGCAGTGGCTGAGCTAAAGATGAGTCTAGAAGAGGTTGTTACAGAAGGTTCTAGAACCTGCTGGGCTGAGCCCAGAAGGGACAACTTCCAACCCAGCAGTGACTGGAGCTGTGGCACAGGGGTGGCCCCTGAAGACTGAAGTTGTCCACATGCAGGACCGAGTGACTGCCCTGGGTCTGTGGGAGGCAGTCTAGCCGCTTGTCTCCATCCTGCGGAAGCAGTTACAGCAGTGGGAGGGGGATGGAGGGCTGAGGGAGTTCTCGGTACTCAGAGGTGAGAGGTGAGGGCGGGGGCCGTGAACACCCATTGCCCTAGCAGCCCCCCCCCCAGGCCGACACCCTCAGGGGCAGGAAGCTGTGGTAAAGTCTGAAGTTTCCCCAGCAGGGTGGGGGGTAGCATTCAGACACCAGCTAGAGACGTATTTCCTCTGGACTTGGGGTTCGGTCCAGGGTTGGGGAATGAGAGGATGGGTTGCCCCAGGGAGGCAGAGAGCAGTGGTTCTCAGCCTGAGATGGGTGTAGGAGTCGGGGGGCAGAGAGTGGCTGAGGAACTGGGGACAAGAGGGTGTCATGAGCCATAGAAGCGAGGAGCCCTGGAGGCTTAGGGGGCCACATGTGTGGGTTAATCAGAATGTGGCCTGAGCTTGAGGCTGGAGCCACTCAGCCTCAGTTACTCCTACCTCTGGGAAGGAAGTGCAGGTGGGCGGGCCCAGCAGGCCGAGTAAAAGTGGGTTCCTCTTCTGGCAGCTTCCCCTTCTCATGCTGCCCGCACCCCTCCCTTGACCGACACCCCGGTCTGGCCAGGAACCACCTGGCTTCAGTGTGCCCTCCAGCAGATTTAGGGACTGCTGTGGCCTGAGGACACCCCTTCTCTTCTCAAGCCAGCTCTTGGCCTCAGAGACCCCAAGCCCCAGGAAGATGGCTCTGGTGGCAAAGCTCCATCCCACAAAGGAAACAGCCCTGTGTGAGGAGACACCGCACTTCCGCCCCACCCTCCAGTCCCGTCAACCCCAGGAAGATGGCTGGCTTTGAGGGGACCTCGTCCCAGAGACCTGTCCACGTGAGGAGTAAATGCCCCCTTTGTGCACACTCCGAGGCTGTTTTGACATCGTGAGCTCATCTGAGACCAGGGTGAAGCCCCAGTGTGACTGGGCATGTGGCAGGGTGGCCTTCTTAAACCTTGGTGCTGTGCACTGGATTACTCTTACATGGCCTTTCTAGCCATGACTGGGTGGGGCTATGCAGATGAGGTGCTTAGGGCCCACCGTGGGGATTGGACAGCTTGCTAATAAGGCAAGTGAGGTGCCTGGATGGCAGTGTTGTGGGGTGGTGGGCCCTATGCAAATAAAACACATAGAACCGTAATGAAAGGACTGGCATATGGTCATACTGCTAGCCTTAAAATGAGCCAATCCAGACGTGGACGGGGGGCGGGGAGGCCCTCACTACCACCAAGAAAGACGAGAAAGGAGGGGCGTGTGGCCTTTACACCCAGGGTTCCCTGCACTAAGAACCTCCCAGACCCAGGACCCAGTTTAACACCTGAGATGATGAGAAGTAGCCGCAGAACCAGGACACTGGCCCAACAACGGTGCAGTGGGCTTCCTAGCCCATGGAGCAAGGCAATCACAGTGGGGTGCTTCCAGGCACTTGGCAGAGCTAGGGTCTCAGACACCCCCCCTCCAGCCAGAGAGCCGAGTACCTTCAGGCTAAGGCTTGCTGGCAGAGTGGGGTACCTCTAGGCACTTATCCATGGAGCCACAGAGCTCTGTAACACTTGCCAAAGCAGAGCAGAGGGCGGACTGGCCCAAGAGGCTCAAGAGGCTGAGAGGCCATGGGCCAGGGAGAGGCCTGGCACGGCCAAGAAGCTGTCCTGACTGAAGAGCTGTATCCTGAGTCATTACTGATCCTTAATTTTAACCTGGTACTTCCCTAATAAACCTCATAAGCATGAGTATTGTTTGTGAGTTCTGTGTGGCCATTGAAACAAATTATGGAACTCAGGAGAGAGGTAGAGAGGGCCATGAGGAGAGAGGGCTGGCATCAGGATTGGTAAGAAGGTTGGAGGTCCAAGGCTGGGGGTGTGTCTGACCTCCACCTCATAGGAATCAGCCTTGAGCTGTTGATCTTGACTCATCCTTTCCCCTTGTGAAGTTAGAGGAGGTCAGACATGCCTCCCCCCGCTCCCCCCCCCATCATTTTTATACCTGGCATCATTGTGGTTAAACTGGGGGGGGGGAATAGCCTGTGGTTAGAAAGGCCCCTAAAACTTGTGGGTATAAAGATCCCAGGTTAGAACCCCCATCCCTCCGTAAATTTCTGTTTCAATAGCAGCCACCATAGCAGTCCCACCCTGTGCCAAGCACGTCCCAGGCTACGAAGTCCTTTCCCTTCTGGTACCTGGGGCAGGGTTGTCACCCCTTTTACAGATAAGGAAACTGAGGGCCAGAGAGAGAAAGGTGCCAAGGTCATGGGATGTGCATCTGAGTGGCCTCCTGACTCAAGTGGGGGAGGATGTGGAGGGCACCCCCTCCTCCCAAGGAGACAGGTGGGCCAAGGTCACATGGAAGAACACAGTCCATGGCTTGGTCCCTGTGCAGAGGCCCACACTGAACCCTGGGGAAAAGCTGAGCCAGGCAGGAGTCAAGCCAGGAAGGCAACCTGGAGGAGGAACTGGGGTCTGGGCTGCCTGCCCACAGCTTCCCCAGAGTCCCTCTCTCTGGATGTCGGCAGCCATTATTTCCTCACCTGGCCAGGCCTGGGGCTTGAAGGGTGAATAGCTCCGTACCCTCTGGACGCAGGCTGGGAGAATTGTTGTCCGGTACTATGGATTTTCAAGTCATGGGGCCCTCCCTCGTGACAGAGTGGAACTGCCCCATAGGTTGTAATCTTTACAGAAACAGATTGTCAGGTCTTCTTTCTCGCAGGAGCCACTGGGTGGGTTCAAACCATCAACCTTTTGATTAGCAGCCCAGCACTTAATCGTTGCACCCCCGGAGTAGCCCAGTAATCCTACCAAATAATCTGTCATTGACAGAGCTTCCCCTTAGCTGTGTGATCTTGGCAACTCACTTTACCTCTCTGTGCCTGAGTTCCTGCATCTATAAAATGGGCATAACAGTGGTCCAACCATGTAGGGTCATCAGGAGGTGTGATCAGTTAAGGCAGGGAAAGGGCTTCAGACAGGCTGGCACCCGAGCGAGTGTTCCTCACTTGGTACCGTCCCTACTGTCTCTCTGGTCATTATCAAAGCTGACTTGCTTCATGCGTCCCTGTCTCACAGATGCGAAGGCTCACGTCCAGAGATTTTCCTTTCCAGTTGGCAAGGCTGGGAGGGCTTCCTGGAAGAATTGGCACTTGTTGAGTGGCCAGGCAGATGGTTGACCTTGGCACTGGAGACCAAGTTGGCATTGCCAGTATGACCTTGGCAAAGGTCCCCTCAGCCTCTGCTTTTTTGCTAACTTTGAAGGCAAAGAACTGTAACTTTCCCCACCCTGCTCACCTGGCAAGTGGCTGCTTGAATTAACACAGGTCACATGAGTGGCAGATGCCCTTGGAAATGCTAAAGGACTATGCTGGCCATCCCAGAAGAGCAAAGCTGTTATATTGTATGCTCTTGGCTTGTTCATTCATTCCAGGTGCCTGCTTGCCAGGCACTGTGCTAGACCCCAGGGACGCCACAGTGAACAGCACACAGGTGGCCCGTCCTTAAGATGGCTGATGTGCTCATGGGGGAGACAAACAGGAAACTAGCGTCACCTCGGGGTGGAACGTGCTGTGGAGAAAATAAAACCACGGCCCGGGGGTGGACTATGAAGGCGGCTGTGCCAACAGAGGTCTCTCGGAGAAGGGGGGAGTGAGTCCTGTTGTTACACGGGGAAAAATGTTCTAGAAGTGGGAAACACTCGCCCGGCAAGCGGCTCACCTCAGTGTTATGAGCACACTGTTCCACCTTGCTCCTTCGACCCCCAGCAGCCTGAAGTCTCACTTGTGTTCTCACGGACTGTCATGGCGGATCCAGGGGCACATGCCAGCCCTTACGTCTGCTGCCTTTGACAAAAACCAAAAACCATACCCACTGCCGTCAAGTCAGTTCTGACCCATAGTGACCCTATGTGACAGAGCAGAAGTGCCCCAATAGGGTTTCCAGAACTGTCAGTATTTACAAAAGCAGACTGCTACATCTTTCTGCTGCAGAGTGGGTAGTGGGTTTGAACCGTCAGGCTTTTGGTTAGTAGCCAAATGCTTAACTGCTGTGCCAGCAAGGCTTCTCTGCCTCTGACAAGAGTTCAGCAATTTCAAAGCAACCATCAACCAGTCTTTACTGAATGCCTAGTAGGTGCCAGGATTAGTTGTAAGGACAGACATGGTCCCTGTCCTCATGGTGCTGCCTGCTCTCATGATGTTTACCATGGATCAAGGAGACAGAAGATAAGTACCTATGTAAGTGGTGGGTGACAGGGAGGGAGTGGCGGGCAGGCTGGTGCCAGCCGGGCACCCACATAGCTGGGGGCGCGGGATTGGCTCCATGTGGTAGTTAAGTTTGAGTGTCAACTTGGCTGGGCCTGGTTGAGTGGCTGGGCAGCTGGTGGTAGTTACTCCCCATGAGGAGACTGGCAATCCACTCCATGGTGGGATCTACCACAAGCAGCTGAGTAGCTGCCTTTGGGATGTGGTCTGCTTCCTGTATATTAAGAGAAGCCTTGGGAATGGTCTCTAGCCT
>NW_006921635.1:3667668-3677623 GCF_000298275.1 Orycteropus afer afer
GGGCACCAAGGTGTCCGGGTTTTCAGTTCTCACTGGAAAGGGTTTTTTTATTATCTGGGCAGTAGGTGGACTCCTGGATCAAGGGAGAAAATAAAGAGCCTTACTGGGGAGCTGGCGAAGTCTAAAGCCTGAATCATCTGGTGTCAACGCTGAAGTCCTGGGTTGACGCTTGGACTGTGATGGGATAAGAACGAGCCCCTTGCCCTGGAGGTACCTCCAACTCATGGGGACTCCATGTGTCAGAGAACTGCAGTCCATAGAGTTATCAATGGCTGATTCTCATTGGATCAATGAGATTGAATCAATGGCTGGCAGACTGCCAGGCCTTTTCTTCTGTGGTACCTTGGGATGGGCAGGTGCGCCAGCCTTTTGGTCGGTAGCGGAGCACCATTAACTCGCCCCGGCCAGGGACGTGGTCCGGGAAGAGAATGTCACGCTGAACCACTAAGGGGTGGAGGGCGGCGTCTGGGGTGATTTCAGAGAAACGTGTTTCCACAGCGATAAAGCCAGAAGGTAAACACTCCACGAATCTGAGGCAGGGGTTCTCGGTGCTTTGCAATTTTTCTGGAAGTTTGAGGTTGTCAGAATAAAGTGACCAAACTTTTTAAAAACCCACCTTCATTCCAGCCCAGCCTCCAAGTTCTGGCCCAGTGGGTGCTGGGAATGGCCCGGGCCTCAAGATTCTTGAACTCTCCCCAGGTGCCTCTGACCGCAGCCAGTGCCCAGGGGAACCCGGGATGGCAGGTGGCTCCTTGCGCAATCTCCGCCCCACCCCCAGTGCTGGCCCGAATGGACTCGGGGAGTTCAGCCGTTCCCCAGCTGAGGGAAGCCAAGGCTTCGGCTGGTGTTACCTAGGCATAGCTGTTGATGGCAGTGACCTGGGCCGTCCCAGCCCTGTGGGTTCAAGTGGGGAGCAGCAGAACTGAACTCAAGCAGTTTGGCTCCAAGTCTGCGCTTTAACCCAGGGGTCAGGCGGGGCAGCATCCCCGTCATGGCGACCAGGTCTCCCCAGCGCATCTCACCCCATCATCAGGCCCAGTTCACTCGGCTCTGACTACATGGCTTTCGTTTTTGCAATCTGCCACCACCCAGGACCATTTATCCAGACACAACAGCCCCCCACCCCCACCCCCCATCAGAGTGCAGGCCGGGGGCTTTGGGAGAGCTGGTGGAGGGGGTGTCTCCCCCAACCCCCAGGTGCCCTTTGGTTCCAGGACAGGAAGACTATGACCGGCTGCGACCCCTGTCCTACCAGAACACCCACCTCGTGCTCATCTGCTATGATGTCATGAACCCCACCAGCTACGACAACGTCCTCATCAAGGTGAGGCCCACCTTCCGGGGCGGGGGCTGACCTCAGCCCCCGCCCTCAGCCCTGATGCCCCACCCTCTCCATCACAGTGGTTCCCCGAGGTGACGCACTTCTGCCCACGGACCCCCATGGTGCTCATCGGCTGCAAGACAGACCTGAGGAAGGACAAGGAACAGCTGCGGAAACTGCGGGCCGCACAGCTGGAGCCCATCACCTACACACAGGTGGGTGGGCCAGACCCTGCAGCACCCCCCACACCACACCCCTGCTCCTCCAGCAGCGGGCACAGCCACAGTCAAAAAGGCTCACCGGCCTCCAGCCTCTACCACTGGGGCCTTAGGGACCTGGAGCAAACAGGATTCTAAGAACTTAAAATGACTAAGAATGTTGATAACCTGCTGGACTGAACCCTTCAAGTGGCTTCCTTCATTTGTAACTCCAAAGCGGGTACTATTAGCCCCACCCTCACCCGGCATTGCGCAGGGGAGAAATGGAGGCCCAGAGAGGTTCAGCAGCTTGCCCAGGGACACACAGCTCCTCTGTGTGGCAGCATGCAGCCCAGGCCCCCGACCCTACAACCACCACCCTGTCCTGACTGTCCAAGGGACTAGAGTGGCGGGTCGGGCTTCAAAATTAGAAATATGCTCACAGCAGCTCCAAACTCTGTGACTTTTTGGTCGAGGCATGGGAGAACCGATAGAATATTTCCTCATAAATATGTGTATATAAAGGAAAATTAAGCAAATTTCATGAAAAGGACTACACGTGAATAAAGATAAGTGCATTTTTTAAAGTTTTTTCATTCTGCTACCAAGCTCAGATGCCTTCATTGTACTTTGAGAAGACAGAGGATCTAGGGAAGCCCTTTCTGTCTTGAAGCTTTCAGTCTTCTCATAGGCCCAGATGGGACAGCGCACCCCGCTTCTGAGTATTCAGCCTGAAGCTGGAGAGTGGTGGGTGGAGGCCAGGATGCCCTTCTCCCAACAGCCCCAGCCCCCAGCCCAGCCCCCACCACACACCCTCCCTACGCATCCTCACACATTGGGGAGGCCCTGGCCAAGCCCCCAAAGCCAGCCCTGCACAGGGTTTGCTCAGGAGGCCCCCAGGACCTCCTGCTCCAGACCTGGCTAATGCTGGTGCCTCCTACCTAGGGCCAGAGCGCCTGCGAGCAGATCCGCGCCGTGCTCTACCTGGAGTGTTCCGCCAAGTTCCGGGAGAACGTGGAGGACGTCTTCCGAGAGGCCGCCAAGGTTGCCCTCAGTGCTCTGAAGAAAGCCCAGCGACAGAAACAGCGCCGGCTCTGCCAGCTGCTCTGACCCAGGACCCTGGCGCCAGGCCGCAGGGCCCTTCGAGGCTGGACGGACAGGGCCCAGGCGCTCAGGCCCACACCACTTGGAGACTCTTTACTGCGCTCCTATCGCAGGGTACTCGGAGTTGGGCGTCTCCAGCACCTGGTGTCTGGGGCCTGTGGCTGAACTGGATCATTCTGGAACTTTTTCCTTTCCCATTTGGGGCTTCTGACCACGAACTTGCCTCTAAGCTCACCCTGAAGCCGTGGCGCCGTGGTGAACAAGGGTGTTGGGTTCACCACCTCTGTGCCTGGGAGCCACGTTCTGCAGGCCTGGGCCGACCATTTGTCCCCAGGACTCAAGAGTGCTCTAATCATGGCTTCCACCAGCCATGCTCTTTCCCCTCTTTGCACACCCAGTTTATGCTTGAAATTAAAACTATGTCTGGTACACGGGAGAACGTGACAGGGTTCCCCTGGGCTCCGGAGATAGGCACAGCTGTATCCTCCGTGGCTTCCTTCCTTCCCCCAGGAATTCGGGGGCCCTGGTGGGGCCATGGAATGGGGCCTATCGGGAGAACACAGGCCACAGCCCCGGATGTGGGGCCAGTACCACTTCCGCCTTCCCCTCTTCCTGACCCATTATGGCAGACCCGGCCTTCAACTCAGCCACCATTTCAGACCTGGACACATGGACTCAAAGGAGAGAGAAAACCATCCTTCCAATGGCAAAAAAATATACCCTTTGACCCCAACCTGACCCCTGCTCCAGGAGTCCTTACCACCAACCCCCACTGTCAGAAAACCGAGGTGTGAAACGTGCCATCCGTCTCTACTGACACAGGTCATCCTCAGTGCAGTGGATTGTAGTTGACAGAACGGGGCTGTCCTTTGGCCCTCAGCCTCCTTGTGCCACAGTGTGGGGTGAAGCCACCCTGGCCACCTGCAGAAATGGACAAGGTCCACCCTCCCTGACCAGGAATACTACCTATGATGTGACCATGGCTCCTCCACATTGCACCTGCCCCCCTTGCCCAGTGCTGCGTCCCCCACTAAGCTGGACCTTCTCTGAAACCAGGCTGCCAGGCAAGGAGACTTATGAAATGTGGCCACCTCACCCCCAACCTAAGTTCCTAAGGCTCTGCCACGCTCGGGGGAGTCAACAGACGAGTCGGACCAAGGACTTCTTATTCTAGCAGAACCCAAAGTCTTGTGTGCACATGATGGTCTAGGGCAGGGGTCAGCAAACTACGACCTGTGGGGCAAATGTGGCTACTGCCAGTTCTTGTGAATAAAGTTTTATTGGGACATAGCCACGCCCATACATTTCTGTATTGTCGGGCTGCCCTCACTCAATAATTGCATAGTTGCAACAGAGACCGTATGGCTTGCAAAGCCTAAAATATTTAGTGCGTGGCCCTTTTCAGAAAGCTTGCTGACTTCCAGTCTAAGGCAAACCCAGGTTCCCAAAGGGACAGATGGCAAGGCCCAAACAGTACAGGAGCAGCATAAAAGGCAGCGGCAGGGCCTGCGGCGAACTGGGAAGGCTGGCCTGACCCTGGCCAAACGCGTCCTGCACGAGTGCCGCTACAGCTTTACATTTTTCCAGTGAGGTTTTTTTTTTTGAGGGGGGGGGGAGTAGAAATTGGGTTTTTATGCAGAATCTCACCAAGTGAGAGGGTTAAGAGGAGGGAGGAGCTCTTACTTTAAAAATGTAACTAAAACAATTTTTTAAAATCCAGTTGAGGCAAACAAAGCGAAGCTGTGGATATCAGCTGTGAACTCAGATGTGTGTGGATTTCTAGGGAAATGTGTAAGGGTTGCCAAGGCCTAGGAGATGCAACGGAACATTCAGCTGACCCTATCAGCGTCTCCACCCTCACCATCCATAGAGAATCTAACGGCAGGTCACCAGACCTTCCCTGGCCTCAGAGTATGGCCTCTTGAGGGTGGGCCCTGCTCATGACCCCAAAACTCTGGAACATTCTGGAGGGAAGTGGAGGACAGATGACCTCCATGATGGCTTAAATCCATCAGGCTGAGTACTGGTCCCGGTCCCTGAGTACTTGCTCCAAGCGTTTGAGGAGGTGGGGTGAGGGTCGGGAAACCCAAGCGTCAGAACCCTCAGTCACTCCAAGCCAGCAGCAGAGCACTCTCTGGTGGTGGCCCTCAGTAGGAAACTCATCGCGTGGGTACGAGAAACCAAGCCCTCCAGACCTCAGGAGGCAGGCCCCCTTTCTCTGCTAACAGCAGGGAGACTGAGGGAGCAAAAAGAGCAAGAGGCAAGACAGTGGTTGTCAGAACTTAAATACCCCCCACTCCCGCAGCGGGAGCTTACAGCAGAAGCGGCACGGCCCCAGCTGGGGTGTTCCACAGGATGCCCGGGGCTTCATTCACCCCCCAGCCTGGGACTCAGTAAGTAGCAGGTCAGCTTACGTACATCCCCAGAGAGGCACATCCAACCCCAACCTGGGGCTCAAACCATGGGTGGGAGGACAGAGGAGCTCCCTGAGGCTTGAGGCCCCCCCAGGAAGACTGGCTTCGTCTCGGCCGCCCCGTGGGGAAGGCCTTGGGTTCTAGGGGAGTGGGGGGGCCTGACATTAAATACGGTTATAAATAGGAAGGCTGTGGAGGCTAATACTGCGTGGACAGGCTGGGTTCACATTCCTCGCGTTTGGCCGGGGACCTGCTCCCCGAAATGCACCAGGCCCTGAGGTCACTGCAGCCCGTGGTCACGGCCACTGCCTGGGAGGAGACGGCAGCAGGGGTGCTGACCAGAGTTCCCCCACAGTCCTAAAGTCGAGGGTCCCGAGGGGCGTGAGGGTCTCGTGGCTCACGGCTTCTTCATCTTGTCTCTGTTCTTCTGGAGTTTGGCGTGCACGACTTTGAGCGTGGTGAGGAAGTTACCCAGGAAGAGGACAAGGAACGTGAGTGCCAAGACAAACACCTGGGGGGGTGGGAGAGAAGAGGGGCCGAACCAGTGAGGCATTCACGCTCTGGCCGGCCCCCTGCCCCGAGCAACAGAACCCCCTCAGCAGACCCTCCTGTGGCCCCCAAGGATCTTCCAGCAACATGGAGACACCTGGGCAAACCAGGGGAAGGGGTGGGCGCTCAGGGTCAGGCCTGGACGGCCTGGCATCCTCAGTCACCAAGAGGCCAGGCCACAGCCCCTCCCCAAGCCCCCCAAATGGGCATGCCGTGAGGTGAACCCCTGTCAGACTGCAAACCACTGGCCCCAGTGGCAGGACCCCTGGCCTCCCACCGCATCGCCCAGGCCCCAGCTGTAGGGAGCTCTGAGCAAGCAGGCGTCACGTGAGGGGCAGAAAAGGGGACAGTCAGGAAGCCTTCCCCAGGACAGGCCTCCCGCCCCCACCCTCCTTCCCCAGGACAGCCCTCCCCCGGGCCCAGGCTCCCCATACCTGCCATTCTTGGCATTCCTCGTGGCTGGAGAGCTCAAACAGTGTGATGGCATTGTAGAGCTGCCAGAACTGGGGAGAGGGCAGAACCAGGCTGCTGCTGCCACTGCTCTCAGGAGCCCCGAGGAGCGCGCCCAGGAGCACGAGCCGGTCCCCACCCCACCCGAGCTCCTCAGGCAGGTGGCCCGAGACACTGACATGCACCCACAGTGAACCCGGAGTGTCTGGGCCCAGGCAGGTAGGAGGGCAGAGGCCGCCCTGTCCTTGGTATTCTCCGGCGTCCTATACCTGGGACCTGGGCCCGTGGGCTCAGCTTGGGGGAAGGCTGGTGAATGGGGGAGGCCTGAAAGCTTTCTGTCACCAGGGACCGTGGCCATGGGACACCTACAAATTCCAGGGGGACTCACGTGGCCACAGAAGAGGAAAGGCAGGAGGAAGGTGAGACCCCGCCACATCCAGGACTGGAATCCTTCTGAGGAGAGAAGAGTGGAGGAGAGGCCATGTGAGGGACTGAGTCGTCCCAGTACCCACCAGGCAACCCAGCCGCTCTAAGATCATCCAGGTGAGGGGCAGACACCCTCAGTAGGAGCAAGCTGCATCTGTCACAGACAGAAGTGACCAAGAGAGTGTGCAAAAGCACCTCTCCCGGGGCCTGACGGAACGAGCGGGCTTGCTCTCATGCACCCAGCAGTTAGGCGCAGCTACTGCGTTTTGAATTTGGACAGGATTCAAAATGACCACCTCCAAAGCCAGCAAAACCATTTTCATGGAACGTTTAGACAAGATCACCACACTCTCCTGAGTGGGCACCTGCGTCAGCTCAGAAGACCCACACACAGCTGAATGACACGTCTTACGCGTAAATGCCGTACACAGCAGGAGGGTACCACTGTGGGTAGCTGCTGGAGGGCAAGGCTGAGGCCCAGCACTGAGGACTGGCCACTGGCCATGATGACTTAAGGGATGGTGGCCTGCTCAGCGTCGGGGGAGGTCTGGCTATGCTCCCACCAGGCCAAGAGCCCAGAGCGGAGGTGGGGCTGAGCCTAGGGAGCTGGGAGGGTCCGGCGCCGCGGCCCTGCTACTCACCCACTGTGAGGTCCAGGTGATTCCGCTCCCCTAGGGCCCGCAGCCGGTACAGGCAGCCTCTCTGGTAATAGTATTGTAGGAACTGGACACAGCCTGCAGGGGGAGCCCAACACCAGCACTCAGACCTGGACATCCCAGGGGGCCGGGGCAACCTTTCTCCAGAAACCTTCTCAAACCTCTCTCCAGGGTAGAACACTCTCTCACCCACAACACACACACACACACACACACACACACAAACACTCTTATATGTGAACCTGAGTTACCCCTTAACTGAACACACTGACAGCTCAGGTACCTAAGGACCCCAACTAGACCAGAAACTTCTGGAGCTTTCGTAGGTATGCAGTAGGTGCTGAATCAGTGTCTGCTGGAATTCCTGGTGTCCCCACACAGTGCCCAGCACCACGCTGGGCGCTGTGAGCCATGTGTGTGCCATGCCAAGGCACGCAAGAGAGCGTGTCATACAATGGGACACTCCGTAGTTGAGGGGGTGGAAAGATTCCCATGATAAATTGTTAAAAGAACACCCAGTGACAAACAAAGCTGTGTGTGCAGAAGGGTCCCATGTGCGACAAACACACAAATGTACAATGAAAGCAGGAGACCACCAAGGGGAGGCCGGCTGCAGGTCCCAAGTTATTGTGAGTTGACCTCCAGCCGATTCCGAGTCACAGCCACCCCGGTGTGCACAGTGGAACACTGTGGGGTTTTCAAAACCGCTGTGGGGTTTTCAAAGCTGGGAACTTTCAGAAGCAATCAGCGGCCTATCTCCTCAGGCACCTCTGGGCAGACCCGAACCGCCAACCTTTCGGCTAGTTGTTGAGTGTTCACCACCCAGGGACATAATTCAGTCTACGCATATGTGTGTGAGCCTTCACGATAAACATGTCCCACTGGACACGGCTCAGTGAGCAGCGAGCATCCCCAGGGCGGGGTCGTACATAACTGCCGCCCTCCACCATTACCCCTTCGTGTCTGTTGGCAAGCAGATCTTTATTTTAAAATTACGTTGTATTTCTGAATAGGCGATATGCACGTGGGATAAAATTTAAAAGTAACAGAAAAGTAGAGAGTTAATCTCTCTTCTGTCCCTGTCCCCGTGTCCCTCGCCCTCTAAGCTGTCCACAAAGGCAGCCCTGGAACCAGGTTTTTGTAAGCAAATCAGAGAGAGCTCTTCTCGGACAGAAGCGTGACAGGCACTTCCATTAAAGTTGGAACATAAGGCTGACGCCCTGACGCCATGTGGTTCCTGAAGGTCTGAGTGGGCAGGTTCAGACCTGGGGCTCTGGAGAGGGGTAGATGGATTGACCTCAGACCCCACCCCACGCCAGCAGCAAACTGGCCAGGGCCCTTCCCCAGGGGGCACACTGCCATCACTGGGGACATCCCCACCCCTCCCTCCTGGAGGGCCTTCATCAGTGAAAGTTGCTGGAAACCGTGTCCCCTCCCCCAAATCTGAACAGGAGACACTCACTCTGAAAGATGGAAAATGCTAAGAACTGATTGCGAAACTTCTGGTAAATGAGTCCGTTGGGCCTGGAGAGAAGGTGGGAGAAGACTAGGTGAGGCCAGCTGTGGGCTGGAGGTCAGCCATCAGCCCGCCCCCATCTCCACTCCGCTCGACAGAAGCCAAGGTTTCAAAGTTAAACTGAGGTTCCTGAGCTCTGCCTTTTTAAAAGTTACTTGGTTGTTGGGAATACACAGAGCCAATGCAAGAGCTCTGCTTTCTTCATTACCAAGCGCCCCAGGCCAGATCGGGTTCCGTCACTGCTCCAGGTCCTTTCCAGGGCCGAGGCAGCCCCCCCTGTCACTGGGAGGCCAAGTTCCCTCCCTGCCCGGCTCCTGCAGGCCCCGGAGCCCAGACCTGGGCTCCCTCCCACTGGTCCTGCTTCTCGCTCCCGCTGCTAACCTTCCAGTCACTTCTGCCCTGGCCCCTTGGCAGCCATCCAGGGCCCTGCAGACAGCCTCTGGCCCAGCTGGGAACCCACTTTCCTTCCAGGCCAGAGCCCCGGAGGGCCCCACTGTGAACCCCTCCCCACCCCTAAGAGGTGAGGAGGCTCCTGGGCCTGGCAAGGAGCCACTCACCAAGTCAGCATCACTCCGGACAGGAACGTGGACACATAGTGGTGGGACACCCACCAGCCTTTGATCCTGGGAAAGGAGAGAGAGGTCAGGGGAGAAAGGCAGGAGGCGTGGTGCGGCGACCGCTGGGCAGCGACTGGGAAGCAGCTTCTTGGAGCAGGAAGTGGGCCCAGCCATTGCCCTGCCTGGCTCGCCATCCTGGGGACAGGCAGTTAAGGTGCTCAGCTGCGAAGCCATGGGCTGGGGCTTCAAGTCCACCGAGAGGTGCCTCGAAGAAAAGCCTGGCCGTGTCCTTCGAAAAAATCAGCCAGACACCTCTATGACGGAACAAAATGGGTATGAACTGCCATACAGGAAATGAATTTGCCCTGGAAACTTTCACCCAATCACAATAAAAAAGAAAGAACAAAACAAAGGCGTGTGGAGCAGAGTTCTGCTCTCGCACACATGGGACCACCGTGCACTGGAACCAACTCGATGGAACTGGTTAAATGACAGTCACACACAGTCGGAGACCCACAGACACTCACGCCACCACTGGCTTCCCGCCACGCTCCTAACATGTCCCTGACTCCTCTCCCTGACCCCTGGCCTCTACCTCTCTCCCTCTCTCTCCCCCTCTTCCCCCCCCCACACACCTCTCTCCCTCTCTCTCTCTCACACACACACACCTCTCTCCCTTTCTCTCTCTCTCACACACACCTCTCTCCCTCTCTCTCACACGCACACACACACACACCCCTCTCCCTCCCTCTCTCACACACACAC
>NW_006921635.1:3677940-3696917 GCF_000298275.1 Orycteropus afer afer
TTTCTCTCTCACACACACACACACACCCCTCTCCCTTTCTCTCACACACACACACCTCTCTCCCTCTTTCTCTCTCACACACACACCCCCCTCTCCCTCTTTCTCTCTCACACACACACACACACCCCTCTCCCTTTCTCTCACACACACACACCTCTCCCTCTTTCTCTCTCACACACACACACCTCTCTCCCTCTCTCTCTCACACACACACACACACACACCCCTCTCCCTTTCTCTCTCCCTCTCTCTCACACACACATACACACCACCCGCCACCCACCCCCGTCCTTCTGTTCCTTCGACCTGCCAAGCCTGCTGCCACCTCAGGGCCTCAGCCCCCGCTGCTCTCGCTGCGCCAAGGCCTTGACCTGGCTGCGTGGTCCCAGTGGAAATTCAAGTTCCAGATTCACCGTCACCTCCTCAGACGGGCCTTTCTGAAACGGCCACAGCCCCGATGGGCAGCCGGGTCACAGTACCGTCTCCTTCATGGTTCTTCCCGCTCCCTGAAACCATCTATTTTACTTGGTTGTTAACTGCACCCCCTTCAGGGACATGTACTTTCCAGACAAGCAGGAATCTTGTGGCCTTGCCACCGATGTGCCTGTGACACCTGGCACGGAACAGGTGCTCAGTAAATGTGAACTCACGCGCCCACCTGCACAGGGCTGCAGCTACGTGTCACTCCCCCGGACGCACAGGCACTCCTCACGGCATCTCACCCACCTCAAGTGCAGCTCCTTCCCCGGAGCCGTTCTCCCGTGAGCCCTTGGCCCGCCCTGGACTGACTGGTCCAGCCCCGAGGCTGGGGGTTGGGGGTACGCACACCCCCAGCGTGAGACTCTCCCACCACAGTGGAGGCAGCAAGCCTGGTTCTCACCCCTCCTCGGTGCAGAAGCAGCCCAGGAGGAAATCGGCTGAAGCCTCAGCCCTCTAACCTTCAGAGCCCAAGTCCATCTCCAGCCTCTCCTGACTGTCCTGGCTCCGCTGGGGCCCAATGATCTTAACAAAGTGTGACAGCCATCTGCTTCAACACCCTCCCCCCTACCCCACCCCACTCTGACATGCTCCTTCCTCACAGTGCTGGGCAGTGGGGGCTGGCGGGCCCTCGGGATGCAACTCATCTCTCCAGACCCTCTCCTGGGGCAGAGCATGGAGCAGGGGTCCAGGTGGGCTGCCACTCAGGAACCACAAGAGGATGCAGGCTGGGGAGACAAGATGCTAGTCAGACTGTTTTAACTAAAATTGCTCTGCAACTTGCTTTTCTATCTGGACCCCAGGTCCTCACCTGCAGGACTGTCTCTGGCCTCTAAAATATGTCACACTCCAAGGTGTGGCTCTGCCACGGTCTAGGTGACTGTGCCTCGGCAGTCACTGTCACCCTTGATGCTGCAGGGACATCCTTGTGGAAGTCGCCCGATGCCATGACATGAGCCTCCAGGAGGCAGCCAAGAAGGGGCAGAAGCAAGGGTGGCGTTCTTACTCGTCCACCGCCCTTCCTAACAGCCATGCCAGCTTACACTCCCATCAGCAGTTCAGGGGAGTATCTGGTTCCCCAAACCCTCAACCCATACCCAATTCCAGCGTTTTCAATTTATGCCAATCTTATAAGTGAAAATTGGTGGTCAGGGAGGTTTTAATTTGCATTTTCTTAATGAGAAATGGGTCTGAGTGGTCTTAAAACCTTCTAACCTGAGAAGAATGCTAGGAGTACCATGGTCTACTAAAAGGACTAACAAATTTGCCCTGGAAGAAGTGCAGCCAGAATGCTCCTTACAAGAAGTGCACCCCTACAACCTTGTGTCCAAGGAAGCCAGAAAGGCCAGACTTCGTCTCACTGACTTTGGTCATGTTGTCAGAAGGGACCATTCCCTGGTGAAGGATATCATGCTTGGTAAAGTGGAGGGTCAACGAAGAAGGGGAAAGCCCTCCACAAAATGGACAGATACAGTGACTGCAACGATGGGCTCAGGTACAGCGAGGATCGTGAGGCAGTGTTTCGTTCTGCTGTGCACAGGGTTGCCATGAGTCAGAGACAACTCAACGGCACCTAACAACAATCTGGACAATAAATATCATTAACAGTAGGGACTGGCTGCCTCGAGTATTGTGCTCTTTTAGAAAACTGTATGGGCCACAGCCAAACACCTTGAGGGTGTGAGTTGCTGGGCCTACAGCCTCAGGACCATGGTCATGGGGGGACATCGCACTCAACTGGCATAACACAGTACACAAAAACATTGTTCTACATCCTGCTTTGGTGAGTAACAACTGGGGTCTTAACAGCTTGTGAGCATTCATCTAAGATGCAACTACTGCTTTCTCTTTGTTTGGAGCAAAGACGAGTGAAGAAAATCAAAGATGCATAGAAACAATTAGGCCAAGGGACTAGTGGACCACAGGAACCTCAGCCTACCTGCCTCTGAGACCAGAAGAACTAGATGGTGCCCAACTACCACTGTCAACCACTCGGAAAGGGATCGGAATAGCAGATCCTGGAGACAATGAGAGAAAAATGTGGAACAAAACTCAAAATTATAAAAAAGACCAGGCTTAGTGGTCTGATAGAGACTGGTGGAACCCCCAAGAACACCTTTCAGGCACCTTTTAGGCCTGGAATTAAACTCACTCCTGTGATTTAACTTTCAGCCAAAGAATAGGACTATGAGGTAAATAATGGTATCAGGGAGGTGCACTCCTTAGAACGATTAACCATGGGAGACCAGAGGGGCAGCATTTGCAAAGGAGAAAGAAGGCAGGAAGGCAGAGGCAAGGAGGACACAGGGAAAAGGTAACCAGAGGGAGGAAGTGGGGAGAGGGCTATTACATCATGGAGACTGCAAACAATGCCATAAAGCAAAATGTGTATGAACTGTTGAATGGAAGATGAATTTGATCTGTAAACTTTCACACAAATCAAATAAAAAGCATAAAAAAAAAAATCGTATGGGATCAAACTGACAACAGCAACTCGAGAGGTTAGATGGGGAGCTTGGGGGGCCCTGATTCCATGTCAATGGTGGGCGTACGATTTAGGAAAGGAGGGTGCGAAGGTTACACAAATGTCATTAGTGTCACCACACAGTACAAGCAGAAACTGTATTTTCAACAACACTAAGAGAGAAAGGCCACAGCCTAAATGAACAAGGGCAGGGGCTGGGTCTCACCCACCTTGGCATCTCGTCACAGCCTGCACACGCGTTCCGGACAGTAAATCAAGTGTTCGAGCCACATAGCCTGCGAGCTCTTGAGAACTACAGTGGGAGGCACAGTTTGACAGACTCTGTATTCCGTGCACAAACAGCACCACATAAACAGGATCACTCGATAAATGTTTAAAATGAATGACGTGGCATCCAGGGGACACAGCCAGTGACAATGGCAGCTGGTCCCAGGGCACCAGCGCAGAGCTGACAATACGTTCTCACAGGTGCCATGGGCACGATCACGGAGACCAGACATTGCTCACGTCTTTGTCCTGCAGCCCCTGCCCCACCCCCACCCCCTCTCTTGCTTGTCAGAGGCCAAGGCAACTGGGTTCCAGTTTTCCGCCAGCAAAGCTGTCAGCCCTGCTCGTCCAACTCCTGAAGAGCAATCAAGAGGTCTCTCAGCAGCCTCCCCAGGCCTCTGTGAGGTCACACGTGAGTCTCACGTCTTGGCACAGCCCCCGCCCGTCTGTTTTGTCCTCCTCCTCAGAGCCCCCCGAGCTGCGTCCTCGCCCTCAGTGGAGAGGCCCGAGTCCGAGAGGGAGCGGGCTGCAAGCCTGGCTGAGCACTTCTCACGTCACAGCTCAGCGTGCCCAGAGCCCAGCTCCGACAGATGCCACCGAGAAACACAGCCCGGTGGCCCTGGGGGAGGCCTTCCGGAGCTGCTGGTGTCCGTCTGCACAGCTCAGGGTGGTGGGCTGGCTTGGCGCACGTGTGTCTGTGTGGGTTTACATGACGGCTTTATTGTGGTAGCATCCAGATACCACACAAATCATTTATTTAGAGTGGACAGTTCAGCCATGCTCGGTCCATGGACAGAGTTGTGCAGCCAGCCCCACACATGATTTCAGAACATTCTCATCACCCCCAAAAGAAACCCCGGGCCCATCAAAGCCACTCTCTGGGTATGTCTTCCCACAGAAATGAAGCTTGCAGCGGCGTAGGCTTTGTTTCACAAGCAGACGGCAGAGTCCCCGGGAAGAGAGGATGCTCTGTGGCCAAGAGTTAGGGGCATGTATCTGGGGATCGTGGCTGGGGTGACAGCCCACCCTCCGTCCATGACACCTTAGCCACATGTTTACTGACCGCAGGCCATTTCGGGCTTTGTGCTTCATGTGCACAGTGGAGGAATGGCTTTCACACTGAAGGTCCTCTCAAGCCTGCCACCCCTACACCCTTGTGTCCAAGGGTTACTTGGCATCGAGCTGGCCTGACTCATGACAACCCCATCCATGCATAACGGACGAAAAGCTGCCAGGCCCTGTGCCACCCACGTGAGCTGCTGCAGTCAGACCCATGGGACCTAGGGGCTCTCACTGGCTGAGTTTTGGAAGCAGGTTATCAGGCCTTTCTTCCTACTCTCAGTCTGGAAGCTCCTTTGAAAGGTGTTCAGCTTCATAGCAACGCTCAGGTCTCCACTGCAGACAAGTGGTGGCTGTGGATGGGCTGCACTGGCCAGAACTGAACCCAGGTCTCCCACATGGAAGGTGGGAACTGAAAAAGCCCCTGTAAAAGCCAGCAAAGGACAGGCCCACTAGAAAAGCCAACATTGTAGCTGGTGCACGCACTCTAGTCCAGGACCAGACGTCTGGTCGTGCACATCTGCTGTTTGCCTGTCTATCAGTCACCTCCCCACTTCTGGTTCCAGGGCCTCAGTCTTCTTTTGGGTAACCACCTTGCCCCCACACTCAACCTGGGTGGGTGGGCAGAGCTGAATACTATCACTGGGTACACGACCCAGAGCTGGCCAATCAGGGCTCTACATCTCTCTAGCCAGTGATTGGCTCAGCATGAAACCTTAGCTTGTTGTTGTTGTTATGTGCCGTCGAGTTGGCCCCAACTCTTAGTGACCCCTCCTTGGGTTGCGAAGGCAGTATCACTATGGAAATAGATTGCCCAACTTTCCTGCTGAGGAGTGGCTGGTGGGTTTGAACCGCCAGCCTTCTGGTTAGCAGTCAAGTGCCTAGCTTAACCAATGAGAAATCTGGCTAAGATTCCAGCTGGGCTGGAGGAAAGAGCTCTCTTTCCTCTGGAGTTACTGATCCCACAGGAATAGAAAGAAGGGTCAAGATGCTGGCCTGGGCCGCTGGGGCCCAAGGCAGGGAAAAATAGAGTGAGGAGACAGGTGGTGGGAGCTGAGACCATTCAAGAGAACTCCCCAGTTAGATGCCCTCATAAATTCCTTCTTGTTTAGGTCCAGTGGGGTGGGTTTCTGTCATTTGCAAAAGTTGCAAGGCAAGATATCCCACTTCCTTCACTAACCGAGTGAATGAACTACAGCGCATCTCACATGGGAGGCCTCAGACATGAACCAAGGACGGCTCCATCCCGCACGGGGGAAATGCCTCCCACTCCCAAGGCCTATTTCCCTGTTCACACCCTGTCCCAGTTCAGGCCTCATGTGCAACCAGAAACAGGGAAGAGGCCCAGTGAGACCAAAACAGGCCGCAAATATGCAGGATCCCATGTCTTTCAGCTCCACTGTTTCCAGAAGTCCGGTACAGCCTCAAGGGCCTTCCCTCATTCTAGAGCTTGGGTTTGATTCATTTCAACAGTCTATGGGGGATCACTGGGGACCAACTGTGAGCTGGCTCTGAGATGCTTCAGAGATGAGAGAGGTGGTGTGTGTCCCAACCTGGCCTCTCCCTCCCCCTCCTGTGTTCTCCTGGGCTGTTTCCTTAGCTAGTCCCTGGTAAACAGCCAAGACGAGAGGGAAGAACCCAAAGGGAGGGGAACTCAGCTCTGGGAAGGAGCCAGGGGAGGGTCAGGCTAAGTCTCCAGTGGGTGGCGAGGATGAGTCACAAGTTTTAGCATCCAAGATCCAGACCACCTACCATGCCTTCCCCACCCCCACTCACACACACTGCCTACAGCTCCTGTGGGCATCCCAGGAGCCCACGCTGCCCCACCCCAGATGCCCACCCCCAGGCCACCCGAAACCCTGCCCCAGTGTCCTGAGCCAGGCCTGGAGCAACTTCCCACACCATCCACTCGTGATTCCTGAGCTGAGCCGACTTGCTGTGAAAGGTCTTCTGAAAAGACCCCTGGGTGTAAAGAGAACTGGGTGCTCCCAGAAGGCACGCCCTGAATTCTCTGTGTCCCTACCCTGTCTGCATTAGGAAATGCTCCATAAACATGCACAAACCCACACACAGAGCTGTGACTGACAAGCTCAGGGTCGACCCTTCCTCCTCCACCAGCACAGCCTTCGCTCCAGGCAGGCTCCAGAAAGGCCCCGGTGAAGCCATTAGGCAGGCGAGGCTTGGCTTCAGAACTCCAGTTCCTCCCTGTTTAGTGACCTTCTCCATCTTCCTGGTATACCCCACTCTCCCGGGAATCCCCACTCAGTCCCGCTTCATTTTCCATGGTAACTCCTCCACCCGCCATCCACAGGTTGTCATACTAGAAAAAGAGTTGACCACAATAACTCTTACTACAGTGTTAATGACTAGTGACTCAGCATGTCATGGCCCTGAGCACTCTTAACTTGAGTCCAGCAGAAGGGGGAAAGCCCAGGCTTGGTAGCAAGCCCACAGGTACAGGAAGAGACTTGGCACCAAGGAAGCCTTGTCAATTGCCCTGGTCCCGTTTTCCCACTATAGATTCCCCTGACATCCCTCTGACCACTCGCACAAGCAGAAAGATACTCTTCACTCTAAAATTAGGGAAAAGTATGAATGTTATTTACTCCGTAAGATTTTCAACTTCGGTGCTTCCCAAAGCCTGGGACAAAGACCTCAATACATGGATGATACCAGATTTTAACACTAAACTCACTGCCGTCGAGTTGATTCTACTCATAGCAACCCCTCCTTGGGTTTCCAAGGCAGTATCTCTATGGAAGTAGATCGCCCAATCTTCCTTTCTGCAAAGCAGCTGGTAGGTTTGAACCACCAGCCTTCTGGTTAGCAGTCAAAATGCCTTAGGCACTACGCCACCAGAGCTCCTGATTAGGATACGAGATGATACAAACCGTGTGGTGAGAAGTCATCTTTCCACTTCTCTCTCCGCTGTCCTGATTAAGGAGTGTCGGTCAGATGCTAGGATATCTCTAATGCCTGCTAAGATTGCTCCTCTCCTATCCTACACACACACGCACACACATGCACACGCACACACACACACGCAGCAAACTCGGAGCCCTCAGGAAGCAAGAGTGGCCGAGTTCAGTGACACACACAACATGAGGTGAACACAAAAGGAGCATCACACACGTTCTTCTTTTTCCTGCAAGCGACACTGGATGTCATGGGTGGTGGTAAAACAAATTTTCCTTTTCAATAAATTCGTATTCACGAAGGGAGGGAGGAAGGGACGGAGGGAGGGAAGAAAGGGGGTGATTTAAAATTTAAAACAGGAGGAAATTACTGGCACGTGGATGTGGCTGTAACTGCGTGGGTGGGACAAGAAGGTATGTGGCTTGAGAGAAGTTGATCTTTTCCAGAAGGCTACAAGCTCTGGGCTGTGTTCCTCCAGATGCCGCTCCCATCGGCAGGAGAGAAGCACTCACCCTTACCTCTTGTCTACAGGCAGGGGAAGGTTCGCAGGGCAGGCCCCTACCACGACAGCCCACTGGGCAGAAAAGTGAGAAGGGGGTTTGTCCCAGACCCCTAGCTGTTCCTCACTAGCCCCCAGGAGGGAAAAGCCAGGAGTTTGTTCCAGGAGGGAACAGGGGCAAGAACCGCAAGCAGAAGTTCAGATGCCCACTCAAAAGGAATCGCACCTTGGGAAAAGGGTGCTCCAGGTGGCAAGTTGTGGATTTTAGCTGGGTCCCGAGATGCTCATCTTAGAGCAGGCAGATCCAGGAGACTATAAGAAAACAGTGGGGCTTCTCACACTCAGAGCCCTTCAAAGAAAGGGTCCCCAGTCACGCCTACATTCACTCAGCAAGACTGATGCCATCACTGCCTCACGAGACTGAGCAACAGCCCGAGGAGGGGACATGACTTGCCTACTGCCACACAGCTCATGAGTGTCAACAACACTGGGGTGAGACCCCAGGAATCCTCACCCCCAGCCTGGCTTCCTTCCTCCCCAGCAACACTTTGACAAAGCAAGTTTGGCCCAAGGTTGCCCATCATCTGTGCACCCTCCCCCCTAACTCCCTGCAGGAGACCATCCACTCTTGTGACCCTGAATCCATTTATCCTTCTCCTAGTAACAGCATCCCAATTTTGCTCTGGGGACCCATTCCTCTTCTTGACACTCAACTTGTACACTTTTGGGAGGAGTTGTCTCTAATGACAGCTATCGGGGCAGGAACAAGGTTCAGGCCTGGCCAAGCACAGCAGAGCACTCTCTGGCCAGTGATTGGCTCAGGGATGATCACATGATGCAGCCAACACCAAAGGGACCTAGATTCTTAGAAGAAAGGAATATGCCCTATTTTGTTGGAAATGCTAGAAATGATGGCACAGTCCTGGGGCTGCTGGGTGCCCCTACACAGAGCCTGATAGAAAGATAATGCAGTGAAAGACAGAAGTGAGAGATGGAAAGAAACTTGGTCCTGATGACCCTGAGCACCTGGATCAAGCCTTACCTGAAGCTAGCCCAATGGACCTGTTTGTTCCTTGATACAACAAAATAAGTTTCCTTCTCTGTTAAATCAGTCTGAGTCAGCTTTTCTGTTGCTGACAAGCAAGTGATGCTGGAACCACAGCACCAAGTGTGGTTTTCCTTCTCCCCGGATCTGAACAGTCATGGACCCAAGGAGGGTGACAGCCCTCAACCTGACTCCCCTCCCACAGTTCCCACATGGCCCCCAATTACCTTGAGCCATTGCTGATGAGAATGCTCTCCCGAATCGTCAGGGTGCAGTAATACCACACGAGCAGGAAGTTAAAGATTTCATCCGTCACCCTGTCACAGACAAACAGTCCCCCAGGGGAGGGAGTGAACGTAAGAACCAGAGACAGCTGACTCTCCCTTTCCCCTACAGAGGAAGTAAATGAGGGCTGGTCCCACAATACAGGTGCTGCTCCTGAAATTCCCCAGATGGGTCCCAGGAAGACAAGGGAGTTTGGCCTCTTGGGCATCTCCTCTTGCCCTAGAATGCCTGTCCCTCTCACCTTCCTACCTGAATCCTACCTGACCTTCAAGCCCTAGCTGAGGTTCCCTCTCCTGCCCTTGGCAACCTGGTAAATTCTGAGTATCTGACCAAACACCTGGTGAGATTGGCTTTCTGAGCTTGAAGCGTTAGGACCATAGTCTCATGGAACATCTCAGTCAACTGGCATAACAGAGTTCATATAGTTATGTTCTACATCCTAGTTTGATGAATAGTGTCTGGGGTCTTAAAAACTTGTGAGTGGCCACCTAAGATATAGCTATTGGACTCCACATCTGCAGAAAAAAGAAAGGAAACCAAAGACTCAAAGAAACTAGTCTACAGGACAAATGGTCTACACGAACCAGCAGAACTAGATGGTGCCCAGCTACTACTACCCACCATTCTGATCAGGGCCACAGTAGATGGAACCGGACAGAATGGGAGAAAAATATAGAACAGAACCTCAAATTCTTAAAAAATCCAGACTTACTGGACCACATGAGACTGGTGGGCTCCCCAAGAGTATTGCCCTGAGATACTCTTTAAACCTTGAACCAAAACTAGCCCCTGAGGTCCCCTCTTAGCAAAATAAAAGATTGGCTCACAAAATAGAGAATATCACCCATGAGTCCTATGCTCTTCTGAAAAAACGGTCATCTATGTGAGAAGAGCCAGTCAACAATTTCTTTAGAATGAAGATGAAAAGGTAAGAGGGCAGAGAAACTAGATTAATGGAAATGGAGCCACCAGAATGGAAGCAGTGAGAATGATCACACTTCGTGAAGACTGCAAACCATGAGTGATTTGTGCAGAAACTGTCAATGGGAACTTAACCTGCTGTGTAAATCTTCACTGTGAACACAATAAAAAATTAGTTTAAAATTATAGAATTATATTACACTATTACTTTAAACAATTAAATGTCTGACATGAAATTTCTTGGTGGCATGGTGACAGAAGGACTTACAAACAGGACACCTAACATCCATTTTAGAGATGTAAACTCTGTCTATCCCCTTAGACCATCTGTGAACTCTGTTACACGTATAAACAAATTTTGTGGTTTCTAAGACTAACTGAAGAATGCCACATACCCAGCCCTGACCTGTGGCTTTTTTTTTTTTGGTAACAGCTTTATTGAGATATAACTCACGTTCCATACAGTTCACCCACTGAAAGTATCACTCAGTAGTTTTTAGTATATTCACAGGGTTATGCGATCATCACCCCAAAAAGAAACCTTGTCGTCCTCAACCCCAAGCAAGCAGTGTTCGATGCTGCCTGGGACCTCTCTGTGATGACCATAGCCTGGAGCTGGGCAGAACAGGCCTTAACAGGAGACAGAACTGGGCTGCTGGAGCGGTCTGTTCCACCCTCAGAGTGGAGGCCAGCCACAAGCTGTGTGTGACCCTCAGAGACCCGCCCTGGCCTCAGTCTCATCATCTGTAAAGTGGGAAAGCTGCCCCCACCAGCCTCATAGGGCTCCACTCGTCTGCCGCTGTCTCTGCTGAGGCCTGATCACAGCTCTCTGACTCACCGGGGAAGCAGCCACACTCTGAGTGTCACGCAGACTCATGCGACGACGTGGGACTACAAACAACTCCACTGATACCGTCTGTCTGAATCAAGGGTCAGGAAAACACCCCCAAGCCGCTTCTATCCCTGACCTGGGAGATCCTCTTCCCAGATGTGGGAGGGGTGTGGCAACGGAATCCAACATGCCCTTCAAACCCTAGCTGAGGTCCTACTTAGAGGGGGGCCACTGAAACACCACTAAGAGCCACTGGGGGCTGTTTCATGGCTGCAGATCCAGACCCTCTAGGCTCACCCCTGCTGAGCCATCACTGCACAGGCTGTCTCAGGAACACAGATGCTAGAAAGAGAGGCCCGAGTTCAAATCCCT
Source organism: Orycteropus afer afer (assembly GCF_000298275.1). Classification (NCBI taxonomy): domain Eukaryota; kingdom Metazoa; phylum Chordata; class Mammalia; order Tubulidentata; family Orycteropodidae; genus Orycteropus; species Orycteropus afer. Next base: position 3,689,099 of record NW_006921635.1, read on the forward strand.
GTTCGGCCTCTTCCCAGCTGTGTGACCAGACAGGTCAGTTATTCTCCTGTGCTGTTGCTTCCATGTCTGTAAGGTGGGGCCAGTACCTACCACACAGGGCTGCCATGAACATGACCTGAACGTAATGCATGACATGCTTAGAACCATGCCTGGCCCATCGGAAGAGCTCGCTATGCTTCCTGTTGGAAGCACCACTGAGGAGCCAAAGTCCTAGAGACACCCTGAGGAACTAACCCTGGGGAAACAGATGCCGCCTGACTCCCCGAGTCGGGACTTCTGGCCTCCAGAGAACATCTCTCTGCTGTTTTAAGCCCCCCAGTCTGTGGCACTTTGTTGTGGCAGCACTGAGAGACACATACAGAAGAGAGTGGGGAGAAAGAAAAACACCCAGACCCTCAAAAGAACCTTAAAACTCACCAACACCCCACAAGTTTGTCCTTAGAGGACCCTGGAGGTCCTAGCACTCGGGCATCTGGCCACACATCCAGGACTTTCACCCCCTTCCAAAGGGGCATGAGGAGGCATTCCCAATCCAGCAGCCTCTGCCCTCTAGGAGAACAGGCCAGGCCTGAGGCGGCAGGCGGGCGCAGGCCCAGGGCCTAAGAGAGCCTTTGTTTGGGCACTTAAGTGGCCAGACCAGCAGTTGGGACTCCCAGCCAAGCGCCTGCCAGGAAATGAACCCTTGACCTGTGGGCCAAATGCCCAAGCTGTACTTGGCCGTCTCCCCCAGGCAGAAAACCCAGTGCCAGAGGGAGAAAGGAAACACTCTGGCCGGTGCCACGTCCCCACCGCCTCGCCTCAGCCTCTCGAGCAGCCCGGCCTCATCCTGTTTCAACAATGATGTTCTCAGTGGGCACCACCGTGTACCAGGTGCTGTTCTAAGCCCTCCCACACACAGCATTAGCTCAGTTAATCATCACATCAATGCCGTGAGGTAGGTACTATTTATCACTCTTATTTTACAGATGAGGAGACTGAGGGTCCCAGAGGACACCTGCCTGTGGGTAACAGCCAGTTAACTGCAAAGCTGGGATTCAAACTCAAGCAGTCTGAGTTCTCCTCTTATTTTTTTTAAATTCAGATATAAGTCACATACCTTCAAATTCTCCCTTCCAAGTGTATAATTCATTGATTTTTAGTATAGTCACAGGGGTGTACAAGCTAAACTGCTACATAACTCCAAACCATGTTCATCCCTGAAATAGAAAACCCTATCTCCATTATTAGTCACTCCCCATCCCTCGTCCTGCCATCCCCAGGCAACCACTGATCTACCTTTTGTGTCCATGGAGTTGTTTATCCTGGACATGTCTTATCAATGGAACCATACAGTATGTGTCCTTTCACGACTGTTTTTTTCACTTAGCATGATGTTTTATTTGTTCCTCTACGTCCTGGCATGTATCAGTACTTCATTCCTTTTCATGGCAGAGTAGCACTCCACTGTATGGATGGATACACCACTCTGGGCTCACTGGTAACCACTCTATCATCAGGCCTTCCCAGAACATTTAACAGATATTTATCATATGGCTGCAGGGTGAACGAACTGCCACTGCTCATAAGAAATGGTCCCTTCTCGACCCCACACCTTGTCACATCAAACACTCCAGAAGCAGGTGAGACCCTGGACGCCTCTCTCCCAGCCTTCAAGCCAGCTGGCCCTCTCCTCATCCCCCACCTGTCCACACCGCCACGCTCGTTACCTATAGTGAAGGACAAATCGACAGGCCACAGCACCGAGGAGCAGGATTATTGTCAGGTAGAGCTTGAACTTCTCGTACTCGTCCTTGTAGGCGAACCTGCAGCACAGAGCACCCCGCGAAAGGTCACACCACTGCTACCGTCCTACCCTCAGACCCTTGACCTACCTCTCATTCCCCACACCCTACAGGAGCCTTCCGATTCCATTAAAGGAGAGATCTGGCTTTGAATTTATGGTGATGATCAATTAGGGAAAGAGGGGCAACCACACAAAAGTTTCCCAAGTCCCTGGACTCCAGGGCCCCCTCCCTCAACCACCTTATCACAGCAGGAACACCAAGGCTCAATTTCCCCTGGAAACTTCTGTGAGAAGGGATAAAGAGGGGCTATCCTCATGGGAAATGGGGGTCCTGTCTACTCAACATACCGACTCTGTGAGAGGAAGGAAAACCTCCCCTGAATGGAATGCTCTACCCACCACCCACAGAGGACGACCCAAAGCCAGAGGCCCAGCTGGTAACGTGCTTTTATTTATGTACTACTCCTGGGCTAGCCCGTCTTTCCGGAGCTGAAAGAGCCAAGCACCCAGGCTCCACGGAGCTGAGTGGGGTCCAGGCAGACGTACTTGGCCTGGTTGCTGAGGAGGGTCACGTTCACGTTGCCCAGAACCAGGTTTAAGTAGAGCCTAGGAGGAAAGAAATGTAAGGACCTTCTAGTGAATGGTGTCCCCCCAAAATATGATCACATCTTCACCCCCAGAACCTGCGAATGGGACCTTATTTGGACCAAGAGTCTTTGCAGATATAACTGAGTTAAGGATCTCGAGGTAAGATTATCCTAGATTTAGAGTAGACTCTAAATCTAAAGCCAGGTGTCCTGGTGAGAGAGAGAGAGATTTGAGACACTGAGACACAGAGGCGGGAAGGCCGTGTGAGGACAGAGGCGGGGGCTGGAGTGATGCGGCCACAAGCCAAGGAACACCTGCAGCCACCCGAAGTGGGAAGAGGCAAGGAGGGGCCTCCCCAGAGGCCTTGATTGGACTCACCAGGCTATCGTGAGGATAAAACCACTGACAGTAAGAGAGACCCTAGCATAATGCCCGGCCCACAGGAAGCACTCAATAAACGTTTGTTCTCTCGGGAGAAAACTACCTTTCTTCTTGACCTCAGGGTGGTACCAAGCATGTGGCAAGTGCCCAAACCAGACGCTTCGCCTGGTTCCTTGTAAGCGCCCTCCCCGGAAAGCCGCCACCCCACACAGTGGGGTTCGAGTCCCCTCTGGAGTTCAGGGAGGAACACAAAAGCAAGGGCTCCTTCTGCGTCCTTCCCTCGCTCTCCCTCTTTTCCCTTCAGCCTCAAGTGCTCACAGGGAGGAGTAAGGTAGACGGACCAGGTGGTCCAGGCCTGGGCGCCTGCCTGAGCAGGAGTGGAGTAAGTCCCCAGCTCCTACCCATTCTTCTTGGGCAGGTAGGCCTCCATGTCGAAGAAGACATTCTGCCGCTCCTTGATGTTGGCACCCATCTGCTGAACAAGCTCCGCCTCCTCCCGGCTGGCATGGCATTTGTACCTGTGGTCAGATGTGGGACACGGGAGAAGCAAAGGCGTTAGTCAGACTGGAAGGAGGATCCAGACGCACTGGGGTACCACCTTCCCATCACCTCCCCATCCCAACGCTTCTGGCACCCGCTGCTCCATCTGTTCTCTCTGGGCTTGATTCTGGGGCCTCCATCTGTTCTCTCTGGGCTTGATTCTGGGGCCTCCATCTGTTCTCTCTGGGCTTGATTCTGGGGCCTCCATCTGTTCTCTCTGGGTTTGATTCTCGCTCCTTGCTGGCTCTGTGGCCTTGGAAATACTACTCTTCCTCTCGCCTTTGTAAAGGAACAACGTGGAGATTACTAAGAGGGCACACAGGGAGGTGTTCTGAAAGTATAAGCAGTTAACTAGCCAAGGTCTGACCGTTATTCCTTGGTGAGATTTCAATCTCGACACTACGGACTAGTCACACATACCCTCAGAATGGCAGGTGGTCCTCGCCGTGTGAGAAGCTAACTCACGATTTAACCTTCTAACTCAGTGATTCTCAATCAGGGTGACATTGCCCCCCACCCCCACCCCTCATGGGACACTTGACAATGTCTGGAGATATTTCTTGTTTGGCATTTAGTGGATAGAGGACAGGGCTACTGCCCAACATTCTACAATGCACAAGACAGCTCCCCAGAGCCAGGAATTATCCTGCCCAAAATGTCAAGAGTGTCGAGAATGAACAACTCTAGACTGAAAAGATTCCAGAGTGCCATCAGTAAGCTGTGTCCTTCCAAGAGCTGATGTCTTAAGTGGAACAACCAGAACAGAAATGAGAAAGTTGACACACTGTGAAAAATGTAACCAAAGTCACTGAACAAATGGTGTGTTGTTGTTGTTGTTGTTATGTGCCGTCGAGTCAGACCGACTCATAGCGACCCCTCCTTGGGTTTCCGAGGCAGTATCACTACGGAAGTAGATTGCCCCATCTTCCTTCCGAGGAGTGGCTGGTGGGTTTGAACTGCCAGCCTTCTGGTTAGCAGTCAAGTGCCTTAGACACTACATTACCTGAGCTCCCGAACAAATGGTGTAGAAATTAAATAGGAACCTAATTTGCTATGTAATCTTTCACCAAAAACACAATTAAAAAAAAAAAAAAAAGAATGGTCTTTACACAGGACTGCTATCTTACCTTGGCCCTCTACCCCACGGCTAATAAACCTCCATTTCCAAAATGGTCGGCCAAGGTTAGGGGTATGATCAGTAAGTTTCCCAAGGACCGCCCATGAGGGAAGGGACAAGAATCCCAGGAGTCATAAACCCCGGACAGGAGGCCCAGATAAGTGACCTGGGACAAGCCACTCGAAGCCTCAGTTTCCCCGACTGCCTAGAGACTTACAGCATGTACTAGACCCCTTCCCCAATAGGAACTGAGGGCACGTCCCACACCATGAGACAGGAGGATCAAGAAATGAACCAAGTCGTAAGTTCAAGGATGTCCCCACCAGGGATACCGCCTCTACCCCTAAACCCTAGAACCCGGGTGAGAAAGCCTCTACACCCATGAGAGGATGCCAGCATGGCTGCTTCTTATAACAGAACCTCAACTTTCCTGCGGGAAACTTCCTTCATCCTCCCCCTCATAGGATTCCAGTAGGACTCCCAGGTCCAGGGTGGGCATGTGACCCAATCTTGCCCAACCAGAGTCTCTGTGATTGGTTGATGGGTAATCACATGACCAAGTCCAACCAATGAGGATCATACTCAGAACTTGTACTGAAGCACTGGGAAAGAGAAGTTCTCATCCTGCTGGAGTGGCCAAGTTAGTGGGAAGTAAGACTGGAGGACATAAGCCTGACACTGCTGGTGGCCACCGTGAGGGGACAGCCAACCTGAGAGTGCAGTCAATCCAGAGGAAGGGCAAATTTAGAGAGAAAAAAAAAATAGATTCGTAAAAACACCCTTTGATGCAATCAAGGGACCCTGAAAGCTACTCCTGGCTTTATTTTGTTGGCATTTCCATTTTCTGCTTAAGCCAGTTTGGAGTTGGGTTTCTGTCCCTTAAAACCAGGGAGGAGCTTTAGAGTTATACCCTCACGTACTTCTGGAGTGCGTACTTCAAGTCCTTGAGCCGCTTCTTCTGCTTGTTGATGGAGCCGCTACACAAAGTCTGCAGGGCGGTCAGCTCCTCCAGCTTCTGCTTATAGATCTTGTGGGTTTCCTGAAGGATGGAGGGGACAGGACCCGATGTGGGGGAGAACAGGTCAACAGGACATTTTTCACAGTCTCCTGTGGCCAGGGGAAGTGACTACAACAGTCAAGTTTTACAGCTAAAATGGTACAACTACAGCTCTCAAGGCTGTGGCTGAGATGTTGCTACTTAGGAAACTGAGGCTGGAACGGGGGTGGCAGCATGCATGACACAGCACCCGTGGAGTCAGTAACTGCTGTTTCTCCGGCCCGGCTTCTAGTCCACCTGAAGGCAACAACAGGCAACTATGCCTTCGCCAATTCTTAGTCCACATGATCTGGGTAGAACTGACAGTCCCCCTGGCCAAGGGTAGTCACGGGACCCGGTTCTGGCCAATCAAAAGCCTCTTATCCCTTAGCATGGCCAATGAGAGTCAGTGTGGGGCTTTGGCTGGCATTATTAGTTTAGAGATGCTTGCTTTCTCCTGGGGTTGTTCATCTGGCCAAAGAAGAACACAGGGCTTCAGAGCAGAGAGAGCTCATCTGAGAATGAAGCCAAGTAGAGGAACACAGAAATGAGTGACGATGAGAGACAGAATTCTCATGGTATCATTGCAGCCCCTGGCACTAAACAAGTCTGAATGCAATGCTATCCAATGCTTGGTTATATAAATTAGTAAATTCTTTTTCATGCAGGCAGTTTGAGTTGGGTTTCTGATCCTGGCAATGAAGAGAGGCCTCTCTCTTCATCAAGTTAATTAGGAAAAGCACAAACCTCTTCTTTCCTTACAGCCAATCTTCCCTATCTTAGAAGGAGTCACTCCAATAAACCCAACATGTCATTCTTAGAAATAACCATTCAGGGTTACGTGGCCAGGAGAAATACAAGAGAAGTTGCCCTAAAGACAGGAAAATGGAACACAGTAACTTCTTGACATTTTCACCCCAGCACACCTCCCAGTAAATAACACCACATGCAGGGAAGCAACCCCTGACCTCTGGACTCCTGAGATCTGGGTCAAGCACCAACAATTTGGGGAAACCAATATGGAGAGTGGAGACCATGATACTAAAACCAGCAAGCCATATGATCACAGTCTCATGAGACAACTCAGTCAACTGGCACAACATAGGTCACAAAAACCATGATCTGTATCCTAATGAAGTGAATAGTATCTTGAGTTTTAAAAGCTTACAAGCAGCCATCTAAGATACAACTATGGGTCTCAACCCGCCAGAAGCTAGACAGTAAGTAGGTAACCAAAAGTACACATGTACACATATATATAGACACACACTTCTGGTTACCTACTTGTATGTATACACACAAAGCCAGATAAACTGAACAACAGAGAAAGAGGACTCCCTGGGACTATCACCCTAAGATACTCTTTAAACCTAGAACCGACCCTGTCCTGAGATCACCTTTTACCAAAATACCAAAATGGCACACAAAACAAAGGATATTACGTGTAAGAGTGGCGCCCAACTTAAAAGCCATCAGTATGAAACCGAAAGATGAACAATTTCTCCAAAGCAAAGACGGTAAGGGGGCAGGGCAAACTAGAGTCCTGGGAAGTGAATGAGCAGAACACAATTAAAGAGAATGTTGACACACTGTGATAAATGTAAAAATGTCACTGAACAATTTGTGGAAGTTGTCAAAAGGGAACCCAACTGGCTGTGTAAACTTTCACCAAAAACTCAACAAAATATTATTGAAGGAAAAAAAAAAAAAGTGAGGCAATGAACATACTCAAATTGTTTCCATCTTCCCTGGCAGGAAATGTTTTTCTCAGAGGGCAGGACAAAGAGAATGGTCAAACAGTGAGGGTATGCAGCCTGAACCCCAGTGCCTACAGGCAGGGTCTCTAGATGTGAAGGTTAAGCCAGAAAATCAGGAAGAAGTGAAGACAATGGAGAATGCTCGAGAGCCCCGTCCAAGAACACTGTCGGCAAGTCACCCCTGGCCTACTCCCTCAGACGACCAGTGGACCCAGTGGACCGGGCCGCTCGTCTGAACACAGCACTCTCCTCTCGGATCCCCAAAGGGGAACAGCATGTCTCTTTTTTTGTTGTTGTTAACCATTTATTTTGAAATGATTTCAAAGTCACAGAAGAACTGCAGGACCAATACAAAGAATTTCCATATACCGACCACCTGGATTCACGGATTGTTAATATTATGCCATATATGCTGTATCCCCCGTGTGCATGTGGGTGTGTATGTGGACACACACGCACACGTGCATATCAATATTATTTTTATAAATCATGGGTCAGTAAACTATAGCACGCAGGCCAAATCCAGCCCGTCAACTGTTTTTGTATGGGCTATAAGCTAGGAGGGAGCTCTGGTGGCATAGTGCCTAAGGCATTTGACTGCTAACCAGAAGGCTAGC
>NW_006921635.1:3698564-3710804 GCF_000298275.1 Orycteropus afer afer
GTAATATTGGGACTGTGCCTTGTTGTTCCTTGTCAACCTTGGGGCTTCTCAGCCTCAGCAGGCAGCAGCTGTCTGAGTGAAGAAAAGCCTCTAGCTTTAGTGGGCCGGGAGCTGGAGGCAGAGCTTTCACCCAGCCCCTAGAGTCTGGCACTCGGAACTCAGACTTAAAGGCTCCAAACTGTAAGAGAATGAACTCCTGTTTGTTCAGCCATCCCCTTCGTGGTATATTCCTGTCAGAGAGGCACTAGGGAACCAGAACTATGGTAACACCCACACCTCCACTGACAGAGGAGCAGAGGCTGTGTACGTGCTGCCTTGGCGGGATTCAAACTCAGGTCTTCAGGAAGGTGGGAATTCTACCACTGGACCGCCACTGCTCCCCCACCCCATTTCTTTACTCCTCTGGACTAGAAGCTCCTCAGTCGCTCTTCATCTTTCATGACGTCGACGGGTTTTAAGGTCCAGCCCTGCTGTTGCACACATCGCCCTTCCATCTGGGTTTGTATGGGGTTTCCTCAGGATGGTGTTTCGGGCACACTTGGAAGGAATGTCACTGTACAAAGCGCATGGGGGTGGTATTGTCTGACCTCCTCTAACTTCACAAGGGCGGAAAAGCACCAAGGCTGATTCCTATGAGCAGGAGGTCAGACTTGCCACCACCACCCTCCAACTTTTTACCAGTTCTGACACCAACCATCCCTCCCACAGCGCTCACTACTTCTCTACCAGGTTTGGTAACTCACTGTGATGGCCACACAAAATTCACAGACAATACTGGCAATTACGGGGCTTAGTAAGGAAGTAACAGGTTACAATGCAGCATCAGGAGCAAATCAGGACACAGCTCTTCGATCAGGACAGCCTCTTCTCAGCCGTGCCACAAGGACGCCTCTTCTGGCCTCAGCCTCTCTGTCCTGCAGCCCCCTGGCCTCTGTCCTACTCGGGGAAGTGTTACAAAGCTCTTTTAGCTCTGCAGATAGGTGCTCAGAAAGGCAGCCCGTTCCGCCAACAAGCCTCTTGCCAAAAGCACTCAGCTTTCTCATTCCAGGGGCCAAGAAGTCCACTGCCCTGTCCCAGGCAGGTCTCGTTTCTGCCACCTCCGTTGCCATGGATTCTCTCTCACCACCTCAGCAAAGCGTTACAGCTTCCTGCCTCCTGGGTCGAGGAGGCCAGCACAGCTATCTCAGGTCCAAGGACCTGCTCCACTCCCGGTTCTTCTTTCTTAATGGTGGTAGTGAGACCCCCCCTTTCCACTTTCAGGATGGCTCAATTAAGCCCAGTGGGATGGCAAAACTGACCAGTCTCCAGCTTAGGATTCCATACCCCTTACTGGCACGTTCCTATCCACACAAGCGTGCCATCCACCTTCTTTACGTGATTAAAGAGCTATCCAATCTCCTCGAAGGGCCACAAGCACCTCACATTTGCACAGTTCCATCCAGCTATCAGGTGGGAGTCACAAAGACCCTCGCTAGAAGGGCCATATAAGTAATTCACAGCATCCCAGTCCCTGAAGGCATGCTGCGTCCTTTTCAGTGCATCAAAGCAAGAGGAACGTGGCACCAGCAATGTCCACTTGGACTGCTTGGTGATGGTGATGTCCACTCAGTTCTTCTACCCTACAGTTCCCATCTTACTACTTGTAATTACTGAGCAATCTCTGGGGGAGAGAGGCCCTGTTTTAATCACATTTGATTTTCCCCCTTCAGTGCCAAACGGCCCTCTATGTTCAACAAGTATCTGCTGGTCACAAAGAAACCCCTCTGGAAGCTGAGTAGCAGAGACACCCTGACCTGACTACGCTACCTTTGAGGACAGAGTCCTCGGACCATGCAAGCTGAGGCTTCTGGGAAACAAAGGCTGTGCTCCACCCCAGCCCACTTTAGTGCTGGGGCCCCTGTTAGAGAGGTGAGACCAAGACTGAGATCAGCAGCCAGATGGTCACCAGGCCAACTGCAGTTTTAGTAAGTATTTAATTTCACAAATGAAGCGTAAAGACATTCTCCTTGTTAAAAATTAAAACATTACCACTATAGCTAAAGTCTGCTTTGAATATACCATTAACCCGTCATCTCTCCCTTCCACAGAAGTAACTCTTGTTTCCAGTTTTTTCTGTAGATTCTTCCAGACCTGTTTTCTATGTAGTCCTATAATTCTATACAGACCTATTTCTACAGACACACATATTTAATGGATATATATATATATAAATACATATCAATATGTATTATACATATGAACACATACTGTTGCAAAGACTAATCATCTCTAAGAGTATTCTTCTTTTAGGGCACCACTGAGTTGTAGTAGGGCACACGGTCATCCAGCTAGAGTCTACATTTCCCAGCATCCCTTGCAGTTAAGTGTAGCATTAGCCAGAGGGAAGCAGGGAGAAGTGCTATGTGCAAGTACTGAACCACATTTTTATAAGGAATTGCTTGCCCTCTAAAGAAGCCCCTGGTGGTGCAATGGTGAAATGCTCAACTGCAAACTAAACCAGCCCACCAGCCGCTCCACGGGAAAAGACAGGCAGACTGCTTCCATGAGGATTACAGCCTTGGAAATCCTATGGGGCAGTGTAAAAATGGTATGGGGGCGGTGTTTGACTTTCTCAAACTTCACAAGGGAGGAGAAGGATCAAGATCAAGGACACAAGGCTGACTCCTGTGAGTCAGAAGTCAGACATGCCTCCACCCTCCAACCATTTTACCAAGTCTGACACCAGCCATCCCTCCCACGGCCCTCTCTACTTCTCTGCTGGGTTCGGTACTTCGTTGCAATGGCCCCACAGAACTCACAGACAATACTCACAATTATGGGGTTTATTAGGGAAGTACTAAAATTCAGGATCAGAAACAACACCGATCGGGACAACCTCCCCTCCTGTCAGCCTGGCCAGCCCGGCCTTTGCGAGGGCAAGTGTAACAAAGCTCTTCTAGTTCTGCTGCTGAACGCCCGAGGCAACCCACTCCCCAGCAGCCTCAGCCTGAAGGTGCTCAGCCTGGCTCCAGGATAAATACCCCCACCCCAGGCATCCCGCTCTGTGGCCCATCCTCCTGCCCAAAGGCACTCCCTCCGCTTTCTCTCTCTGACTGGGAAGTCCGCGCTCTGTCGGCTCCCAGTCTCTTGGTTCTGGTGCCTGTTTCTCTGCTGCTACTTCTCGTCACCCCTGAGGTCACAGCCCTCTGTCTCCTGGACAGAGGAGGTACCCCACAGGGTTCTCAGGTCCAAAGGACACGTTCTGCTTCCGGGTCTTCTCTCTTGATAGTAGTGAGATTCTCCCTTTGTATGTCTGGGATGGCACCCTGGAAGCTTAGTGAGAGGCCAAAGCTGCCCAGCTCAGCATCGGGGACCCATACGCCTCACTTGCCTGGTCCTACCCCACAAGCACCTCACGTCTGCATAGTCCCACTCAGTCCTCTGGTGGGAGTCACAAAGATCGTAGCTGGAAGGGTCATATCGAGCAACTCAACATACTGTAGGCAGTTTCACTCCGTCCTATAGGGTCGCTATGCATGGGAACGGAATTGACAACAATGAGTCTCTCGGTTTACTTGCCCTCCATTCTTCTTTTTTAATTTATTTATTTTTCATTTTTGCAGTGTTCCCTCCCCTCCCCTCCCACACCTGGAAACCAACAAAGAAAATTTCCTTCCATATTTAAACCTTTCCTTGTCTTTTCACAATAATGAACTAAAGCAGTATTTGTCCTTCTGCAATTGACTTACTTCACTCAGCATAATGTCCTCCAAGTTCATCCACATTATGCAGTTATCAGGATCCCTGACGTTTTGCAGATTCTGCATTAGTCTTCAGTGTTGCATAGTATTCCATCGTGTGTATGTACCATAGTTTGGCTATCCATTCCTCTGTTGATGGGCACCTAGGCTGTTTCCATCCTTTTGCTATTGTAAATAGTGCTGTGATAAACAGGGGTATGCATGTGTCTGTTCCTGTCCTTTGCCCTCCACTCTTGCTTCACCTTGCTCCCGGGCTAGGATATGGCAACAAGAGGTCCAGTTACCTTGAAACCAGAGATGAGAGCTATGTGGCAAGAGCCACCTTCCCCACCCCAACCAAACCAACCTGGGTCAAGATAACATCATATGACAGAACTTCCCACCTGTGAAGGTTTTAAACATACTATAACATACTTCTATACTACACTATAAACATACTATAACATACTCCACAAAAACATCCTACTTTGGTAAGTAGTGACTGGGGTCTTAAAAGCCTACAAACAGCCATTTAAGATGCAACCATTGGTCTCTCCTCCTCCAGAACAAAGAAGAGTGAAGGAAATCAAAGACGCATGGAAACAATTAGTCCAAGGGCCTAAGGGACCATGAGAACGTCATGATCCTAAGACCAGAACAACTATATGGTGCCCAGCTAGCACTGCCAACCACTCAGAATGGGATCAGAATTGGAGATCCTGGATAGAGCGGTGGGGGGGGGGGGGGATGTGGAACAAAACTTAAAATCATAAAAAAGACCAGACTTACTGCTCTGATAGAGACTGGTGAAACCCAAGACAATGGCCCCTACTTACCCTTCGGGGCTGGAATTGAACTCATTCTTTTGATTTAGCTTTCAGCCAAACAGCAGACAGGCCTACAGGGTGAGCAATTACCCCAGGGAGGTGCACTCCTTAGAGCAATCGACCATGGGAGATGGGAAGGGCAGCATCTGCACAGGAGACAGCTCAGAGGGCAGGAATGCACAGGCAAGGACACAGGGAAAAGGTGACCAGAGGGAGGAAGTGGGAAAACAGCTGGTCCTGCAGGGATTTCAACCAATGTCACAAAATAAAACGTGTATTAACTGTTGAATGGAAAACGAACTTGCTTTGCAAACTTTCATCCAAGTCATAATAAAAAGTTAAATAAGTAAATCAACGTGGCCACCCATTATTTGGCACTCCTCCCATAGAGGTGGGAGAGTCTCTGTTTCCTCCTTTTGAATCTTGGCAGACTCACGACTGCTTTGGCCAAGAGAACACGGCAGAAGCAACACAATGAGACTTCAGAGAAAAAGTCCCAAGAGGCAATGTAGCTTCCACCTTGTTTGTGAGAACATTTACTCTTGGAGTAAAATGACCAACCACTCTGAGGCCACCACATTGTATCGAAGCCCTAACCCATACAGGCACTACAAACAATAAACCCAACTAAGAGAAACCTTGGGAGTTCTGGTGGCAAAGTGCCTAAGGCATCAGACTGCTAACCAGAAGGCTAGCGGTTCAAACCCACCAGCCACTCCTCGGCAGGAAGGTTGGGCAGTCGCTTCTGTAGGAATACCGTCTCAGAATCCCAAGGAGGGGTCACTATGAGTCGGATCCAACTCCACAGCAGTGAGTTTGGTTACCTTCCCAGCCTAGGCACTAAGATGAGTACGTAAAGAAACTACAGGATGACTCTATTCAAGTCATTCAAGTGTCCCCAGCTAGGGACATCACAGAGCACATTGACGCCATCCCCAATGTGCCTGCCTAAATTCCTGATCCTCAGAATCTATAAACATAATGTAATGCAATTATTGTTGTTATATAAATAAACAGAACACCACCCACCCTGAACCACAACATTCCTCGGGACAATTATGCAAAAAGAAGAAAAGAAAGACACCACCCCACTTAAGCCATCTGTAGTCTCTTTGTTACAATAGCATAATTTATACCCTAAAACACATACTTTAGTTTTTTAATACAATGTAACAGTATTAGAATACATGTAAGATTCTACAACTTGGTTTTCTCACTGTGCTACAGTGAATGGCTCTTCTGACCATGGTCTTTGAGACTCCCACCAGATAACTGGTTGGGACCTTGCAAATATGAGGTGCTTGTGACTCACCACAGGGATTGGATAGCTTGTAAATAATGTAAATAAGGTGTATGGAACCCTGACGTTGGGATTGGTCAGTTTTGCCATCCATTAGCCTTAAAATGAGCCATCTCAGAGGCAGAAAAGGGGATCTCACTACCATCAAGAGAGAAAAAACCAGGACTGGAGTGTGTCCTTGGACCCAACATCCCTTCACTGAGAAGGCAGCAGAGGGGCAATGGCAACAGAACCGAGACCACGACAAGGCAAGAGCAGTGGGTTCCTGGCCCAAGGAACGAGAAAGCTGAGTGCCTTCAGGCAGGAGCTGGCTGGAGGAGTGGAGAGCCTCTCCGGGCACCTATTCAGCAAAGTTAAAAAGCTTTCTAACATTTGCCTAAGCAGGGCCGAGGCCGAGGCCAGAGAGAAACACGCCTGTACCACAGCTGAGAAGAAGCTGCCCTGACTGAGAACTTGTTTCTGATGTTCAATTGTAACCTGCTACTTCCCTAATAAACCCCATAATCGTGAGTATCCTCTGTGAGTTCTGTGGGGCCACTGCAACGAATTATTGAACCCAGCAAAGATGTAGAGAGTGCCATGGGAGGGACAGCTGGTGTCACAGTCGGGAAAAATGTCCAACCTCTGCCTCATAGGAATCAGCGTTGGGCTGTTGATGCGCTCAGCTCTCCCCTCCCCCACCTCGTGAAGTGAGAGGAGGTCAGAGGACGCCACCCCCACACACATTGGACACTCACCCAGTAACAGGTCTTGAAGATGTACCCCTGTGAGGGCATCCAGATGTACTTCATGTTTTCCGTACTGTGCAGTATGCCATGCTACGAATATACTACCATTTACTCAGCCATTCCCCTTTTGCTGGGTATTTAGGTTGTTTCCAGGCTCTGACTACAACACTGAGTAACACCACTGCACTATAACCCTGTGCTCACATGTAAGTACGTCTCTGGGGAAGACACTCAGGAAGGGAAGTGGAACTGCTGAGTCAGAGTGTATAGGCATGTTTTTAGTTTTAATACCTGTTGCCATCAAGTCAATTTCAACACAAAGTGATCCTATAGGACCAAGTAGGAGTGTGCCATAGGTTTCCAAGGCTGTAATCTTTACCGACGTAGACTGCCACATCTTTCTCCTGTGGAGGGGCAGCTGGGTTTGAACCGCCAACCTTTTGGTTAGCAGCTGAGTGATTACTTGGCAAACTGCCCTGCTGCTATGTGGCTGTACCAGTGTAAACTCCCACCCATAGCCTATGACAGTTTCCAAACCTCACCAACAATCAATGTTAACAACATCTAAGCTTTTCCAGCACTTTTCTAACACCACACTGGAGATACTTTCTGCTCAACCCTTAGGCATCAGTCTGTTGGGGCGGGAAGTGCAGGACCTTCTCTTCGTCCCCTGGCCCATGGGGTCACTGCTGCTCTCCACAGTTCTCTCTCTGCCACTGGTCAGAACTACTTCCCAGGGGAAATAAGATACTAGAGACCACACAAATGGTCCACTTCCGGCCTTGGCTCCAGGCTCAGGATTTGCCAGCCACCAGGAAAATGGCATGGGGCAGGGGTACCCGGAAACAAGGACCTTATTGTGGCCTGCTCTCCAGCCCTGAGGCTTTCCTCGCCCACACCCAGCCTCTGTAGGGGCCAGTCCCACAAGCAATTCATTTCCTGGACTCGCATTTTTTCTAGACAACTTGTCCCTTCATGCTGCCCATGGAGCAGTTCTGGCAGGTGGAGGGAACACCATGGCTGTCTTTCCCTGGGGTATCTGGCTACCGTCTGAACACAAGGATGTCCTCAACAGACCCTCCAATGGACTCCAATGGACCTGTGCTTTAGGACTCTTTTCCAGGTGTAGGGATGAGCCACACTAAGTCAACTTGATCCCTCTTCCATCCAATCAGCCTTGACTGCATGGCCTCAAAAGGAGCCAGTTGGTCAGATGGAGGCCTGTTTTGTTTCTGCCAATCGGTAAGCTATTCCCCTTCTGCTAAGTGTCCCCATATGTTCCTTGGAGACCCATCCCTCCCCCACACTCGGTCTATGAGATGAGGGTAGAGCCAGAGGTAACTCCATTCCCGCTAGAGAAGTGCATGTGACCCAGGCCTGGCCAATGAGAACATCAGCCTCCCTCCCATCTGATTGGTTCAGAGGTGGGCATTCAGAACCAATGAAACTTACCTATGGGGCTTTCATGAGCACTGCTAAAAACGAGACACTTTCTCCACCAGCGCTGAAGCTAGCAGGGTACAAGCCCAGCCTCAAAGGGCCAACGCTGGGGTGCTCTCTCTGGGAATAAACCCAACTGAGAGGAAGATGGTAACAACGACTGAGCACTAATGACCTTATCCAAGGCCCCGGATCTGCTAGTCCTGAAGGCGCCACACCCGAGACTTGCCAGCTACACAAGCCAGAAAGTCTGTTTTGTGCTTTGGTTTGTCTGCTTTGCCAGTTTGAGTGTCTACTTAAAATACCAGGGTCAGAACCCAGATTACTATGCCAAATAAAGGAGCTTTCCTTCCGGGCCAAGTTAATCACACCAGGTAAGAAGAGAAGCCAGAGACTCTGGGCTCGTTACTGCCATGACCTTGCTCAGACGCTTACGCCACCATGCCAAAGCAAGGAGGGCAGGGAAACGGGAGCGATGGAAATGGGGAGAGTGGTGCAGACACTGTGGGGACAGCAGCCAGCGGCACAGAATAATGTGTGTAAGAACTGGTAAATGGGAGGACAATCTGCTGTGTAAATCATTCACCTAAAGCACAAAATGCTGGGAATAAATAACATAAAGATGCAAAAGCCAAGAAAAACCCCGGTGCTGCCAAATCAATTCCGACTCATGGCGACCCTACAGGACAGAGGAGAACCACCCCACTGTGTTTCCAAGGCTGTTATCGTTACAGAAGCAGACTGTGGCACCTTTCTCCTACAGAGCAGCTGGTGGTTTCAAACCAATGACCTTTTGGTTAGCATCCTATCACTTAACCACTGTGCCATGAGGGTTCCAGTAACTAAATAAGCAGCAAGAAACGCAGATCTCTGAACACCTACCTACACTGGGGCTTTTCCTTCCAAACTACAAACCTAAACCACTATTTTTAAACAGCTTTACTGAAGCATAATTTACGTATCACAAAATCCACCCAATGATTTCTGGCAAAACATCACCACAATCTATTTCAGAAAATCCGTCACCCCAGTGAGATCCCTGGTGCGATCGGCAGCCCCACCTCACTCCCTCAATCCCCGGGCAACCACTAATCTACTTTCTTTCTCTACGGATTTGCCTTTTCTAGACCTTTTGGACAAATGGGACCATGCGCTGTGGTTTTTGTGTTTGGCTTCTCTCATACAGAATAATGTTTTTGCATAAGCATCAGCGGTTCGGCGATAGTATTCTCACCTTCCATGGCAGAGACCTGGGTTCAATTCCCACCTAAAGCACCTCACGTGCAACCCCCACCCGTCTGTCAGTGGAGGCTCGTGCGTTGCTGAGATGCTGAACAGGTTTCAACAGAGCTCCCAGACCACAACTGTCTAGGAAGAAAGGCCTGATAAACTACTTCTGAAAATCAGCCAATGAAAGCTCTACAGATCGCAACAGTCTACTCCCCAGCCAATCACAGGGACGGGGCAGGACTGGGCAACACCTCATTCTGCTGTGCTTGGACTGACTGCTAAGAGTCAGGGGCTGACCTGACAGCGGTTAACAACAACAACATTTTTTAGGTCCACCTATGTTGTAGCAAGGAGTCTCTGGTAGCATAGTGGCTAAGGCACTTGACTGCTAACCAGAAGGCTGGAGGTTCAAACCCACCAACCACTCCTCGGAAGGAAGGTTGGGCAATCCTACTTCCGTAGTGATAATGCCTCGGAAACCCAAGGAGGGGTCGCTATGAGTCAGGGCTGACTCGACGGCACATAACAACAACAACAACAATGTTGTAGCATGTTGTTGTTGTTGCTGTTGTTGTTATTATTATTATTGCCATTCAGCAATAAAAATATAGTATAGATCAACCACATTTTTAAAATTCATTTATTGGCTGTCGGACATTCAAGTGGTTTCTACTTTCTGGCTATTATGAATAATGCTATGAACAGCGACATGCAAGTGTCTGTGTGGCCATAACTTTCGTAACTCTTGGGTAGATACCTAGAACTGGAATCTCTGGGTTGTAGAGTGAATTTATGCTTTAACTTTTAAAGAAAATGCCAAACTCCCAAACCACTATTTTTACTTCTAAACTTAGCAGCAGCAGATTGGAACCTGGGAGACACTCACCCAAAACTGGGAGTCAGCTCTCTGCTCACAGTGTGGAGAACACCAGCTTATTAAATGTGATTGACTCCTACGCCAAGTCGCTGCCTCTGAAAACCACCCACAGAGCTGAGGCACCCCGCAGAAGAGCAGCTGGAAAGAAAGGACTTCGTTCTGCAGCAAAGCAAACCCCTGCCTCTTCCTCCAGCCCCCAAATGTGCTGTGCAAGATCAATCAAAACGAGAGACACACTCAGCATCATATCCAGTGAGACGGAGCCTTAGGGGGAAAGAGGGACGCTTACACGGAAAACATGGCCGGAGACAGTCAAGAATCCCAGGCTCAGACACTTACTTTTCAGAGAAAGAAGATGCCATCATAGGACACTGACTGGTTCTCCAGGCAACGATATTTACATGACCACAATAAATAACTGACAATGCACTGCTAGGGCTATTTTCCATTATAAGCCTTTGGTACTGTTGGATTAGTATTTCTGTCTCCTGTTTAGTTTATTACGCAAAACTTCAGGCATACAAAAAAGCAAAGATGAAAAACCATTAAATCACATTCTCATCCTTAGTTTAATAGTAGTAATACTTCACATAGAGTTGAAAACCCCTGTGCACCCTGCCTGGAACTTCTTCCCATCCTTCGCCCCCAGAGAAGTCGATACTTAAGCTAGCTATTTCTGCAGCCCACGCTTTCACCCAGAGAGGCTGACCCCTGTGAGCACGTCTTCTGGGCTCCCTTGCCCTCTGTCTCCTGGTTAGGTCTGGCCAATGGGAGTCACTAGCAGAAGACTGGCGGGTGGGAGGAGGGAGAGGCTGGTTCCGTCCCTTGCTTCCTGCTTGGCTGCTGGATGGTCCCAGCTGCATCCATCACCTACAACTCCTGCTGGCCAGCTCACTATTCCCAGCAAGAAGCTCTGTCCAGGCTCCAGCGACTCCTCTCCCTCCCTGTGCCCCGTTAAGCTTAGGACTGGTACCAGCTCCCTGCTGTGGCCTGCTCTAGAGGGCCTCAGCCCTTAACCTGCTCAAAACCAAACCCAATCAGTTGCCCCCAAGTTGATTCTGACTCATGGCGACCCATGTGTGTCAGAGCAGAACTGTGCTCCATAGGGCTTTCAGTGGCTGACATTTTGGTAGCAGACGCCAGACCTTTCTTGCCAGGTGTCTCTGGGTAGGTTCGAACTGCCAACCTTTCAGGGAGTAGCTGAGAGCCTAACTGCTTACGCTCCTCAGTGACTCCTTTAACCTGCCCTCACTTGTATACACAAAACACAGTTGCCATCAAGTCAACTCTGACTCCCAGCATGTCAGACTATGAACTGTGCTCCACAGGGTTCCAATGAGTACGTTGCTGTCTCTTTACTTTCCCCAGAAGCAGATCACAAGGCCTTCCTTCCCAGGCACCTGGGCGTGGACCTGAACCTGCACCCTTTCAACCAGCAGCCAAGTACATTCACTACACCATCAGGGAGCTCCGTAAATAGCTTTTTGAGAGAATCATCTGCTTCTTGCCAAGGCCCTACCTACATCTCCAAGACAATGAATTGATCTTCACTCCCTTGCAAGTCTCTAAACTTATACTATGCACATGGATGTATCCGGAAGCAATACATAGTATTGTTTTGAATGTTTTCAACTTCACTGTTATTTTTATCATACAGTATATTCCATTCCCTTCTACAAGTTTCGGCTCAATGTTGTTTTTTCGGTTTTTTTTTTTTTTTTAAAGATTTATCAATGTTGATACATGTAGCTCCAGTTCATTCATTCAGTTATTTCAACTCCACTGAACAGATATTCAGTGTAATTTTCCATTTTGATGGACATTTAGATTTCCAGCTTTTAGCTGTGACAAGAGTGTTACAGAATTTCCTGTACATCTCCTGTCTGGATGTTTAACTATGTGGATATGTTGTTGAACCTAAAAAAAAAAAAAACCCAGTGCCATTGACTCAATTCCAACTCATAGTGACCCTACAGGACAGAGTAGAACTGCCCCATAGGACTTCCAAGGCTATAAATCTTGGTTTTTTAACGCATTTTATTGAAATATAATTTATGTACAGTGAAATATACAAAACTAAAGTGACATGGGTCAATGCTTTTTTTTTTTTTTTTTTTTT
>NW_006921635.1:3713559-3732278 GCF_000298275.1 Orycteropus afer afer
TCAGTTGCCATGGAATCCATTCTGACTCATGGCGACCTCATGTGTGTAGCACAGAGCTGCTCCATGGGGCTTTCAAGGCTGGCAGATCTTTTGGAAGCAGATCACCAGGTCTGTTTCCAGAGGTGTCTCTGGGTGAGTTTGAACTCCCAACCTTTCAGCTAGTAGAGGAGAGTTAAACATTTGCACCACCAGGGAGTCAGCGTGGATATGTATTACTTATACAAATGCAGACTGGATCCATGAGAGAGTGAGGGAGCAGCACTACCATTAGCTCTGGGAAGTAGCTTCTCTCCTGCAGAAGGCAGGTTACCATCCTCCACGTGCACACAAGACACAAACAAGACTTTCCGTTGGAAGATTTGGAGACCTGGGCCACCGCTCTATCCTCTGAGGACAGTGCTCTGCCCCAGAGGGAAGATGAGGCTGATGACTCGAGGTCCCTGCACGACTGTGAAACATCTGGAGACACCTTTACACGACTTGGCTGAGCTATAAGATCCAGACAGGGGAGTCAGAAGTCCTGAGACAACATGTGTCCTGGGAACTTCAAGACGGGACTCTCATGGCATTTACTGGCAGGGCTCTGGCCCGGGGGCACCACAAGTGGGTGGGCAGCCCGGGAGATTCCAGCAGAGCCATCCAAACTCACTGCTGTTGAGTCAATTCCAACTCATGGCAACCCGACAGGACAGAGAACTGCCCCCTAGGGTTTCCAAGGCTGTAAACTTTTACTGAAGCTGACTGTTTCATCTTTCATCCATGGAGCAACTGGGGGGTTCAATGCACCAAATGCCTTTAACAGCCAAATGCCTTTAACCACTACACTACCAGACCTCCTTAACAAAGGCATGGCCACCACCAAAATGTGGCAGTTTCTTTACATGCCCCCTTATAGTTGTACCTCCTAATGGTATGTTTTCATGAGATGACTTTTACATGGTTCTCATTCCAGGGAATCACGTTCAAATGCACTTTGGGATCTTGATTATACTTGGCTAGGACCCATCACCAAGGAAATACTACCAAGGACGGCAAGGTGACTTCATTTAAACTGCATGGATTCTGTAATGGGAAAAATGCTGAATTGCATACCAGGATGGATTAGTGATGTCTGCTACTAGGATCAGTAAATGGGAGCGTCAGTATGTGTGTTAGGCATTTGGAAGGCAGGATCATATTATGGTTAAATGATTAGGCCGTCAGAATGCTCGACTTCAAATCCAGAGTCAGCCACTTATTAACCAGGAAGCTTCGTCAAGGTATGCAATCTCTCTGTGCCTCGGTTTCCTCAGCTGTGAAAGGGCTAAGCGATGAGGATCATTAGCCACTGGATGTAGTACTGCCTGAAGCCACTTGCTCCTGGACCTTCCCAATCACTTTAGCCAGTAAACCCTCCCTCTGCCTTAAAGCTAAAGTGGGCACTAAGAGTCCTGACCAATGTATTACGGGAAAGCATCATATGAACGTGCAGAAATCAGCAAGTTCAAAGGCCACTTCACAAGAGCAACTATGTCAGGAATCCAAAAACTGGGTGACACGGCGTGGGTTCAAATTCCGGACCCACTACTTTCAAATTGCTGAACATCTTTTAGCCCCAATCTCCTCATCTATAAACAGGGTTACTGTTTCAATTAAATGGGTTGATCCATGTGTCACAGTTAGCTATTATTATCATTGTTGCTAATACTATTATCATTGTCAATCCTTGTTTTGTATATTAAAAAGCTCAAGTTTATGCTCACAATCATTGGCCATTAGAGAGATGCAAATCAAAACAACGGGAGCTCTGGTAGCATAGTGCCTAAGGCACTGGACTGCTAACCAGAAGGCTAGTGGTTCAAACCCCCTAGCCATTCCTCGGAAGGAAGGTTGGTCAATCTACTTCCGTAGTGATACTGCCTTGGAAATCCAAGGAGGGGTCGCTATGAGTCGGGTCTGACTCGACGGCACATAACAACAACCATCAAACAACAAGATACCATCTCACCCCAGCACTGATGCCAAGGTTCAACGAGACAGAAAATAACAAATGCTGACAGGGATGTGGAGAGATTGGGACTCTCATACACTGCTGGTGGGACTGTGAAGTGACACAACCACCGTAAAAGCACTATGGTGATTCCTTAGAAGGCTGCAATTGGAAATACCATTGGACCCAGCAATCCCATTACTAGGTATATATCGTGGAGGTGAGAGCCAGGACAGGAACAGATATATGCACACCTATGTTCATCGCAGCACTATTTACAACAGCCAAAAGATGTAAACAACCTACGTGCCCAACAGCAGAAGAGTGAATGACCAAACTATGGTCCATACACATAACGGTACACTATGCAGCACTAAAGAATAATGTAGAGTCTGCAAAACACCACATAATATGGATGAACTTGGAGGATATTATGCTGAGTGAAATAAGTCAATGACAGGACAAATATAGTATTAATTTGTGGTTGTGGAGGGTCAAGGCAAGGTTTATATATGGAGGGAAACTTTCTTTGTTGGTTGCCAGGGGTGAGAAGGGAGGGGAGGGAACACTGAAAAAAAAAAAAAAATGCATTGACCCATGTCACTTTGTTGTTGTTGTTGTTGTTAGTTTTGTGTATTTCACCATATATAAATTATATTTCAATAAAATGCGTTAAAAAAAAGAAAGCTCAAGCTCTGTGGCAGTCATAGGACCTGAACCCAGGAATCCTGACTTCTGCCCAGTGCTGCTTCTAAGAAACAGGCCCACAAGGCAGCCTGAGATGGAGAAGAAACAAAACTCAAAAAGACCACCAGAGTTCCTGGATGTCCCAATGACATCTACCCTGGCCTGGCCTCTTTGGGTGGTGTTAAGAGCACAGACTCTGTTGCCTGACATCCTGGGTTCAAATCTTGGCTCCAGACACGTGCCCTTGACTTAACCTTCCATTACCGAAATAGGGCTCACAGGGTCTATGTCCTAATGGTTTAAGGAAATAGTACTGATGTTCCTGCTTTCAACCTGTCCCCTGATGTCTACCCTACACACAGCAGCCAGAGGGAAACCTATTTCTTTAATTGACAGTAAATACCAAAATCTTTGCAATGGCCTGCAAGGCCTTAAAGGATCTAGCCCCACCCCTGTTTTTAAATTAAGTTGTAGACAGTACACTTTCTCCTAAATACTTCAGCAAGTGTATCACTGACCAGATGTAATGCCACTTTATTTGTGGCGACAATATGCACAGCAAATCCACTCCCACCACGGTTTCTAAACAACGCTCAGTGATGCTGGTTACATTCTTCACGTGGTAGCAGCACTCTCATTACTTCTGTTCTGCTTGCTTCGTGACCTAGCCCCTTCTGACCTCCTCTCCTATCCCACTGCCCTTTGTTTTCAGCCACCAGGCACACAGGTGGGCTCCTGTCTCTCGATCTTTCCACTGGCTTGTCCTGCTGCCTCAAATGCTCATCTCCCAGATATCCATCACCTCCTTCAAGTGGTTCCTCAACTGTCACTCCTCAGCAAAGCCTCCCCAACCACCCTGGACCCTAGGCTCTCTAAGGGACCTGACCCTTTCTCCGGGAAGGGCAGTGCGATGATCACACAGTTGTCAAAAGCAGCATCCCTGTGAGGTCATGTTTAGGGAGAGACCACTTAGGGCCATCTCCTTGCTGGATGGGGAGCGATGGGTCAGGTTTCCAGTGATGCAAGGAGGAAACACTCATTAAATCACCTGGCATGTGTCTGGAAGTGCCCCCCTGTAGTGGCACCATAGGCCACAGGGCCAGACAATTGCTGGTCTCAGGTTGACACTCAATTGACCAGCATGAACCCCAACCAGCCGAAAACAAAGCTCCCAGAGAGACACAAACTGTGCCCCAGAGGTGAAGGCCCTCGGGCAGATGCAAACCTCAATCAAAAGAAAACTGATCCTTTCCTCTAGAAAGTCCCAGAGATTTGGCGGAGGGAGGAAGGTTGGGTGGATTCCAAAGATCTTTCAAATCCACCTTCCCCCACCCCCAGACAGCCTCCAGGGTCTGAGACTCAGGTTTTACTTTCCTTCCTTCATTTCTAAGACAAAGAGAGGTTAAAGAGACACCATACAGCCCCCTAAACAGAAGGAATCAGAGCAATACAGATGTGAAACCCCCAAACCCCAGATTAGGAACAGATGTAGGAAAATTAGGATAAACGGGGGTCTTCTGCTGAAAAATCCCTTCCCAGCGTTCAGCTTCCTATGTCTAGTGTGACCACCCGCCCACCTGTTACCTCCTTGCTCCTCAACACATGCCTCATTTCTGAAATTCTGTCCAACACACACACACACACACACACACACACACACGGACCCTACCGATCTATGCATATTTCTGGGGTGATTTTCATCTCTACTTCAGAGTCTCACATTTAATAGGGGAAAGGAGGCACCGAGAGACACAGAGGGACGTCCCAACACCATTACAGATGCTTGAACCAAACACTGAGAGGACTGAGGGCCAACCCCAACTTCACAGCCACACAGGTGTATGTCCAGTTATTAGTCCATCCGAGCCTCAGCCAAGTCCCTCTGCCCCACAGTAGGATCCAGTCCCTGCCGGTTCCCTCATCTGTGAAGAACTGAGGGGAGACATCACAGCCCCCTTCTTCAGACCTTCCACCACACTTGCTGTGCACTGAGGGGGTGAAACCCAGCATCAATTCCCAATTCTGCTCTGTCCCTAACACACTTGCACACCAGAGACACCACTGAAGGAAAATAACAAACACAAGGACTCCCCAGCAGCCTCGCCTGCCAAGACTTGCTGTCTAATTGCTGTTAATTGCATTAATTGCATAGCTCTGAAGTGTTAGGGCTCCTCCCCCAATTCTGGGGAAGGGCAGAGGAACAGGAATTAGGAACAAAAGCCCACACACAGTTAGCCTCTTCTTTGCTCCCATGGCCCACTCAAAGGCCCCCTCCTCCACAACTGGACAGGACCTCAGAGCCTAGGAGGGCAAAGTGTGAAGGGGCGGCTGAGAATTCTTGATGGGCCTGAAGAAAGAAGGGACCCTGGGAATGGGATGGAAGGTACCCAAGCTCCAGACCTGAATGAGAAGGCACCAACCCACACTTCTGGACAGGCCACAAGAGGGGTGACGGTCCTGGGGATCTTACCCTCTTCTCATGCCTGAAACAGCACCCCGCCTCCCACTCGGTCCTCCCTGCAGGCTTCTCCCTATCCGTCTGGACCACTGATTGCTTTATGTCTAGAAAGATCTATCACTTAGTGACTTCCTCTCCCTCTCTCTGGACACTGAAGGAGGCCAACCCAATGGCAAACAAGAGCTCTGCGAACAGGGAAGAAATGTCATTGCCCCAAATGAGGATCCCAGCGGAGTGTCATTTCACACACACACAGCCATCTCCTGAGAAAACAAACACACAGCCGGGGGCTGCAGAAAGCATAACTCCATCGCCAAAAACAGTCCCGCGTCTCTCTCTCCACCAATCCCAAGGTTTCCAGAGTCGCCTTTAATTACCAGAGTTTGTGGCCGATGCCTCTGACCCCCTATCAGAATCGGCCACTCCTGCCAGAGCCCCTGGCAGCAATGCCAGACTATCGAAGGGCCCCACCCCGCCCCTGCAAGGCTCTGGGCCAGGAGGGTGGTGAGGCTGGGAGCAACCCCTATCTCTGGGTGAGGCAGGCCAGCTGTCAGAGCGCACATATGCGGTCCACAGCGCCAACCTCGGCCTGCTGCGGAGCCCGAGAGGCAGGCGCGGACACCAGAGCCCCCAAAGATGGGACGAGAGGTCCCCAGTTTCCAAGCACAGCTTAGGGTTCAAGGTGAACGGCTTCCAAGCACACCTCTCAAAATGGAGCTGCAGAAGGCTGCCTCGCCAGAGCCGGGTGGGAGTTCTCAAGTCAGGTCTGTGGGGACTGGGGGAGACCCCAGTGGAGGGAAGGGTGGTTCTCTGGGACACCCCAGAAACTACCTGTCCCTCAGGCCTCCTCAACGTGGACACACCTGGACCTTCCCAGAGGCCACAGGCCAACTTTCTGCAGCGAAGGTGCGCGGGGCACAGGCTGAGCAGGGGCGGCCGAAGGGGCTTCGACCCTGCGCCCCTTGTGGGTGAGGGACTGAAGCGCTGGGAAACAGGAGGGAGCTGGCCACGCGCACCCCAGCCCTCAGGGCCCGAGCGGGGTGCCCCCTGGGCCCTGCCCGCCCCCACCCCCCGAGCCGGGGCAGGAAGGGGACGACGCTGCCCGGCAGGTAGCAGGGACCAGGTGGCCCGGCCCTACCTGCAGTTCCTGAAATTCGCCCTCCAGCTCGTGCCACTCGCGCTCGCAGCGCTCCAGCTGCCCGGACATGGTGCAGTGGCGCAAGGCGGAGGCGGCGTCTCCCGCGGCGTGGCCCCGCGGCCACGAGCACCCCCACGCTGGTCAGCTCGCCGGCCGCCCTCGGAGCCGCCAGCTGTTCTGCGCAGCCGGAGCCACGCGCGCACCTGACGTCACGCGCCCCACCCCTCCGCTGGGAGCCAGCCCCGCGCATGCGCACGCACCTCTCCGGCTCCGCCCCCGCGCGCCTTGCTTCTGACCCCGGGCCCGTGTGGCTCTGTAGGGCCGGGTAGGGTCCTATCTGTAATGCTGGAAGTGCCTCTGAGCTTCCAGAAGAATCTCCCTTTTCCAAGAAGAGCGGGGAGACATGTCTGAAAACTGCATTTGCACAGCTGATTTTACTTACATTGTGTGCATCGGGGGTGATGAGGGCATTTGTGAGGTGTTAAAGCTCACCTACTCCTTCTCTGACTCGAGGCAAAGTCAAGGCCCCGGAATGCTAGAACTGACATTGATCTTCCATCCGGCAAGGTCTCCAGGCAGGAAAGGAAGGGCAGAGACAGCCCTGTCATTTCATTGTGTCATTATTATTTACTGCAATCAATATATCCTAGATTCCTGCCCTCTAAGACTCTGGGTGACTCTGTTGACAGCTGTTTCTGTCACTCAAAAAGGACAACCCGCTTCAAAACTAATTGCATCCAATCCCCTCCCCTGCAAAGCTCCACACGAAGTGGTCCTGCCAAGCATCTCACTCACTTCTCCCGGCTCGGCTCGGCCTGCGCGCGCAGTACCCTCCAGCCCCTGTTACCTCTTTCCAGCCTTCGCATGGAACACTCTTCCCCTTAAATCTTCTATGGCTGCTTTTTCTCATTTTTCAGTTCAAATGTCTCTCCCAGTCGCTGTGACGTAACGCCCACTTAATTTCCCTCACAGCAATTACCATTACGTCAAATTGTTTGCATGCTCATTGCCCGTTTCCTTCCACTGGAAAATAACCTCTATGAGATCTCAAGGGCATTGTCTCTGTCTTACTCTTCATTGGATCCCCCAGCACTTGGCACATAATGGAAAAAAAAAATTGCCATCAAGTAAACCCCAACACATGGCCTCTTGGCAACCTCACCTCACGTGTGTCGGAGGAGAGCTGTGCTCCACACGCTTAGCAAAGGATGATTTTTCAGAAGTACATCACCAGGTCTTTCTTCCGAGGTGGGCTCCACGCTCCAACCTTTGGGTGGCCAGCCAGCACATTATCGCTTGCACCAGGGACTCCGTGGCACACAGTAACCCCCTGCCCTGGAGTCAATTCTGACTCATAGTGTCCCCACAGGATACGGTAGAACTGCCCCATGGGGTTTCCAAGACTAGAAATCTTTGTGGAAGTGTATTTGCCACCATTTTCCTCCTGCAGACTGGCTGGTGGATTCAAACTGCCAACCTTTTGGTTAACAGCCAAATGCTTTAACCACATTGCATCAATAGGGCTCCTTTGGCACCTAATAAACCAAAAAAAAGACCTCACTGCTGTCGAGTCAGATCCGACTCATAGTGATCCCTCCTTGGGATTCCAAGGCAGTGTCACTATGAAAGTAGATTCCTTCTGAGGAGTGGCTGGTGGGTTTGAACCACCAACCTCCTGGTTAGCAGTCAAGTACCTTAGGCACTATGCCACCAGAGCTCCTTTTGGCACCTAATAAGCCCTCAAAAAATACTTACTGAATGAATGGAAGGAAGGTAGTTTTAAAATTATCTACAATCAAACGGAGAACTCCTTTGCTGCTTTCTAATCGGCTGCCAGATCCTGGGAGCCAGGCCTGTGAGGAACACTCAGGTGGGCGAAGGCTGCCTCTGGTCTTCAGGTACGTAGTTTCCAGGGTCACCAACTGGCAAGGACTCCATCATTCATTCATCTATTACAAAATATCTATTGAGCACTCGCTAATATGGCAGGCATTGTTCCAGACACTGGAGACACAGCAACGAGCAAAGTAAGAACCCCTCCAAAAAAAGACAAAAACTCCTACCGTGGGATCTACAGAGGAGAGCCCGGATGGAGTGGGAGAGCAATGTGGAACACAACCAAAAATCATTGAAAAAAAAAAAAGGGACCAGGTTTGCTGGTGTGATAGGGCCTGGTGGAACCACTGAGACCATGGCCCCTAGCTGCCCTTCAGGTCTGGAATTGAACCAATCCTGTGGCTTCCAGCCAAACAAAAGACACGCAGATGAGCTGAATATTTACATTAGGTAGATACACTCCTTGGCGAGATCAATCATGGGAGAACAGAAGGGCTGTGTATGCACAGGGAGACAGCTGGGGGGGGGGCAGAAATGCATGGGAGGGAGGGACACAGGGAAGAGGTAGCTATGGGGAGGAAGTGGGAAGAGAGCTGTTGCATTGTGGGAAACTGCAGTCAATGTCATGAGACAAAGGGAATGTGAACTGCTGTATGGAAGATGAATTTGCTCTGTAAATTTCACCCAAATCACAATAAAATTTAAATATATATATAGAGAGAGAGAGAGAGAGAGAGAGCTCTGGTACCATAGTGGCTAAGGCACTTGACTGCTAACCAGAAGGCTGGAGGTTCAAGGTTCAAACCCACCAGCCACTCCTTGGAAGGAAGGTTGGGCAATCCTACTTCCATAGTGATACTGCCTTGGAAACCCAAGGAGGGGTCGCTATGAGTTGGGGTTGACTCGATGACGAATAACAACAACAACATACATATATATATATATATGAAATCAAGCAAGGATGGCTAGATATTGTCATTAAAAAAAAAAAAGCCTCCCACCCTCATGGAACTTATATTCTTAGTAGGACCATAAATCTAATGTGAACTGCTTATTATTTCTTTTCTTTTTTTTTTCTTATTATGGAAATTTTTAGATATATTCATAAGTGGAGAGACTAATATCTAACATCTAGTTTCAACACTTATCAACTGTGACCAATCTTGTTTAATACATAGCTCATCTACTTTCCCTGCCTCTTGTATTATTTTGAAGTAAATTCCAAATATCCCAAACATCATATTGCAAAGGTTTGGGGTGGTTGTTTTTTTTTACTTCAGCTATTCTGGTATAATTTATTTATACACAGTAAACTCACTGCTTTTAACGTAGTTTGTGAGTTTGATAAGCAAATACAGTCATGTGAGCACCACAATTAAACAGGGAAGGAGCTCCATCACCCAGAACGTTGCCTGTGCCTCCTTCCCCAACCTCGGCCTCCAACAACCACTCATGGGTTTCTTTCCCTAGAGCTTTGCCTTTTCTAGAGTGTCATATAAACTAAACTACACACTGCAAAAAGAGCGTGCAGGTGGCATCTTCATCTGACCTCCTCCACCCTCACAACTGGGAGAATCAAGATGAACACCAACGACCCAAGGCTGAGTCCTGTGAGGCAGAAGTCAGACAGGCCGCCACCCTCCAACCTTCTACCAATCCTGACACCAACTGTCCCTCCCACAGCACTCTCTACTTCTCTGCTGGGTTCAAAAAGTCATTACAATGACCACACAGAATTCACAGACAATACTCACAATTACGGGGTTTACTAGGGAAGTGACAGATTACAATTTAGGATCAGAAACGACTCAGGACACAGTTCTTTGATCAGAACAGCTTCTTCTCAGCTGTGCCACTGGCACACTTCTCTTCGGCCTAGGCCTCTGCCCGGCTCAGGCCAGTGTTACAAAGCTCTTTTAGCTTTGCTGACGAGGTGCCCAGGAAGGTGTCCTAACTGGAGACACAGCTTGCTCAGTCCGTGGGCCCAGAAGTCTGCCACTCTGTCTCGTGCCGGTCTCCTGTCTGCTGCTGCCATCTCTCTGCCGTCTCAGCACAGGGATCGCAGGTCCAAGGAGGTGCTCCACTACTGGTTCTCTCTTGATGGTAGCGATGTTCACCTTTCCACCTCTGGGATGGTTCATTGTAAACCTAGCAGATGGCAAGACTGACCAATCCCCACGTTAAGGTTCCATACACCTTATTTCCACGGTTCCACTCCCACAAAGGTGCTAAGCTGCAAGCTCACTACCCTTGAGTCGACTGCAACTCACAGCGACCCCTCCTTGGGTTTCTGAGGCGGTATCACTACAGAAGTAGATTGCCCCTCTTCCTTCCGAGGAGTGGCTGGTGGGTTTGAACCGCCAGCCTGCTGGTTAGCAGTCAAGTGCCTTAGGCACTATGCTACCAAAGCTCCCTGTAATTGCTTTAGGATTTAACTTATAGTCTACTTTCACATAATACTGTACTCCTTCACATATAGTATGAGAACCTTCTATTTCTCCCCTCCCAACCTTTGTATTATTGTGGTCATACATTTTACTTTTACATTTCTTATGAAGTCCACATTACACTGTTATTATTTTCATTTAAAACATCAATTACCTTTTACAGATATCTGAGTAAGATTGAAAAAAACACACTTGGCCCGTGTAGTTACTGTTGGGGTACTCATCTTCTTGTGCAGATCCGTATTTCTACCTTGGTTCTTCTTCCTTCTGCCTAAGGGACTTCCTTTCACATTTCTTGCAGTGTAGGCCTGCTGGTGGTGAATTCTTTCAGCTGTCATATGTCTGAAAGTCTTCATTTTGTCTTTGAAAATGATGTTTGCTGAGTCTAGATTTCCAGGTTACAGTTTTGTTCGTTCATTCGTTTAAAGATGTTGCTTCAATTGTCTTCCCTCTTAAATTGCTTCTGACAAGAAATCGGCTGTCATCCTTATCTTTCTTTCCCTGTTCATAACATGCTTTTTCTTCTTTGCTGGTTGCTTTTAAGGTTTCTCTATGTGGATGTTTTTAGTAATTTGATTGTATTGCTTCTCAGCCTTTTGGCTAAGACCAAGTGTGAATTGATTATTATGTGACTTAGTGTAGTTTTTTTTGTTTCTTATGATCAAAGTTCACTGGGCATCTTGGATCTGTAGGTTTATAGCTTTCATCAAATTTGGAAAATTTGAAATTGGTGGGGAGAAGGATATAATTTCTTCAAATATTTTTCTGTCCAGAATCCTTCAAGGATTCTAATTACATGAGTGTTAGGCTGCTTGAGATTGTCCCATGTTGTTGTTGTTATGTGCCGTTGAGGCAGACCCGACTCACAGCAACCCCTCCTTGGGTTTCTGAGGCGGTATCACTACAGAAGTAAATTGCCCAACCTTCCTGTAGTAATACTGCCTTGGAAACCCAAGGAGGAGTCGGTATGACTCGGATCCAACTCAACAGCAGTGCATTAGATTGTCCCATAGCTCATGGATAACTTTTTTTTTTCTGACTTTCTATTGTGGTTCACATGAATGTTTATAGACAAATTGGTTTTCCATTCAACAATTCATATACATTTTCATGACTTTGATTACAATCCCCACAACATAATGACATTCTTCCCACTTCTTCCCTGTATTTACCATTTCCATTCATCCTTCTTTCCTATCCTTCCTGCCTTGAGCTTCATCCCTGGGCAAATGGTGCCCTTTGGATCTTGTATGATTGGTTGTTCTAAGGAATGCATACCTCCTTGGTATCGTTCACCTTATAAGCCTGTTTATCGTTTGTCTGAAAGTTGAGCCCCAGGGCTAAGTTCAATTCCAGGCCTCAGGGTTCCACCAGTCTATCACACCAGTAAGGCTGGTCATGTGTCTTTCATTCCGGACAGCTACTACTGTTATGTCTTCAAGGTCACTAATCTTATCTCTTGTAATATATAATCAGTGTTAATTTTCAGTTGTCTGGTACGCATACTAAAGCTGGCACATGAATAAGGAAGACCAAAGAAGAATTGATGCCTTTGAATTATGGTGTTGGCAAAGAATATCAAATATACCATGCACTACCAGAAGAACAAAAACATTAGTCTTGGAAGAAGTACAGCCAGAACGCTCCTTAGAAGCAAGGACGGCAAGACTTCATCCCATGTACTTTGGCTGTGTTATCAGGAGATATCAATCCCTGGAGGACATCATGCTTGATAAAGTGGAGGGTCAGCAAAAAAGAGGAAGGCCTTCAACAAGATGGACTGACACAGTGGCTACAACAGTGGGCTCACACGTAGCGGTGGTTGTGAGGATGGGACAGGACCGGGCAGTGTTTCGTTGCGTTGTCCACAGGGAGGCTATGCGTTGGAACTGACAGCACCTAACAACGATAAAAATCTCAGATTACATTTATGTAAAAAGTTTGCAAATTGAAAAAGATGATTTTACACGAAAATCCAGATTTCCACTTTCTATTTTAAAAAATGGAAAGATCGGGTCACAATGGTTTCGCATTCCTGTGGCCAATTGGCTGGAACATAGTCACAGATATTCCTTTTGCATAGACCTGACAGTTGCCACAGTCCCCACCATGCTCAGTTCTCCTGCCCCAGCCAAGCTCATGTATTTATGTTATCTGCTGGTGTCTGGAGACATCTGTGTTTGAGACCCCCAATCTCATGTGTCATGAAGAAAGTCAACCAGGGAACAAAGCAGGCTAAATCACTCCAATGGTTGTTGTTGTTGTTGTTATGTGCCATCGAGTCGGACTCGATGGTAGAAAAAGAAAAAAGGATTCATTGAATTGGGGTTGGTAGAATCAAGAAGAAAACAGAGGGCCTGGAAGGATGAGTAAAATATCACTGAGCAGAGGATTTGGGAAAAAGACATCCCTTCACCTTCACCTCTCCTTGCAGCTGCTCAATCCAAGTAGGTCCCTCTGCTCCAGGAGGGCCTTCCCAGGACAGGCTGGCACTGCACACCTGGCAGACCTGGGTGAGTGCCACCTGATCTGTAGGCTGGCCAACTGCTCAGGTTGCAAATCTGAGGAACTGTTTTCTCTGTGAGGTCAAGACTCCGTGTGCATTTTCTTAAGTCCTTCTGTAGCTGGCGCAGGCTGGGCACCCCCACCAGACTAACTGCTCAGGTACCAGACAGAGCAAGTCTTACTGGCTGCTTACTGGGCTCCTGCCCAGAGCACTTTCAGAATTTGTCACCTCCCTGGGGCCAGACCTGATTTTTCTTGGTGTTAGTTGCCATCAGGTTGACCCCCAACTCATGACAACCCCCATGCATAACAAAACACCCCATGGAAGCAGTCAAAAATTAAATGACGTATTGCATTGGTAAAATCTGCTGCAAAAGACCTCTTGAAAGTGTTGAAAAGCAAACCATATCACATTGAAGACTAAGGTGCACCTGATAAAAGCCACAGTATTTTCAACTGCTTCATATACATGAGAAGATGGGCAGTGAATAAGGAAGACTGAAGAAGAGCTGATACATTTGAATTGTGGTGTTGAGGAAGAATATTGAATATACCATGGACCACCAGAAGAATGAACAATGTGCCTCGGAAGAAGTACAGCCAGATGCCCCTGAGAAGTAAAGATGGTGAGACTTTGTCTTCACACACTTTGGACGTGTTATCAGCACAGACCAGTCTCTGGACGACATCATGCTTGGTAAAGTAGAGGGTCAGTGAAAAAGAGGAAGACCCTCAAGGAGAATGGATTGACCCAGTGGCTGCAACAACGGGCTCAAACTCAGCACCAACTGTGAGGATGGTGCAGGTCTGGGCAGCGTTTCATTCTGTTGCACAAGGGGTCGCTACGAGCCGGAACTGCCTTGACGGCAACCTAACAACAACTCTAAGGAGTGCAGGAGCCCTGGTGGGGCAGTAGGTGAGTGCTCGACTGCTAACTAAAAGACTGGCCGTTCAGACCCACCAGCCACTCTGCAGGAGAAAGATGTGGCAGTCTGCTTCCGTAAAGATTACAGCCTTGGAAACCCTATGGGGCAGTCTTATAAGGTCACTAGGAGTCAGAACTGGGGTCTTTTTTGGTCTTGCCTTTTTAGTATTCTAATACATGTTCTCCAACTTTTAGGGGCCGTGAATGACCTCCTGGGGCTCTTGTTAAAATATCGATTCTGGTTCAACGGCTTCCAGGAGTTGGCCAAGGTTCTGTAATTCTATCAGCTCCTGGGTGATGCCTAAGGTACTGATCCCAGGACAACACTTTAAATAGCAAGTTCCAAGGCATGAGGAGGTAGTAACTTACTCGAGATCATAGAGCCAGCGGTAGCTGTGTATTAGAGCCGGCAGGGCACCAAGAGCCCATTCAAAACAGAAGAGCACTCGTCCAAGGAGAACTTAAAATTCCAGACTTTACCTTCATCTGCTCCCCACAAATGCCCTTGCTCAAAATAGTCCAAAAGACTTAAAAAGCAATTTGTTCAAAGACATTTATAGCAGCAATATTCAAATCAGCCACAAATTGGAACCATCACAAACTCCTCACAATAGGGAAATGGTTAAATAACCTATAGTCTCTCTATTGCATGTAATAGCACATGGGTGTTAAAGAATAATTATGGAAAGAAATGGGTACCAGTAGGTACATTAAAGCATGTTAAGTAAAAAAGTGGAACCCCCACAAAATGCACACACGTTGTTGTTGTTGTTGTTGTTAGGTGCTGTTGAGTCAGTTCCAAACCACAGTGACCCCACAGACAATACAGTGAGACACTGCCCAACCCACTGCCATCCTCACAACTGTCACTATGCGTGAGCCCGCAGTTACAGCCACCGTGTCAATCAATCTATCAAAGAACAGGAGATGACGTCTCATCATCCTAATGCAATTATTCATGTTGTTACCATCAGGGCCCTTCGAGACAGTTCCGACTCAGATCCACCCCATGTCACAGAGAAGAACTGCCCCACAGGGTTTCCTCGGCTGTTGTCATTGGCTGCTGCTGTTGTCGAGTGTGTCAAGTTGATTGGGATTCATAGTAACCTCCGGTGACACAGCAGAACTTCCCCGCAGGGTTTTCTTGGTTGTGATGTTTAAGAAAGCAAGTCACCAGATCTTTATCTCACAGAACTGCTGGGTGAGTTTGAACTGCCAACCCCCTGGTTAGCAGCCAAGCACCTAATTGTTGCAGCACCAATGCTCCTCACAATCACACCTACTCTTCACCTATCAACTCCCATTATTCAACACTTTGCACTTATGACAAGGGTAAAAAATCTACTATTTTGCACATTAACGACATACATGTGATAGTAACAAGTGCCGAGGTGCAAGGCCACAGTACCCTGGCTCTGACTGTTACGGTTATGTGTCAACTTGGCTGGGCCACCATTGCCAGTGGTTTGGCAGTTAGGTAGTGACGAGTCATTCTCCTTTTGTGATCTGAGGTGGTCATCCCCCATTTTCACACGATGCTGCTTTTCACATACAAGCTGGTCTTTGGGACCTAACCATGTCGATAAGTGAGGAATGGCTGTATTAATGCATTCCAGTAAAGACAGCAAATTTAGCATTTTATGGAATCACCCATCACTTAAATTGATGATTTTTCCCCCTTATCTTGCTGCTTACTAGTTAATTATGTAAATAAGGAGTATTATCTTTGAATTTCATTAGTGTCATTTCACTATGCAGGTATCAAGACACCTTTATGTTGTTATTTACATCACTGACCCTACCTAGGGCTATAAAACCAAAGTTGGATGGGGGCTGTGATTTGCTCAGCCCAGTAAGACAGACATGAGTTCAAATCCCAACTCTGCCACTTGCCAGGCGGGTGACCCTGAGTACATTATTTAAACTGGGGGGGTTGCACTCTTAAGACTGTTGTGAGGATTAAAAGCACCTATGAAGGTAACCTGCCTGGTACAATGTCACAATGTAAGTACCAGAAAACACTAAAAATATACACACACACACACACACACACGTACACACGTTTTAAGTCAGTGTATTCCTTTGCAGTACTTAAGAGATTTACTAAAAATTGCAGATGGTAGAGAGTTCCCACAGACCCTTCACCAATTGCCTCTGATGTTGACATGTTACCCAGCCACCGTGCATTCACCCACTAAGTCAGCACCGGTATATTACTGTAAACTCAACTCCAGGCTTGATTCAGATCGCACCCATTTTCCCACTAATGTCCCTTCTCTGCTCCAGTGTCTCATCCAGGGCCCCACGTTGCGTTCTGCTGCCCCGTCCCCTTAGCCTCCTCGTGTCTGTAACAGCATCTCAGCCCTCTGCTTCCCCGACCTTCATCACACTCACACACACTTCCTTCCATAAGCGTGCACTCCTGGTTTTCTGTTTGGATCAACGAGTTATCATCTATGACTGTAATTATTTTGATGTTCAAATTGTCCCTAATTTAGCCATTGAGATACCCTTCAAGCTGGCTTCTGTGTCCTGGTGACATGCCCTTATCTTTCTTTGAGCATTTTCTTCCTTTCTGGCACCCGAAGACAGCTCATATTTATCTGCACTGCCTCTGCTCCGACCCTGGTATCACCATTTTCTCAAGGGTCCCTGGTGCCTTTTAATCAAAAATGGTATTGAGAAACCAAATGTGGGTGCCAGATGTGTGTGATCACGGCCCTGGTGTGTCACCACTCCCAGGTCCTCTCAGGGGCTGGATCTAGGAGTATATTTATGTATGGACATATATCTACACACATTTTCACCATTATTTACAACTACAGTTGACCCCTAAACAACACAAGGGTCAAGGGTGTCAACCCTCTGTGCAGTCAAAGATCTACATATAGCTTTTGATTCCCCAAACACTTGACTACTGATAGCCTACTGTTGACCAGAGCCTTACCAATAACATAAATGGTCAATTAACACAATTCTTCCCGTACAGTTATCAGATTTTCACGTGAAGACACTCACACGCAGACACAACAGAGACCTTTACTAATACAGCATGATCGTGATTTACTATTCATCAAGTCGAAGTGGACCATCATACAGGTCTTCATCCTCATGTCTTCACTCTGAGTAGGCAGAGGAGGAGGAGGAGGAGGAAGGCTGGTCTTGTCTCAGGGGCGGCAAAGACAGAAGTGGAGGAGGTAGAGGGGTGTCAGGAGAGGCAGGCACACTTGATGTAACTTTATGGGACGGCATGGTAATTTCTGTTTGACTTTTGTTCTTTTTCATTTCTCTATACTCTGCTTTTATACTACCAACCCTTGAAAAAAATCCACGTATAAGGGACCCATGCAGTTCAAACCTGTGTTGTTGAAGGGTCGCCTGTGTATCTATCCATATATGCTGAAAACCATGATCCACACCGATAGGCAGTTCCAATCCCACACCGCAGGGTTCGTTCTCATTTTCTCCCTTTTCCATCTTAACCCCCTTCTCCAACAGTCAAAAAACACCTGGCTCCCATTATCCTGAATATATTCACCAATCCAATCATTCGTTCCCCACCACCACTACCATCTTCTCCCCTGACCCCCCCTTGCCCCGCACAAAACTGTATCTTAAAGAAAGGGATGATGAAAACAGCAATTCCTTTTATAGGTTGGTGTCCAAATTAAAGGATGTCTTTGTTTGTTTTTCCTAAGAATAAAAACTTCCCCCATCTCTAACAGCTGTTATCAAGCATTATGAA
This sequence comes from Orycteropus afer afer, assembly GCF_000298275.1. Lineage (NCBI taxonomy): Eukaryota > Metazoa > Chordata > Mammalia > Tubulidentata > Orycteropodidae > Orycteropus > Orycteropus afer. The sequence continues at coordinate 3,731,270 of NW_006921635.1, forward strand.
AGAGGTGCCTGATACAGATTTAGAGATGAAGCACTTTCTAATCCCTCTCGATACAACATTCGAGGAATCTGTTTGTTACCAGCATTTTCTATCAGTTGTCACACTATCGTGACTTGCGTGTAGCTATGATGCTGGGAGCTATGCCATCAGGTCACCTATGGTGGACAAGTTTCAGTGGAGCCGCCAGGCTAAGACTAAGAAGAAAGTCTTGGTTATCACTAAACTGTATACCTGAAACATCTTGAATTCACAAATATCTGCTATATATTTTTACAAAAAGAAAAGCCCTCGTGATCTTACTAGAAAAATCAGAAAATGAAAACTCTATGGGTCGTAACAGCATACTGTGCAGTGTAGTGCCTCTAGAAGATGAGGTCCCTTGGCTGGAAGGAACGGCACAAGAGCTGCAACAATGGATTCGAACACAGCAACCGTGTTAGTTAGTTAGTGCTGCTGTAACAGAAACACCACAGTGGAAGACTGCCACACACAAATGTGTTCTCTCTCGTTTAGGAGGAACTAAGCTGGACTGTTTAAGAAGCTCTGGTGGCGTAGTACCTAGGGCATTGGACTGCTAACCAGAAGGCTGGTGGTTGAACCCCACCAGCCACTCCCTGGAAGGAAGATGGAGCAATCTACTTCCATCTTGGAAACCCAACGGGGGTCGCCGGGAGTTGGAATCAGCTCGATGGCAGGGGGAAGCTCGCCTGTTCAGGAGGAGTTTTCCTTCTGGGGAAGGTCCTTCTGTCTTCTGAGCCTGGGCTTGGCATCACTCTTCCCCCGTCTCCGCTTGCCTGTGGGTCTCTTTAATCTCTACATCTACAAAAAGACTGACCCAGGACACAGATGCTCTACACTAATCCCACCTCACGAACATAATAAAGACAGCCCCTTTCCAAACCCCAAGCGGGATCATAACCACAGGCACAGAACCTAGGATTTACCACCCCTATTTCTGAGGGGACAATTCAATCCGTAACAGAATACTGCCCAATGCAGCGCTGGAAGA
>NW_006921635.1:3733043-3736042 GCF_000298275.1 Orycteropus afer afer
ACCTGGGAAATGACCACGCAGAGAAGAACCCACTAATCTGCTTGGATGGCGGGAATATTTCAACTCCCTTCATCTGTAGTGAGGTAATACATTGGCTCTCCACATTTCCAACAATGAATATAGTACCTTTTTATTGTGACCTACGACAGGCACACAGAAAAGGACCTAAGACACATAGCCCTCCCTACATCAGGATCACAGTCTTGGGGTGTATTTTCCACTCTGGTGTATACTCCTTTACATGCTATCAGGTGGTGTATTTTTTCTGAGCGCTCTAAGTCAGATATTATTCCTTGGAATCTGTTTCCTCTAAAATACACATTGCTAGTATTTACCTCACAGGATTGCTGGTATTGTTGCTTTTGTTGTTATGTGCTGTCAAGTCAGACCCTACTCATAGCAACCCCTCCTTGGATTTCCGAGGTGGTATCACTATGGAAGTAGATTGCCAACCTTTCTTCCAAGGAGTGGCTGGTAGGTTTGAACCGTCAGCCTTCTGGTTAGCAGTCAAGTGCCTTAAGCACTATGTTACCGTTACCAGAGCTCCCAGGATTGTTGATTGGCACCATCAAGTCAACTTTCGACTCACAGAGACCCCATGCTAACATAGTAAAGCTGCCCCATAGGGTTTTCTAGTTTGTAATCTTTATGGAAGCAAATCACCATGTTTTTCTCCCCAAGAGCTGCTGGCTGGGTTCAAACTGCCAACCTCTCAACAAGCAGCAGAGCACTTAACCACTGCGTCACCAGGGCTCCTTTCAGGATTATTATGAGGATTAAATCATGTTTGTGAAAGCATATTGTAAACAGTTAGCAACTTCTCACATTGAAGGTGAGCGGAAACTGTACAAATAATGATTTGAACAAACTGTACACACACACTCCTATCGGCATGATCAGGTTCCAAAGACCAGGTTGTTACACAGAACTCAGAATTATGCACAAATGGAGGATGACGACGTCAGATCACAAAATGGAGGATGACTTCATCATGACATAACTGCCAAATTACATCATCACACAACTGTCAAACCTCTGAGAACCACGGCCCAGCCAAGCTGACACATAACCTTAACCACCACAACCAGCAATACTGGTCCCTCTCATTTGTTACTGCCAGACTCCATTATGTCGTTAACATGCAAAGCAGTCAGACAGAAGGTATTTTACTAGTGTCATAAATACAGAACGTCAGACAATGAGATAGTAAGTGAAGATAGGTATATTAATGTATATATATTACTATGTATTGTTCCGGTACTTGCTCTTGACTTTTAAAACATTTTTATTTATAAAACATGCAGGTAGGATATGGCAATAAACATTATGTATAGTTTCACAGTTACTAAGGTGAACGCCTACGTAACTCCCCCCAGGTTGGGAAACAGAACATCACCCCCCGCAGTCTCCCACATGCTTGTTCCAATCACAGCCTCTGTTGTCCCCCACTATCCTGATCTTTCTGATGGCTTCTTTGCTTCATTGTTGTAACACTCATGCTTGCATCCTGACATAATGTGGATTTTTTTTTTAACCTGGATGAGACCTTTCATAAACAAAATTATGCTTTGCATGCATATTGGTATGCTATCTTCTTGGGCTCAGTAGAGCGTCTTTAAGGCCCATCCACGCCGGAAGTGGCTATAATTTGTTCATTTTTGGTGTCGTGATATTCCGTCATAGGCCCAGTCCACACGTTACTGGCCTGTGTTATCCCAGATAAACACCTGGGTGCCCACCAACCTGGGATCTGAAGAACAATGCTGCTGTGGGCATTCCTGTACATCCATCCTGGTATATACCCACGATGGGGTCACTACGAGTCAGAATCAACTCAGCTGGGTTTGATGCATTGGGTTTGTTTTTTCATACCTAAAAGGCAGCCACCAGAGGGCACGCCATGCATTTCTTCAACTTCACTAAAACTCACTGCCATCGAGTCAATTCTACTCATGGCACCCTCCTTGGGTTTCCGAGGCGGTATCTCTGTGGAAGTAGATTGCTCAATCTTTTTCCGAAGAGTGGCTGGTGGGTTTGAACCAACAACCTTCTGGTTAGAAGTCAAGTGCCTTAGGCACGACGCCACCAGAGCTCCTACTATCTCCCACGGTGGCTCATGCTCCCTACAAGGATTCAAACCTTTTCCTTTTTCAAACTACCCATGCGAATTTCAGTTGGTGAGTAGTTTAAAAATTTAATTAGGTCTTCATGGAAGCTGCTATTGGGGGTTTGAAATGGGGAGATAAGCACCCCTTGTCAGAAGAATGTACTTTAAAGAATTTCTCAACTGCTCAGCACCTACCCTGTGGACAACAGTGCAAACATCACCATTTGTGGTTTCCACACACCACCAGGAGCTCTGGTAGCATAGTGGCTAAAGGACTTGACTGCTAACCAGAAGGCTGGCGGTTCAAACCCACCAGCCACTCCTCGGAAGGAAGGTTGGGCAATCCTACTTCCGTAGTGATGCTGCCTCGGAAACCCAAGGAGGGGTCGCTATGAGTCGGGGCCGACTCGATGGCACATAACAACAACAACAACAACAACACACCTTCAAAGTGATAGCTGTTAACTGCTTATACCACGCTTACACAAACATTGTGTGATTCTCAGGATTCTGAAAGTTGCCTTGGTGACACACTGGTGAAGCACTCTGCTGCCAACCTAAAAGCTGGTGCTTTGAGCCACCCAGAGGCTCCACGGCAGAAAAACCTGACCATCTGCTCCCATAAAGGTCAGTCCAGAAAACTCCATGGGGCAGTTCTACTCTGTCACGTGGGGGGTGTTATGAGTCGAACATTGACCTGACAACACACAACAACAACAATCCTCTGAGGTAAGTGTTAGCATTGTGCATTCTACCGGAAACTGAGATTCCAAGGAGTGATATCTGTCCACTTTAGCTACAAAATGCTAATGCTGGCGCTCATTGTTGTTAGCACAGCAGGCCACTGACTCAAGGTGACCTGTGTACTGAACAAGTCTCTGGAGGCCACCTA
>NW_006921635.1:3736782-3738524 GCF_000298275.1 Orycteropus afer afer
GACTGTCCATTCTTTAAAGGCAAGGACTGATTTACATTCAATTCCAGCACCATCTACATAAGTAGTATACAATATGCCCTCCACGTGACCATGAGGTAAGTTAATGAACTGAACAGAGATTTCCAAACCATTTGTAATGTCAGACACAAAATCACACTTAATTGTATACAGACTTCAGTGTATTTTGTTTCTTTTTCCTGGCTCTTATGTATCTTCCTAGAATTTTCCTGACTAGGATGTGTTTCTGTAGGCGACAACTTGTCTTTTATTTCTTTTATAATACTCTTTTTCAAACTGGGCACATAAAACCAAACCAAAACAAAAATCCACCGCCATCGAGTTGGCCCTGAACTCAGGGCAACCCCATGAGCTAGTGAGTAAACTCCTCTATCATAGAGTTTTCTTGGCTGTAATTAAGGAAGCAGATCGCCTGTACCACTAGGTGGGTTTAAACAGCCAATCTTTTAGCAGTTGAACACAAACCCTTGCCTCCACCTAAAATGTTTCTTTATTGTGTCTTGGAGTCTTCTAGAAATATACAATTCATGGGGAAACAAAAGCAGGAACAATGTTCCCCCTCCCTAAAACCTTCTGTTAACACAAATGTGGAACAGAATAGTCTTGTAAAATATTTTTTAAATAAATATTTTTTAAAATAAAAAAGTAACTTTTGTTTATATGGTGGATTTTACACTTACAGGTTTGGCTATTCTGGAATAGGGCATTTATTTGTGACAGATGCCCCCATCACAGTCAGCGACAACCGCTTGGTAATGAACGTTAGCTCCCTCCTCCCTTTCGGCTTTGGAACTCAGCTCACCCACTTCCGGCAGGGGCGTCGACAGCGCAGGCGCAATTACAAAAGCCATTCACTAACCTGCCGATCTACTATCGTTGTCTGCGCATGTGCAAGAAAAGGTGGGGCTGAGGAATTGAGCGGGAGAATGTGGGTCTACCGAACTCACGCGACTGTCTCCGCCCACGTAAATAGGCGGTGCTCAGAGCCACCTCAGGCTTCAGGTAGCGCACGCGCGCTGAATGCAGGAACGTGACGTAGGAAGGAGGGAGCGCCTTGGCGCATGCTCATTTAAATGCGACAGTGTGTTGCCTTCGTCATCTTCATACCCCCGCCTACTCTTAACTGCCTCAGCCTTTTAAAGGAGCAGAGGCCCTTTAATTGGTTTTTCAAATTTAGCGTTTACTCAGTGCTTGCAATTTGCCAGATCCTGTTTTCATTGTCTCCCTGTCGTGCATTTTCCAGAATTTTCAATTGTAATAATTACGATAATATTAGCAAGTCCCTGGGGTTATGATTTACTGTAGTTACGAACCAACCCAGTGGAACCTATTATAGTAAAAATTCGAGGTACGTACAATGATTCATAATAACAAATGGTCGCTACCTTGTGAGGCACATCAAAACATTGTTATTACTGTATTGTTATGTTAAAGATGTTTCAGTGTATCTGGAAGTGTTTTTTTAATGTATTTTATGCATGTACATTGCATATTATATATTAAGGCAAACTTTTGACTGACGTCCCAACTATATGCACTGTTTTGACTTCACTACAAATTCGATTTAAAGACAGTTTTAGGGACTGAGCTCTTTCCTAATCCAGGAACTGCCTGTATGTATGTTTTTGCATAAATCCTCCCCCAACTTTCTGTCCCAAGTGTATTAGTATCCCATGGAAGTCATTCTCTGAAATCGACAGAAATATAGTGTTTTGAGCAAGCCA
>NW_006921635.1:3739694-3742191 GCF_000298275.1 Orycteropus afer afer
TTTTTAAAATTGAGGATAACCTACCTACCTCATAGACTATTATAAACATAAATTTCTTCTTAAAGAAGGCACAATACTTAGCTCTGTGCCATGTCCACACTATATAATGAATAAATGTTGTTGTTGTTATGTGCCATCGAGTCGGACCCGACTCATAGCGACCCCTCCTTGGGTTTCTGAGGCAGTATCACTATGGTAGCAGATTGCCCAACCTTCCTTCCGAGGAGTGGCTGGTGGGTTTGAACCTCCAGCCTTCTGGTTAGCAGTCAAATGCCTTAGCCACTGTGCTACCAGAGCTCCTAATGAATAAATAGTAGTCATTAAGTGGAAGTATCTAGTCAGAATAGTTTTGTAGTTCTTACGATATACTTTCAGATGGTTCTTCAGGAAGATTTACCCACTCACTGGCTTGGCTAGCCGTACGTAATGGTGCCTTGTTCACTACTGCATTCCCAGTACCACAGCCCATCATTTTTTGCTCGTATTTGATCATCTAGACAATGTGTCATGGTACCACAGGGTTATTTGAACTTTCATTTCTTTGATTGCTAGTGAAGCTGTGTGTTTTCCTTGTGATGATTGATTAGCCATATTTGTTTGCCTAAAAACTATCATTTCCACTGACTTGTCCCTGCAGATATTAATGTTTGGTTTTGACAGAATATTGTATTGGCCAATTTAAAAAAAAAAAAAAAAAGGAGGAAAGAAATAAAAGGAACTTCTCCAAGGCAAGGATTGAGGCTATAGGTCAGAGTGCATCACTCAAGAAATGCTGCCCAGTAGAACTTTCTGAGGATAGACATGTTCTGTATCCTCACTGGCCAATATGGTGGCCACTGGCCATGTGTGGCTGTTGAGCCCTTAAATGAGACAGTTGTGAACAAGGGACTGAATTTTAAATTTTATTTCACATATAAATAATTACCTCATTTCCAGCACAACTCTAGAGATTTGGGGAAAAAGAGGAGAAAGGAGAGAAAAAGGAAGCCTACAGTATCACCTGATGTGGCCTTAGAGGTCATTGTTAGGTGCTGTTATGTCAATTCCAACTCATAGTGACCCCATGCAACAGAGTGGAACTGTCTTGTAGGGTTTTCTAGGATGTAATTTTTACAGTAGCAGCTCACCAGGTCTTTCTCCTGCAGAGCCACTGGGTGGTTTTGAACTGCCAACCATTGCACCACCAGGGCTCCTATCACATATATAAAAGGACGCAAAATTTGACTTTTGCCATTGTTCCCAAGAGAGATGCAGTCCCAGAGACTGTTGTGTTCACCCTTGCAAACGTTTATCAAGCTCTATACTGGTGATATTTCCATTTTCAGTCTGTATATGATACTTCTGGTGGCACGGAACTGCTAACCAGAAGGCTGGTGGCTCAAACCCACCAGCCACTCCTCAGAAGGAAGACTGAGCAATCTAGTTCCGTAGTGATAATTGCCTTGGAAACCCAAGGAGGGTTTGCTGAGTCAGATCCAACTTGATAGCAGTGAGTTTTTTGGTTTATATAATACTTCAATAAAAAGTTAACCAAATTTGCCACACTTTATGTTAGGCTAAGGAGTTCTGGTAATGTGGTGGTCAAGCTCTTGGCTCTTAACCAAAAGTTTGGCTTTTCAAACCCACCAGCCGCTTCTCGGGAGGGAGGTAGACGTGACAGTAAAGATCTGTAGCCTTGGGAACTGTAAGGGCAGTTCTGCTCTGTCCTGTAGAGTTGCTGTGAGTCAGAATTGACTTGACAGCAGTGGGTTTGGGTTTGGGTTTGGGTGTGTTAAACTTTAGGCATTTCTATGGTTTTTATTTAGCACAATTCTCAAAAAGCTATAGGAGGAGCCTTGGACTCTCCCTGGACACTTGAGAGCCTCTAGAGGGCGCTCTTTCTGCACTGGAGGCTTTAAATTAAAAAAAATGCCCTTAACCAGTTGCCAACCAACCCCATGTGTGTCAGAACAGAATGAGCTCCACAGGGTTTTCAATGGCTGATTTTTTGGAAGTAGATCACCAGGCCTTTGCTCTGAGGTGCCTCTGGGTGGACCCAAGAATCCAACCTTTCCATTAGCAGCCCATCACACCAACCGATTGCATTACCAGGGGCTAACAGCTTTATCGAGTTATAATTTACATACCAGGAGCTCTGGTAGCGTAGTGCCTAAGGCACTTGACTGATAACCAGAAGGCTGGCAATTCAAACCCACCAGCCATTCCTCGGAAGGAAGATTGGGCAATCTACTTCTGTAAAGATACGCCCTTGGAAACCCAAGGAGGGGTCACTATGAGTCGGGTCCGACTCCACGGCACATAACAACAACAACAATTTACATACCATCCAACTCATATATTCATAGATACATGCACCCACCACCACAGTTAAGTTTAGAACATTTTAATTGCTTCAAAAGAAAGCCCTTTAGCTGTTAATACCCATCTCCCTTCTTCCCCACTCCCTGGCAACTACTCATCTACTTTCTGTCTCCATGTTGTTGTTGTTGTTGTTGTT
>NW_006921635.1:3744406-3745813 GCF_000298275.1 Orycteropus afer afer
GTGTTTGCAATGAACAAGTCGTTGGTCTTGCAAAATTCTACCATACGAGTTCCAGCATTATTCCTGTCACCAAGGCCAAATTTTCCAACTACCGTCTCCATAGATGTCCCCATTCTGGACATTTCATATGAATGCAATAAAACAATGTGTGTGTGTTTTTGTGACTTGTTTCTTTCACTGAGCATCATGTTTTCAGGCCTCATCCATGTTGCAGCATGTTTATCAGAACTTCATTCTTTTTTATGGCCAAATAATGCTTCATTGCATGGATGGACCACATTTTGTTGATCCATGCATCCGTTGATGGACATTTGGGTTGTTAACAGCTTTTGGTTATTATGAATGTCCAACAGAAACTCTTGACAGGTCTGTCTTTCCCACCATTTCTGTGACCGTTGCTTAGTTCCAGCAGGCCCTGTTGTCATTTTATTTTCAGCTGTACTCCTGGGGGGAGCTCTAGTGGCGTAGTACCTAAGGCATCTGACTGCTAACCAGGAGGCTGGTAGTTCAAACCCACCAGCCACTCCTTGGAAGGAAGATGGGGCAATCTACTTCTGTTCAGATACTGCCTCGGAAACCCAAAGAGAGGTCGCTATGAGTTGAATCAACTTGATGGCAGTGGATTTGGAGTTTGGTGCTCCTGGGAGTGCAGGACAGTGTGAATGGTGCCCCCGGAGTTGGGCATCTCAGCAGGTCATTGGATGGAATCTCAGGATTTCCTTCCAGCTGGGGCAGCTAGGCTTCAAGCCAAAGCTCCAAGCCCAGGCAAGTGTGGCTGGAAGCACACCTCCCAAGGGAGCGCTTATCTGCAGGCGTGTGCGGAGTCCATCTTAGCCCAGACGACACGGGGGAACTCGCCTCTGCCCAAGCTGGAAACAAGATCCTTAAGGAAAGGAGCCCAGCCAAGTCCTGTCTACTCATATCTGGCAAGTGATCATCAAAAGGGTACTGGGGCCAGCAGCCCTCCAGCCTCACGCTCCCGGCACATCAGTATTGGGGAGGAGCCAGGAGTTCGTGGCTAATGCTGTACGATTCGGACCCCACAGCAAGAAGAATCTTACGGATCTGTAACCTGCCCTTGCAGTGGCCTTACAGACGCAGAGGAGGCTTCGCGTCTTCCCCAGGGGAGAAGTTCTAGCTGTCTCTGATTCAAGGATGACTGTCAGTGTTGTTAGTTACCATGGAGTCCACTCATGGCAACCCCGTGTGTTACAGAATAAAACTACTCCGGAAAGATGAAAGCAAACCCCAAACCAAACCCCCTGCCGCTGAGTCAAATTCCAACTCACAGCAGCCCTACAGGACAGAGTTTAACTGCCCCATAGGGTTTCCATCGGAAGGAAGGTTGGGCAATCCTACTTCCGTAGTGATACTGCCTCGGAAACCCAAGGAAGGGTCGCTATGAGT
>NW_006921635.1:3747073-3748492 GCF_000298275.1 Orycteropus afer afer
AAGTAGATCGCCCAACCTTCCTTCTGAGGAGTGGCTGGTGGGTTTGAACTGCCAGCCTTCTGGTTAGCAGTCAAATGCCTTAGGCACTATGCCACCAGATCTCCCAAGCCTGGCTTATATGTATCAATGTACCTACAAGGCTAAAACGCTATACTAATTTACTTTTTGAATCTTCTAATATGCTCCGCTCAGAGCTGACATTATGACTCAATTACAACAACACTTCTAATCATGGTTTTGGCTTCCGTGCTGCAAGCAGCAAATGGTTTTCATTTCTGCCGATGTTTTTATAGTTGCTGATCTTCTCAAATGTTCTGATTTTTAGCTACAATATTATGGTAATTAGTATTTGGGAACCTATATCAATTTCTTTTTTGAGAATATAGTAATTAAAGGAAAAGGAGAAAACTAAAAAAAAAAGAGCCTTCTGCTCAGTTATTAATAATATTGGAACTAATATTGTAATTCAATGTGGAGTTTACAAAACAGTTTTGTTGTCAGTATTCAGATAATCTAAGAAATACTACATTTGAACAATATACAACTATATTTGTCACATTTTATTCTATGATTAAAATTGATATTAAACATTACTAAGGATTCTGTATGGTCTGGTAAGGGAGGAAGTCCATGGGGGGGACACGCAAACCATGTGTCACCACACTGGGTGACTCCGACCTTAGTGACACCACTGTATCTAATCTCCTGCTGCTGTCTCCTATTGGGATTACAGCCTTGGGAAACGCTAGGGAGCAGTGCTACCCCATCACAGGGTCACTATGAGTTGGAAATCACTCACCCCCAATCAGTATGCATATTCCAAGGAGTGGAAGGTCTATATGTTGCCTCAGATTCTCAAAAGCATCACAGACCCTATGGCTAGGAATGTCTCTCATGGCTAGGAACTGAATGATAGCTGGTTTCCCCTTAAAAATTTCCCACTTTGTGGGAGTGTACCCAAGAACATGTATAGGGTTGGCAGACAATGGTCCTACACGTTTTTGTGTATGATCTGAATTCCCAGGTGTATAGTAGAGCCGACAAGAGGCAAGGTGGCAGTCACTGCTTGGTCACAGCCAGTTACCCAGAGGGACCAAATAGTTGAACCTATGGGCTGGGGACCATAGTTGCAGGGGGACATCAAGCTCAATTGGCATAACATACTACACAAAACATTATTTCACCTTCTACTTTGGCAAGTAGTGACTGGGATCTTAAAAAGCTTGCAAGCTGCCATCTAGATGCAACGATGGGTCTCTCCTCATCCGGAGCAAAGAAGAATGAAGAAAACCAAAATTCATGGAAATCAGTCCTAGCAACTGGCACACCATCCAATCTGCAGCCTATATGACTATGAGACCAGAAGAACTAGATGGTGCCTGGCTACCAATGTCAACCACTTGGAAGGGGATCTGTGTA
>NW_006921635.1:3749162-3776297 GCF_000298275.1 Orycteropus afer afer
CCCCCCCCCCAGCCTTCAGCCACCAGGCCATAGAGCAGATGGCACTTGAACTCCAGAGACCGAAGACGCCGCCTGGAGGATTTGCACGCGTCCCCACCCGTTGCCCCGCAAGCGCTCAGCTTCGGGGCAGGAAGGGGCGGGCACTGCGGAGTTCCTTTGCTGGGGTTCTGTGTTGCCATAGCGACCCCGGCCAAGGCTGCGGAGCACGCGCTGCTTGCGCAGACAGGGACCGGAACCTCCAGGCCGCTGCCCCCACCCCACCCTCCCACTCCACCCGGGTCCAAGGCTACAAGACTGGTGAGTGCAGGGGAGCGAGGGCAGGGGGGCCGGGGTGTCCTCCCATTGTTGCAAGTATTGTTGTTAATATCAAAACAAGCCGGCAGAGTCAGCACGCGCAACTGCAATGCAAAACCTGCTTTTCCTATCATCGGCTTGTGTATTAAGCATCAACCTCCTCCTGAGTTTGACATATGTCCCCGAAAGTGTGGGATGATGAGTTTATATTACCCCAACGAAGTCAGTCACACGCTATGATATTGTGAGAATGTTTTTCCTTTCAGCGCACTCTTACAATTCTGAGTAAACTAAGGAGAAAGTGTCAGTTTGGGGCTAATAGGGCATTAACACCTCTGAACAGTTGCTAATCTCTCTCACTCTCTCACTCTCTCTCTCTCTTTTTAAACATAGTGTCTAGCAAAGACTTAAACACATTGGTTTCTTTCTTTTTTATTGTGGTAAAAATATATAAAGCAAAACATTGGCCTTTTTAACATTTTTTACATGTACAATTTAGTGACTTTAGTTAGTTTCATCATATTTTGTGGTTTATTTTTTAACATTTTTATTTTTTATAGTTATCTTTACCCTAGGTCACCCTAACTCGACTGTCCATTCAAAGCAATGATATGTAAATTCTCCTTTTTTGATAGATGTATTATTTTATTTAAAATAAAATAATTTAAATGTTGTTGTTATGTGCCATTGAGTTGGACCCGACTCATAGCGACCCCTCCTTGGTTTGTCCAGGCGGTATCACTACAGAAGTAGATTGCCCAACCTTCTTCCGAGGAGTGGCTGGTGGGTTTGAACTGCCAGCCTTCTGGTTAGCAGTCAAGTGCCTTAGGCACTATGCTACCAGAGCTCCCAATTTAAATGAAAAGATGAATAATAGTGCAGGTAGTACTTGGAATAAGAAAAAGTCATCCAACTGAGGACCTAAGGCTGCCCACTCCCACTTTTGCTCTTGGGACAGACTTGAAAACACTGGAGACCCTGGGAACATGAGCACGGGGGGGGGTTGGTTCCCAACTTGGGAACAAGCCCCGGACTACCCCATGTCTCTCTCAGCTTCACCAGGAGGGCTGGGAGGACAGCCTGGTCTGGTGAGGAGTCCTAATGAGGCAATGGGACAACCTAGGAGGTCAGAGGTAGGAGGCTGACAACCATCCTGGCATGCCTAGGATAGGCCACGTTTTAGCACTGCAAGCCTGCGGTCCCGGGACACCTCTCTCCACCCCCCACCCCCCATCCCAGGCACACTGGGATGGCTGGCCACCCTGGAGGTGAAATGCTTTATTGACCAGCCTCTCCCAACAGCTTGCAAACCCATGCAAAGCCAGTCCTTGGGCTCTATTACCATCCTGTCTGCCAGAGAGGTGACTCAGGCAGGACCAAGGGAGCTAAGTGCTGGGTGCTGGGCTGAGGTTCCCCTGTGGGCTTACCAGTAGCCAGCTGTCTGGGGGCCCAACACAGCCTGAATGCCTGGAGTGGATCTCTGTGTGCCTCATGGGTCCCATCCTCTGATGTCCCCAGGCCAAGCCCCGCCCCCCCAGCAGCCAGCACTGCTTTGATTGGCTGTGCTATTTAGTTCCTAAGTGATGTCACCCCTGCCATGGGCAGCTCTTTCCTGATGCCATCATAAACCCCCTGCTTTCCTGGGGCTCCCAAGTGATTGTGCCATCAGACCCTTGGGAGAGGTGCCCAGGAGGAGGCAAGGCAGGGGACAGCCAAAGGTCAGTCCAGTAAAAAGGATCAAGGGCTGCTCATCTGTCCTTGGAATTTGGAACACACACATGACTTGTGCCACTTGAGCTCAGACAGGCACCTCTTGGGCAGTCTCCAGGATCCTGGATGCTACATGGGGCACAGGGTCTCTGATGTCCCTAACCCCTTGCCAGCACCTCTGGCCCCACCAAAGGAGCCAACATGCCCATCAGCAAGTGCCCTCAGAAGTTGCAGCCCCGCTGGAAGGAATGGGACCAGAAGGCCCAGAAGAACGGGTGCAGGCACCAGATATACGCTGTCAACGGTGACTGCTATGTGGGCGAGTGGAAGGACAATATGAGGCATGGTGAGTGGGGGAACCCTGAGGGCTCAGGCGAGTGTGGGGTCTGAACCAGTTTGGGCGCTGGGGCCATGGAAGCAGCATGCAGAAACTCCTTGGGGTGCACGGAGTGGATCCCTGAGGCTCCTCCAGCGGTGAGCACTGACCTGGACCAGCCAGGGGGCTCCACAAACTCAGCCCTGACTCAGACTGAGCAAGGGTCTTCTTGGCCAGTGGGGGATAATGGGGCCTGAGATACCAGCCTGCACCTGGGCTCCAGGGCTCCAGCTCACTGAACCCACTGATACTTAGGCTAAACCTGAGGTTTGTTAGCACTGGAGAGAGGTGGCGCCCCAGAAACAGAGTTGCAACGGTGATTCTGTTCTTCAAACTCAACCCATGTCCTGAAAGACTGCTGACCGAAAGGTCTGACCAGCAGGGGGCGAGGGAGGCCCCGAGAGGTAGCTGGGCTCAGACTTGACAAGGTCTGACCAGCAGGGGGCCAGGAGGTCCTGAATTGCGAACAGTTTTCATTCCAAAACCGTGGCAGGACTTCTTGCTCTAATGTTGCAATTCCAGATTCCAGGCTCTTAGCCACTCCCCTCTGCCTTGCTGGGTTAAGTCCTTTGGAATCCATGAACTGAAGTTAGAATCCCAGTTCCCTCAGTGATGACCTTGACAGAGTCACAAAACTGAGCCTTTGTTTCCCTACCCATAAAATGGGAATAATGCCTATCTGTGAGGATAAAGAGATGCCGCCTGTCGAGTGCTTAGCTGAGAGCCTGGTGCAGAAAGAGAGCTTCTGGAATGCTTTTGTGGGCAGAACGGGGCAGCCTTCCAAAGCTGACCCCATCCCATGTTTTACAAAAACCACCCTCAATGCTCACCTAAAGTCGAGGCTTTCTGCTTTGTTCTGAGCTCTGCTTGTGGTTATAGATTCCCCAGTGTGTTCTTGAGCCCTTGGGGTCAGCATGTGGGTGGACAGAGCCCTGGCCTGGGAGTTAGGACCCAAAGTTCCCAGCTCTACTAGTGAGAAGCTGGGTGACTCTTAAGTTAAAGTCATGTCCTGTTCTCCAGATCTCAGCTTCCCCATCTATGACAGGAAGGTGTGGGCTGAACTAGCACCCCAAGCTTCGCTTCTGCGTGAGTGAATTCTGCATCCCCTCATACCCAGTGCACTTAGGTATATATCTAGACGTTGAATTGCTGGGTCGTAAGGACCCCGGGTGGTGCTATGGTTAAGTGCTCAGCTGCTAACCAAAAGATCAGAGGTTCAAACCCACCAGCGTGCTCCATAAAGATTTACAGCCTAGGTAACCCTCAGGGGCAGTTCTACTCTCACATAAGGTCCTTGTGAGTCAGAATCGACTGGACGGCAGCCAACAGGATAACTCCATGTTCAGTCTTTTGAAGAACTCTCGGACTGTTTTCCACAGCAGCTGTACCATTTTACGTACAGTTAAGAGGCTTCCAATTTCTCCACACCTTCACCAGCTCTAGTTTTTAAAAGTCCCAGGGAAGAGCTCTGATTGGGCCAGCCTGGGTCCTGTGAGCCCCTCTGTGGCTGGAAGTGAGATCTATTGCCAGCAAATGGTGGAGAAGTTGCCAGAGACAGACAGCAGTGAAGCCATACTCAGCCCCGCCAGGTGGGAGTAGAAGATAACCTCCCCTTGGGGTCTTCTCCACAGCCAGAAGAAATTTCTGGGGGGTAGAAGTCACACACACCCCTTTTCTTTCTTCACACACCTCTCCCCACCTCGGGTTTAATTGTCCCAGCTGGTGACCACCATTTGGGAAAGTTAATGCTCCAGTCACCCTGATCAGGAAACTGGAAGACTTTTACCTCTCTCACCTGTGGGACTGCCAACAGCTCTTGACTGATGTTTGTTTAGGAAGGGGAAGGGGGCAGGAAGCTCCCCTCTGTCCATGGTTCACGTGAGGGGCTGGGTGCAGTAGTGCCTTTCTGTTTGCAGGTTTGTGTTCATGATTATGCACTTAATGCCTTTCACTTGCTTCTTTCAGCACAGGCTTTGGAGTCAGGCTGCTTGCCTTCAAAGTCTGGTTGTGCCATTTCCACCCTTGCGAGGCTGGGCGGTCACTTATCCTCTGTCATCTGGCTTCAGAACACAAGCTGGAGAGCTGTTTGTAGAAATAGAATTTTCTTGGGGTTTTGTGGGTGCTAGGGGTCTAGAGACTCAGATCCTGTCTCCACCCTGGAGAATCAGCCAGTCGAGGAAACAGGAGACCCCCTGACGCAGGGCAGACACCCACCTCCTCCCCATGTTAGCCATGTTTGCAGCACTGACCCATCTGTGTGTCACCAGGAAAAGGAACACAGATCTGGAAGAAGAAAGGCACCATCTATGAGGGGGACTGGAAGTTTGGGCAGCGAGATGGCTATGGCACCCTCAGCCTTCCGGACCAAGAGACGGGAAAGTACAGGAGAGTCTATTCAGGCTGGTGGGCAGGCGATAAGAAGTCGGTGAGTGGTTCCCATCATGCCCTGGGGTATGGTCAGGGGCTATGTTTGTGTCTGTGTGTGCAGGGCGAGAAGTCAGAGAGGCTATGAATAAAAAGCAGGGGGACCTGAGGGAGGGGAACAGGGTTGTGGGTGGGAGAAGGAAGGGATGGGGGTTATCAAGCCTGTCAGAACAAAACCCAGGAAACAGGAAGCAAAGGAGAGGGCCGGGAGGAGCCCATGGAACCCTTTGGCTACAAGCTGCCGGCAGTCTGAGTGGGCCAGTCTTCCCCACCCTCTTCCTCACTCATTTCCTGGCTTTCTTTTCCTGAACAGAACATCCCTTTCTGACAATTCCTTTTCTGTTGGGTCTGGATTGGGGGGCAGGGGGTCTAGGAAAAGTGAGGGCAAGAAAGCAGAGGCCCCACTCTTGGCTGCAGGACAAAAAAGGAAGGGGCAGGGACAGTCCTAAGGGGCAGAAAGCAGCCAGGGAATGTCCTCACCACATACATATATGCCCAGACCTGGGACAGATTTCCTCAAGCTACTCACACACTTGAGTGAACTCCCACTATGTGCCAAGGAGACAGGTAGTGTTTATTACTGAATAACTACTATTGGGGAGCTCTGGGGGCATAATGCCTAAGGCATTTGACTGCTAACCAGAAGGCTAGCGGTTCAAACCCAGCAGCCACTCCTTGGAAGGAAGATTGGGCAATCTACTTCTGTAGAGATACTGCCTCAGAAACCCAAGGAGGGGTTGTACACGATGAGTTGGAAAAATGACTCGACTATTGAGAACCTGGCACATTATAAACGGTACTTGTAATTCTCCTAACAGCAGTGCATCGTAGTCACTGTTATCATACCCATTTTACTGATAAGGAAACAAGCTCAGAGAGGCGAAGTACCTTGCCTGGATCACACAGCTGGTAAATGGCAGAGCCCAGGATTTCAGAAGCACTTGGTTGCTAACCAAAAGGTCAGTGGTTCCAACCCACCAGCTGCTCCATGGTAGAGAAGACCTGCTTTGGTAAAGCTGACTGCCAAGAAAACCCTATGAGGTGATTCCACTCTGCTATAGGGTTGCCATGAGTTGGAATCCTCTCTCCAGAACACAACAACAACAGTTCCCAAGTTGTTGACCTGTGGGGAGAGAGATTCCAAAATAGACACTTTGCATACAATATGGTGTTAGGATAAACGTTTTCACAGGAACCCCAGGGAAAGCTCATTAAGCCCAGCCTAGAGAATTCAAGGCAGGCTTCCTGTAGGAGGTGACACCAAAAGATGCTGGGAGTTCCGAGGCTATAACTCTACAAAGTAGACCACCCCCATCTTCCTTCTGTGGAAGGGCTGGTGGGCTTGAACCAGTGACCTTCTGGTTACCAGTCAAGTGCCTTATCCACTAAGCTACACCACCAGAGCTAGGAGTCAGTTTGGGAGAAAGGGGAGGTAAGGGATTGGATGCAGAGGCAGCAAAGGGAGGGAGATGTGAAACAGCAGGGTGTGTGCCCACCGGAGTGACTGGGGCAGGGGTGAGGACAGGATAGGGTTGAGGGAGGGTCAGGATTTTGAGGAGTAGACTGGTGGTGCTTGACCTGCCCTCCTTGGGTGTGACCTGCTGGGGTCCATGCATCCCTGTGGTTGGACATTTATGTTTGTTTTTTTCTGGGGACAAAGTACCTAGCTGTTACATGATCTTCAGAGGGGTCTGTGACCCATAGCAAACATTTGAGTTGAGTCCAACTCATGGCGACCCCATGTGCAGAGTAGAACTGTGCCCCATAGGGTTTCCAATAGCTGATTTTTGGGAAACCCATCATCAGCACTATCTTCAGAGGCACCTTGAACCTCCAACCGTTCAGTCAACAATAGAGCATAAAATGGTTAGGACAGAGAGACTCCTTGTTACCCATAATAAAGCCACAATCAGAGTTGGAGGTGACCCGATGGGCCTTTTGCAGATCCCACTGCCTGCTGTATTCTGGGGGGCGGTGCGCAGGACCAGTGAGACCCAGGGTCCAATGAGGAGGCGAGAAACAAACGTGGGCTGCAGGAAAGCTGTAGGGGAGGGATGGGGAGACACCCCAGAGACAGAGGTGTACCAAGACGTGAGCGTCGGCTTGGATGTGGGGCTTAGGGAGAAAGCTAGGAAGCATCCCAGGTGCTTCTCGGGTGCCTGGGAGGATGATGGGGTCTGCCCTAGTGATGGTTGGCGGGGTGCCGTGAACCGGGACACCTTTGTGCTTACAGGGCTATGGGATCCAGTTTTTCGGACCTAAGGAGTATTACGAGGGTGAGTGGTGTGGCAACCAGCGCAGTGGGTGGGGCCGCATGTACTACAGCAACGGCGACATCTACGAGGGCCAGTGGTTGAACGACAAGCACCACGGAGAGGGCATGTTGCGTCTGAGTGAGTGCCCCGCCCCTCCCGCGCGGCCCCGCCCCTCCCGCAAGTCCATGTTCCTGCCTAGCTGCCCCGGCCCCCAAATCGTGCTTGGTATCAATGTGGGATAAGGTGAATAAGGGGACCGAATTCCTGCCCTCAGGGATCTTATTCTCTAATAGGGAAGACTAACAATAAATACACAAAGCAAGACAATTTCTTACTGCCTTAATAATAATTAAGGCTACTTGATAGTCGATTACACTATTATTAATATAATAGCACCAACTACTTTAGTTATACTGGCTCATTTAATTCTTGTAGCAACCCTATAAGATCAGTACTTTTATCATCTCCTTTTTTTACAAATGAACCCGAGCCACAGAGAGGTTAAGACATTTGCCCAAGGTCACACAGCCTTGTGGGCTTAACAGTGGTAAGGAGAATAGAAACTAGGAATGTGTGTTGGAGAATGACTTAAGAGGTTGGGAGACGAACTAGTTCAGATTGACTTATAAATCAAACCACCAGGGGTGGGAGGGGAGGGGAGGGAACACTGCAAATAATAATAATAATAAATAATAATAAAAGAAAAGAAAAGAAAAAAAACCTCAGTGCTGACAACCCACAGCAACATTGTAGGATAGAGTAGAGCTGCCCCATAGTTTCCAAGGTTGTAAACTTTACAGAAGCAGATTGCCTCATCTTTCTCCCGAGGAGCAGCTGGTAGGTTCAAACTGCCAAGTGTTTGGTTAGCAGCCAAGGGCTCACCAGTGGGTCACCAGGGCTCATAGACTGACCTTGTCAGGTTCAAATCCAGCCTCCAGCTTTCACTAGCTGCATGACCTTGGGGAAGGACCTCTGGTGGTACAGTGGGTAAGGCATTTGGCTGCTAACCAGACAGGCGGTGGTTTAAACCCAACCAGCTGCTCCTCGGGAGGAAGATGAGGCCATCTACTTCCCTAATCTTCTTCCAACTGTGAGTTGGAAGCAACTCCACGACAGTTAGTTTGGTTTGAGTTTGATGTTGGGCAAATCCTCTGTGTTTCAGTTTCCTCATCTGTAAAATAAGGATACAAATAAAACTTGTCTTCTAGAGTTATTGTGAAGGTTCGATTTATATTTGTAGCACGCTTAGCATGGTGCCTGACAACAAGTAAGTGCCCAATGATATTATTAGCTTGTACTTACACAGAGCAGGGGTTGGCAAACTACGGCCCTCAGGCCAAATGCAGCCCAACATTTGTTTCTGTAATTAAACTCTTAAAAAAATGTCTAAATTATTTATAGTAGTGAAAATTACATAACATAAAATTAACCATTTTGAGGAGAATAACTTAGTTCTCTAAATTGTAAATATTCACAATGTCGTGCAACTACAGCTTCATCTAGTTCCAAACCATTCCCATCACTCTAAAGCAAAACCCCTTTCCCATTTGTAAATAAAGTTGTATGGCACAGAACCATGCTCACTCAATTATGTATTATCTATGGCGCTTTCACGCAGCAATGACCAAACTGATTAGCTGCAACAAGAGACCATAACTCACTCACTGCCATCGAGTCAGATCCGACTCATAGCGGCCCCTCCTTGGGTTTCCGAGGTGGTGTCTCTACGGAAGTAGATTGCCCAGTCTTCCTTCTGAGGAGTGGCTGGTGGATTTGGACCACCAGCCTTCTGGTTAGCAGTCAAATGCCTTAGGCACTTTGCTACCAGAGCTCCTACAAGAGACCATATTGTAGGCCATTTTTCGGCCTGAAAAACCGAAAATTGTATCTGGCTCCAAACAGAGAAGGCTTGCTGGCCTCTGATCTAGTCCCTTCTAAGTTCTAAGTCCCTTCTGTGTATGATTGATTTGATATTCACAAATCTACCAGGTAGGTGCTACTGTTACCCCTTTTAGAACTAAGAAAATGTTTAGGTGACCTACACAAGGTCACAGCTAGTCCGAGCTAAGAAAGGTTAGTTTTATTATTATTTTTACACCACCACCATCAAATGACAAGTACATTTATAACTGACTAAGAGCATGGGCTCCTGAGATGAGCAGGTCTTGGGTTCAAGCTCTGCCTTTGCCACTTCTACCTCTATGACCCAGACCAAGTCAGTTAAACTCCCAAGTGCCATCTGTAAAACGGAGTCCGTAATACACTATGTTGTTGTTATGTGCCATCGAGTCGGCCCCGACTCATAGCGACCCCTTCTTGGGTTTCTGAGGCAGTATCACTACGGAAGTAGATTGCCCCATCTTCCTTCCGAGGAGTGGCTGGTGGGTTTGAACCGCCAGCCTTCTGGTTAGCAGCCAAGTGCCTTAGCCACTATGCTACCAGAGCTCCTGTAATACACTATAGAGTTTTATTTGTGAGGCCTGAATGAGGCCAGGAATGTAACATGGAGCCAGGCACAGAGTAAGTGTTGAAAGACAAACGCCTTTTCTTTTTATTAGCAGTTTTTTACAGAGAGGAAACTTGATGCTAAAACTTGAGCTTGCCCAAGCTCAGGTGAGTGGTGAAGGTGAGACTTGAACCAGGTCTGATTCTAGAAGCTGCTGACACCCAGGGCTCTAGCATTTACATGTAAACCAGTCTTCCTCTACCCCATTCCCACCCAGCCCAGCCCATGCTAGTCAACACGGATGCTCTTCCGTCGGGCTGCCTGGTGGGCACTGTGGAGGGTCCAGCCTTGTTTGATGCGTCTAAGCCCCCCCACCCCCCATTCTTTCCCCCAGGGAATGGGAACCGCTACGAGGGCTGCTGGGAGAGAGGCATGAAGAATGGGCCAGGGAGTTTCTTCCACCTGGACCACGGGCAGCTGTTCAAAGGCTTCTGGGTGGACGACGTGGCCAAGTGTGGCACCATGATCGACTTTGGCCGTGACCAGGCCCCCGCACCCACCCAGTTCCCCATTCCTCAGGTACGCAGCCCCCGTGCCCTCACCAGGGGGCCCTATAGCCACACACAGAGAGACAGACCCCAGCCCCCTAGCTCACCCTGGCCCACCAGGGAACAGACAAGACAAGCAGGTTGTGTGCTCAGTCTAGGCATCCTCAATGAGGCCACCAGCCTGGGGCTTCTCTAGCCCAAGGGTTTAGGGAAACTCTCCCCTGCTGCTTCCCTCTAGGTGAAAATACTAGACCCTGATGGTGTGCTGGAGGAAGCCTTGAGCATGTTCAGGAAGACGGAAGAGGAAGGAGATTGATGCCTGGTGAGGGACTGGCACCCTGCCACCCTCTGGCATGGCCCACATCTCCTGGGATCTCCTCTGGCCAAGGGGCTCTAGGGCCAGAGAAGGTGGCTTCCTGCCTTCAGGAGCCTAGCAGATCCCTTTTGGTTCCTCCCCTTCACATCCCGTTTTACATAATCCTGACCAAAGCCTCCAGTTTGCACCCTGGGCTTGCTGGGATGAGCAAAATTCCCTGCAGTAAGGGGGTTTGCCTCTCCTGGGGCGGGGGTAAGAGTGGGAGGAGAGGGCATTGCCACAGCCCTTGCAAACGCCAGCTTTCCACTGTCCCCACCAACCCTACACAGAGAACAGCGAAGCTCAGCCCTGAGGGAGAAATCCAAGCACATGTCACCAGACTGCTCAGACCAGTGCAGCTCACCCCAGGGGAGTGA
The DNA here is from genome assembly GCF_000298275.1 of Orycteropus afer afer. Classification (NCBI taxonomy): domain Eukaryota; kingdom Metazoa; phylum Chordata; class Mammalia; order Tubulidentata; family Orycteropodidae; genus Orycteropus; species Orycteropus afer. The sequence goes on from NW_006921635.1 coordinate 3,759,948, forward strand.
GTGGTGGCTCCAGACACACCCTTGGCATCCTTACAGGGCACCTCACTCCTCCCAAGACTGGATCCTTCTTTGCCTGTGGTGGTGGTGGGGCAGGACTTTCCTCATCAGCCTGGTGGTGGGGACCCTCCCTCTCCTCACTGCCTTCATCTCTACACCCTTCCGGAGTGCATGAGAATAAAGGAGAGCTTGGCGGTGCGAGCTGGGGCTGCAGGGTGAGGCTGGGAGTGGGGACACTCCAGAAGGGGTTGCAGGTGGAGAAGGGGGAGGGCGTCCCCATGGGGCCACAGACTGACCTGGGGAGAAAGGGCCATGCTTCCAGGTCTCTGCCCACCGAGTATCCCAGACAGGAGACAGCCTGCACCCACTCACAGGGGCTTGGTCATCCTGACCTCCATCTCCAGTTTGACAACAGGCTCAGAACCTGGGAGTCATGTGGAAGATGTCAGATAGTCAGATAGAGACGCCCAGGTTCCACGCCCAAGATGTTGACTTCATCTGTCTGCGGTGAGGCCTGGGCTTTGTAAAATGTTCCCCAAGCGCTTGGAGTATATGTCACTCTCCTGAGGTACTAGCTGTGGAACCCTGAGCACATGACATCAGATGGCCCATCTGTAAAAGGGGTCTCCTGAGACCTCACAGGTGTTTTGAGGATTTGATGAGACCCGACTGACGTCACAATGCTGAGTAACACGTATTGAGATTCACTGTGGACCGGATCCAGGGAAGCGCTTTGCATTCCCGTCATGCAGGAGGGATGTTCGCATTGTGGGGAAAGCATGCTCTCTGCAGTCAGACTGCCCGGCTGTGAACCCCAGTGGTGGGATCTTAGCGGTGCCTTTGTGAACATCAAGCTCCCTACTCTTCTAGGTTTCCTGCCCTGTGACATACGGACAGTAATGTACTTACCACCCAGAGTTCAGAGCCCTGGTGGCACAGTGGTTAAGTTCTTGGCTGCTAATTGAAAGGTTGGTGGTTTGAACCCACTAGCTGCTCCGTGGAAGAAAGGTGGGGCAGTGTGTTTCTGTGAAGATTTATAGCCTTAGAAACCCTATGGGGCAGTTCTATTCTGACTTGTAGAGTTGCTGTAAGTCAGAATCAACTCCATGTAAGGATGAATTAAGGCAGTGGTTTTCAACCAGGGCAATCTTGCCCTCCCTTCTGAGGGAACTCTGGCAATGTCGGAAGACGTGTTTTGGATGTCACTACTCAGTTGCGCTACTGGCATCTAGTGGGTTGAGGCCAGGGATGCTGCTAACGTCTTACACAGGACAGCCTCCCATCCCAAAGAATGTCCCAGCCCACAATGTCACAGAAACCCTGCAATACAGCGAGGCTTGTAAAGCCCTCCACAAGTATCTGCACATAGTAAAGACTCAATACTGCTCCTTGACATTGAAGTTCTCTCTGCCCCCTACATCATCAGCAGGGTGACCTGACCCAGGGCCCAGCTCGGGAAGCTAAGCCTGGCCACCCTGGGATGTAGAATTAACAGTAACTGCCAGGCATTGTGCTGTGACACCCCAACCCTGTACATGTCCTGTTCTTAGTACTATTTTAGAAGAGGAAACAGGTTCAGGGAGGTTCACAAGTCATCAAGCTAGAGTGCCTTCCACTCACTCCCATTTGGATCGAACTGCTCTTAAGGTACACCTTAGGAGCTCTGGTGGTGCAGTGGCTAAAGCATTTGGCTGCTCACCAAAAGGTTTGTGATTCATACACACACATACACACACACACACCCCAGCTGCTCTGTGGGGGAAAGATGAGGCAGTCAGCTTCCATAGAGATTTACACCCTTGGAAACCCTATGGGACAGTTCAACTCTGCCCTATAGGGTCTCTATGAGTCGATGGCAGTGGGTTTGTTTTTGGCTTTTAGGGTACAGATTAGCGTGTGTAGATGGCTATCACTGTCCAGAAAAAGTGTGTTGTGTGTTGGGCTCACTTGTTGATGTATAAAATCTCTCTACACAGGAATGAACTACTAGGAACCATGGTTGTCTCTGGGAAGGAAGAGGACTTTTCAGTGTTGTGTCTGGGACCAGATGAACGTATTATCTATCCAAGATAGAATTAAAACTGAAATTCAAGAGAGGCTGTGTTCTTATCCACCATTTCTCAAGTTGGCTGGGTGTGAGAGTAGCTAGGGCTCTTGTTAAAAATACAGGGACACACCCAGACCAACTTGAATCTCATCTCCAGGGGAAGGGCTGAAAATCTGCATTTTTATAAGCCAAGCTGGTGATTCTTGAGTTCAGGCCAGTTTAGACATAAGACTCCCATACTGAAGCCAGAAAAGCCGCCACCATCTGTGAAGTAGGGAGACAGACCCCTTAAGGACCACATGAAAAATGCCCAGGCCTTCCTGGGGGGCAGTGGAGGGGCTTCAGGTGGGGATCCCTGCCTGGTCCTCCTAAGCCCTTCCACCCCAAAGGGCATCTGGGGACGAGGAGTGGTGGGTCCTTGTGTGTGGGGTACAGGGTGTGAAACGCTGTGGCAGGGGAGGGCAGGGCCCCGCCCAACCAGCCCACAAAGCTGCTATTCAGTGTGTGAGTCTGCATGAGACAAGCACTTAAGGCCATACTTTCCAAACTGCTTGACACTTGGGATTCTGTGGAAGCATCCTGGGGAACAGTAATGGGAGGGACAGAAATGTTAGGCCTGTCCACGCCCCAGACCTTTCAGCAGCAGCAGTTTGGCTTTTAGAAAAGAACATTTTCTATGTGGAGCACAGAGAGGTCTCAAACTCAAGGACCCACGGAGGGCCTAGCCTGCTGAGAGACAGGAGGGAGTGGTGGGGACTGCGGCAAACGTGTGGAAGGTGGCAGCTGCTCCTTAGTTCCTGTTCATTTTTGCTCTGAAACAGTGAGGTGCAGGGCTGCTGGATCTTGACATTCCCAGGTTCTCACCCTCTTTGGGCATCAGTCGTACCATCTGTAAAATGGGGCTAGTAACAGTATCCACCTCATAGGGATGCTGATGCCTAGTGCTTAGAACAGTGTCTACACATCTTAATGGTTACCTATCATTGGTGGTTGTTCTGTAAAAAAAAAAATCTGAATAATATTCCTGCCAAAGTGCAAAACCTGAATCTAACGACAAACAAAATGGACATGACAGTTTACAGAGCCATAGCCTGGACTCTTCAAAAAGGTTAATGTTTTGAAAGATGAAAGCTAAGGAATTTTCCAGATGAAAGGAGCTAACAGTGCAACATGTGATCTTGGACTGTTAAAATCACTGCTGGAAAGCACATTACTGGAACAAGTGGATCATCAGAATATGGATATTATATAGAGGTAGTCCATCCATGTCAAGTTCATGGAACTGGACAATTGGACGGTGGTTATGGAGGAGAATGTCCTTATTTTTAGGAGGAAGTATTTAGGCACGAGAAGGAGCCCTGGTGGCACAGTGGTTAAGGGCTGGGCTGGTAACCTTAAGGTCAGCAGTTTGAACCCACCAGCTGCTCTGTGAAAGATGTGGCAGTCTGCTTCCACAAATATTATACAGCCTTGGAAGCCACAGCAATGGGTTCAGTTTTTGGTTTTGTCTTGGGCACGAAGGGTTGTGCCATCTACAACTAAAACATACACTTCAGGGGAATTATGTATTTTGCTCACTTTTCTTACTTTTCAGTAGGCTTAAAATTTCTACAAAGAAATGTCTGAAAGATATGGAGAATTCTGCTTCAGGGCTCAGCTGGTTCAGGCAGCACCCCAGACCCAACAGACACAGACACAAGGAACTGTCCCTTACAAGTGTATTTCTGTGTTCACACACACACACACACACATACACACACACACACACACGCTCGACATGGCACGGGGCAGGAGGTTGAGACAAAGAACAGGAAGCATCCAGGTGGCCCTGACATGGGACCAGAGGAGGGCTCCGGCCCCCACTGCCTCCCAACAGGTGAACATGGATCTGGAAGAACAGGAAATGCTATTCTCTTAAAGGCAAGTTTCAAAGTGCAGTCATTTCTCTTTAAAAAAAAAAACCCTCTTCCCTCCATTCTCTGCCCCCCAATGGAAAGCCAGCCCCCTGTGCAAGCTGTCCTTCAGGCCAGGGCAGGACAAGGCCACGGGGAAGGGGTGTTAAGGCCAAAGCTTGGAAACACCCAGACCCACGAGGGCTCAGGCGTAGTGGCTGCCAGGTGTCAGTGGGTGGTCCCCTCTGTGGTCCAGCTGGTCCTGCAGGCGAGCAAACTCAGCCAGCTCATTGAGCTCCTGGAACTGTCGGTCTGTCTTGTGGCTGACCAGTGAACGGTAGAAGTGGACGGCAAAGACGATGAAGACCAAGCCGAAGGGGACCATGATGGTGGTGGAGGCGATGGCGGCCGCCTGGCCCGGCGTGATGCCGTCAGGGCTGCTGCCGTTGACGCCGAGGGCCCCGCCGCCAGCTGAGGGCTTGCTGGTGGGCTGTGGCTGGCCCGCCTGCTTCTTGAGGGGGAGGAACTTGACCCAGCAGAGCAGCACGACCTCGGCCAGGAAAAGCAGCGTGCCGATGACGGTGGAGAAGGCCCAGGCCAGCTCGATGTGGCGGTGCATGCGCTCGTGCGGCGACTCCTTGACGGAGTTGAGGTTGTGCACGTTGCTCACGGCCTCGATGTTGGGCAGGATACAGGTGCTGATCATGAGCGCGAACAGGTGCACGGCCACCAGGACCGTGGTGCAGGCACTGAAGGCGATGAGCAGCCCCGGCGGGTAGTCGTGGCCAGCATCCAGCTGTACCTCCACCATTGCCACCTGTGGGGGCAAGGACAGGCGGGGTGACTGCCGGGACAGCCATGGCCCATGGGGATAGTGACGGGCTCCAGCTCAAACCCATCCGTCTCTAAGACCCTGGGGTCATTTGCCTGCTCAGAGCCTCAGCTGCTGTATCTGTCTAATGGGGACAATAAGACCTACCCACTTGGGAAGTGGCAGACAGTAATTGGTGAAGAAAGTGGGCTGCCTGGATTTGAATCCCGGCTCTGCCACTCACAAGCTGTGTGTCCTAGGGAAAAGCATTTAGCCTCTCTGAGCCTCCATTTTCCTACCCATGAAATGGGGACAGGCTATCAGTTCACAGAACTGTTTTAACAATTAAACGAGAGCCCTCAGCACTTGGTAAACAACTGGATGGAAACCACTCCAGTTATCCTCACCCAGCCAGCAATGAAAAACCAGCCACCACGCCTGCCGGCCATGAACTCCCCACCACGTAGAGGCTGGTGCTTCATGCCTTGCTCTGGGGACCAGGACAGGAGTACGGGCTGGAGAGGTGAAGGCCCCAGGTCCTTCATGAGAACACAGTGCACTGACCGACAAGGAACTGAGAGGCTTCCCAGAAGAGGTGGGTGCGGGCTATGCCAGCAAGCCCTGAGGGTGTCTCCTCCAGTGCCAGCTCCAGGCTCTAGCACTGACGCACTAAACGCTCTCCAGTTCCTGGAGACTTGTGCATCCAGGGTCGCCAAGGGCACCTCTCACCACCCGCAGCTTCTCACCTGGACCTTACGCGTCGCCCCCAGCTGAAGCAGCCAGCTTATCAGATCTGGGACGGGAGCCACGGGGGGGGTGGTGGCAAGCGGCCAGGTCTACCCGCAGGAGCTGGGACTGGAGGGGCCCCTGCAGCTGACGGCAGCAACACCATCGAGGCTGGTGGTAGTTAGTGGCCGTCAGTGCCCCCACACATTCGTGGTGACCCCCGTACCACATAATCAGAGCGCTGTGACCCACAGGGTTTTCACTGATTTTTGAAACTAAACTGCCAGGCCTTTCTTCCCAGTCCACCTCAGTGTGCAAGGTCTGGTGAAACCCATTTTTCATCATAGCAACACGCTAACCTCCAACGCCAGGCAGATGGTCACTACGTTTGAGGTGCCTCAGCAGGCGATCAAACCCAGGTCTCTGGTGTGGAAGGTAAGAATCCTACCACTGACCCACCACAATCAACTATGAAGGGTGCAGGCTCCTTATCAACTGCTCTGTAACATGCAAACATGAATGAACTCAGCTGCTCACTTAAAGGATGATGGTACGAGTCCATCCAGAGGTACGTCAGGAGGCCTGGCACTGTTCTTCTGAAAAACCCCGTGGGGCACAGTTTTACTCTGACACACATGGGGTTGCCGTGACTAGGAGTCACTTGACAACTGGTTGGCTGGGTGGTGGGTATGTGTGTACCAGGCTGAGACAGAGGAGGGCTCATGCTAGAAACTTCCCACTAGCCTCTCCCCATGACCCAAAGGCGGATGGGAATGGGCCCCTTCCTGTCTCCCCAGCTCACCTTCTACCTGTAACATCTGGTCCTGTTGAAAAGGGGTGTGTGCCCAAGAAACGCTTTCATTTCTTGTCCCCTGCATCCTTTAAGAGGCCTGGGAAGGTCATATGGGGCAGTGGTCAGGGGCATGGGCTCTGGAACCGGGTTGCCTGGTGGTGAACCATGGCGCTCTGCCCCTTACAGGTTGTGTGACTCTGGCAAGTGACGTCACCTTCCTGTGCCTCAGTTGCCCTGTCTGTAAAAGAGGTATATAGCACCAGGTTGTTCTGAGTAGTCAGTGATTTAACGCCACATAAAATATTCAGTGCCTGTCACACAGAGAACCCTCCATGAAAGTAAGCTTCATTATTCAGTTTAAAAACTTCAAGCCTACACCCACCAGCTGGACATGACATGAAGTCCTCTTGGGGCTTCCGCCCGTCTGTCTGCCTGAGGGGTCCGCTTGGGCTGGGAAACCACTAGGGCCTAACCCTCACTCCTTGGTTTTGGCTTCAGACCCACCCTGTTCACTGTGTGACTAGGTCAAGACCTGCCCTTCTGGGCTTCCCAGGCCTTCTCAGTAAAACAGGGTGTGGTAAGAAAAGGTCAGGGCTAGAAGGCATTTGGGGTCAGTCGCCATTAGGAATCTGATATAGGGGATGGCTCCTTGCTCCAAACATCCAGGCCAGGTGTGTGTATTACTGGACTCTGCAGACATATCTGACCGCATTCATTTCACAGACATTCCTCCCTCTGTCCCCTTAATTCACAGTCTTTCGCCTAAGAATTCCCAGAAAAGAGATTGTACATACTTTTCAGCCTCAGAGTTTACTAAACGTTTCAAGCTCATATAAATTTGGGGCAGGGCTATCAGGCTTTCTACCGTATCAAAGATCACTGGCTGGCTGAAGCCAAGCCCGGGAATTCTTGGTACATGAGGGTGTTGGGTGGTACCAGGCACTGGACACCAGGCCTCTGGGCATGGTGAGTTCAGGGCTGCGTCCCGTGGGTACCCTGCTCACACCCCCAGGCCTGACCACACCTGGAACCACGGAGCCCCACTCCAACAGCAAGTGTTTCCTGCCAGCTCCCCTCCCTGCCCCCCACCAGCACTTCCTCTTCCTGTTTTGGCCGTCTGCCCCTGAACCTGAAACCCAAGAGGGATAAGCAAGAGAGGCCGCTGCTTGGCAGACCCAGGGCCACTGGCTATTTAGGTGCTCATGGGAAATGCCCAGACCCATAGGTGGCTCAGGACCTGAGCTGGCAGCTGGGGGCACAGTCAGGTAACAGTCCTACTTCAGCTGGGCCCCCACTTTACACCTGCCGCCCTCTAGGCAGCCATGTCTCCCCATCCACACAGTCTCTTTAAGAGCACAGACCCAAGAGCCAAATCCCAGCGCCTTCCACTTACAAAGCTGGAGACCCCGGGCAAGTCTTTCAACCTCTTTGTGTCACAGTTTAAACCAAAACCAAACCTGCTGCTACTGAGTGGATTCTGATTCACAGCAATCCTTTAGGACAGAGTAGAACTGCCCCGTGGGGTTTCCAAGGCTATAAATCTTAACAAGATTTATCTTCAAACTACCAACCTTTGGGCTAGCAGCCAAATGCTTTAACCACCGCACCACTAGAGCTCCTGTGCCACTGTTTACTCATCTATAAAAGGGGACTGACAGGAGTTATCCTAAAGATTAAATAAGTTCATGAATATCAAGCCCTTAGAACAAGGCCTGGCATAGAATAAGCTTTACCAGCTGTAACAATTAACATATTATCACCACCTTACGAAGGAAGAAAGGAGGCTCAGAGAGGGGAGGTCAGTTGCCCAAGGGTCATACACTGCTGTTGGGTGAGGAGCCTGGAGTTAAACTGGTTCTAAAGCCCATGTGAAATAGAGGTACAAGGACTGCTCCCCTCAAATGGTCGTTGTGGAGATTAAGGCTTGATTGTAAAGGGGCACAGGTCTGAAGACACAGGAGGTGCCCAATAGAGGTTAGTTCGTAAGACAAATCCAGGGCGAAGAGTGGAAGAGAAATAACCCTTGGATGCCCTCAGCTCAAGAAGCTCTGGTGGCACAGCGCCTAAAGCACTTGACTGCTAACCACAAGGTTGGCAGTTCAAACCCACCACCGGCTCCGCAGAAGGAAGATGGGGCAATCTACTTCCATCAAGATTTACTGCTTCGGAAACCCAATGGGCGTCGTTGGTATCAACTTGATGGCAGTGAGTTTGGTTTTTTTTGCCCTTGGCTCAAGCTGTGGAGAGCTGGGTCCCTTGGAGGGGTAAGAAGTACAGGCCCCCAACTCAGCTGTGTCCAACCTTGGGAACTGGGAGCCCAAAACTATAGCTGGTCACCTCAGAGGGGCAGAAGGCTTCTTCCACCATTTCTCTCATCCACAGGGGCTGAGAACAGAACGAGCCTGTCTTGCTCAAGGCCTGGGGCCGGGGGAGGCAGGAGGCTTGGCCTGCGGTGCTGGCACCTCCAGCCGGAGGAAAGAGCTGGTCACTGCGTTCTACAAGGAACCTGTCACCTTGCTGGACCCTCCCATTTCTGGAGGTCAGGCCACATGGCTGGCTGTAGGCACCTGCCCACATGTGAGACCATATTCAGTACCACGAGACTGTGTGAGAACATTTGCATGAGGAAGGGGCCCAAATCCTGGACCCCAGCGAAACCCACTCCTAGGAATGCACATCTCTGCTTTCCCCAGAATGTGTCTTTGCTTGCTTGGGACATCTCCCCATGGATGGGAAAGCAGAGAGAGACAGGGGGGCCTCCCAGAATCTGGCTACCGCCTCCCAGGGCCCCACAAGTCCCAGAGATCAGATTGCACGAAGCTTCACTAGGTAAATATAGCCAGAGCGCTGGGCCTGTCCTTCTCCCAAAATAAATACCTCCTGGCAGCCACAGGCCTGCCTGAACCTGGCCACACAGGTCTTTAAAGGGCAGGAAGGGTGGGAGACCACTGTCCTCACCTCAGACTGGGCCACAGATCCCGCAGGAGATACCTGGTTGCCAAACCTCAAGCATGAATCGAAGAAAAGGACCATCCTATCCTGCTAGGGGTGGGGTCCAACTGCCCAAATGCCAACCGCCTCTCCTCAACCCTGCTGGACTCCACCAGGACCCCGACCACCTGTCGCCCAGATATCCAGGTCCCCTAAACAGCCCTCCCATGCCTGGCTAGGCTCTCGCAGCTTCTCGGAGATGTGACTTTTCTTTCCCAAGTCTCGATATTGTCTTGTTTGGCCTTCCAGGCGGGTGGTGGAACACGTGGGCTTACGAGCACAGTCGCCCAGAGCCACTCAGCTGTCTGAGCGCGCCAGTCCCACCTCAAATGCCAGCCATCTACAAGGAGAGCAGTGAGGCCTAGACCAGGCATTGACAAACTCTCCTGATCCTAGCAGCCCAGTCCTCCAAACGCATCTATTAATAGATACACATTTGTAACAGCAACAAAAGTTTCCCCAAACAAAGCCTACCCTTAAAGCACACTAACATGTAGTCTTTTTTTTTACAACACAGCACAGTTAGCGCAATGGTTAAGTGCTCACCTGCCAACTGAAAGGTCAGCAGTTGGAACCCACCAGCTGTTCCGAGGGTGAAAGACCTGGTGACCTGACTCCTGTAAAGATCACAGCCAAGGAAACTCTACGGGGCAGTTCTATTCTGTCCTACAGGGTCACTGAGTCAGACTCCCGTCCCAGGCACAAACCAACAATGCCTGCTGCTACCTTTTCTTCCATTAAAAAAAAAAAAAACGTTGCTAGTTGCAGCCGACTCAGTTTCTATCAGTCACTAGCAGGTGGGGTGGAGAGCAGGCTAAGAGTGTCTTGGCATATGGCTCATTCTGACTTCAAATTTATCGTCTAAGTCACATCCCATTCATTCCCCAGCCCCTCAGGCTGCGGCAATGCCTTTCATTCACTCACTCACAAAAAAATACTGATTGAGAAATTACTGTATGTCTGGAAGCTCTTGTGGACCTGCAGGAAACTCAATAGTTAAGCACTTGGCTGCTAACCAAAAGGTTAGTGGTTTGAACACTAGCAGCAACATGGGAGAAAGACCAGGTCACCTGCCCCTAGGAAAGCTTTTGGGGCAGTTCTACCCTGTCCTATAGGGTCACTGTGAGGTGGAATCGACAGCACAGGAGAAATGACAGCAAAAACCATCCCCCCCAGGGGGAGGGGGATGATAACAACTAAACAATAAAATCATGTCTTGTTTCCTCCACTATACTCAGAAATTTCTGTTTCTCACTGGGCTGGGTTCCTCACAGGCCTTCCTAAGAGGTTGAACAAAGATAGGAAGGAAGACTTGATCTTTGGAGTACTGAGTCTTAGAAGACAAGATGTCATATGATATTCCTTTATTACTTAGCTCATCCTTTAAATTTTTCTATTTTTCGTATCATATAAGCTTATACATGATGTATTATTAGAACATGTACGTGCTTTATAAACAAATGTTGAGGCTTATGCTAAAAGCTTTGGTGTTTGATAGGGAAATGTGATCAAGTTTGGATACTGCCGTTTAGACCAGGGGATGGCAAACTATGGCCCAGAGACAGTAGTTTTTGTAAATAAAGTTTTATTGGTGCAAGCCACAACCATTCATTTACTTCTTATTATCTGTAACTGCTTTTGTGCCTTGATGGCAGAGTTAAGTAGGTACCACTAGGTGGCCCACAAAGCTGAAAATATTTGCAGAGAAAGTTTGCTGACCCCCAGCTTAGACCCCAAATACTCCCCAAAGAGGGTTCTGCCAAATAACCATCCCTTGAGGTTTAACTCTGACAAAACCATTCTGTGGTCATACCGATTTGAGATGTCCCTTCTGGGGAGCGTATTAAAGCCTGGAAGTGTCCCCGGAGAGAATCTGCTGACTTTGTCTAGAACACTGACTACGGTAGCCACAGTGACCCCAGGAAACCCGACTTAGACTTCTCCTTTACCAGCCCACCTACACCAGCAACCCGCAGGGCTTGTGCTGGATTAAACTGTGTCCCCCAGAAACGTGCTGTAGATCCTAACTCCTGTGCCAGTGGTTATACTCTCATTTGGGAATGGGTTGTCTTTGTTATGTTAATGAGGCAGGATCTGTGAAGGGTGTGTCTTAAAGCAATCTCTTTCTGAGATATAAAAGAGATGAAAACAAGCCAGCAGGCAAGCAAACCACAAGATCATCTCCCAGGAGCAGAAGCTCAGAGACAAGGACCTTCCTCCAGAGCCAACACACTAGAAAGCCTCCTGCTAAAGCCAGTGCCCTGAACTCAGACTTGTAGCCTCTTAAACTGTAAGAAAATAAATTTCTGTTAAAGTCATCCATTTGTGGTATTTCTGTTCTAGTAGCACCAGGTAACTGAAAAAAAAAAAAAACACCTTACTGCTGTTGAGTCCGATCCGACTCACAGTGACCCCTCCTTGGATTTCTGAGGTCGTAGAAATACTATGTACAATTACTACGGAAGTAGATTGCCCCATCTTCCTTCCAAGGAGTGGCTGGTGGGTTTGAACTGCCAGCCTTCTGGTTAGCAGTCAAATGCCTTAAGCACTATGCCAAGATAGGGCTCAACATTTCTCTGGGCTGAAAATTCCAGAAATATGCCACAGGCACTTGTGGAGTTTTACAAAAGGCTTCTCTGCTGGGTGAGGAGCTCCCTCCCCTCGGGGCGCTCAGCAAAATTCCATTTATACACAGCCCAGCCAGCAAATTCAGTGTGCAAAATTGGGCATCTGGAAGACCTCAAAAGCCCAGTTATCAACCAACTGGGGGGAGTTGGTAATGGTGATGAGAGGGTGGTCCAGGGTAAAGGGTACGGGCTCCAAGCCAGACAACCCAGGGCTGGAATTCTAGCGCTGGGCATCTTATCCACTAAGCCTTCATGAGTCTGTTTTCCTGTCTCTGGTCCACGTTTTCAAAGAGAGGATTAAAAAAGAATGAAAGAAAAGGGCCCAGACTCATGCCTGGCACCACAGGTAACCATCATCATCATCATTACAGAATAGCTCACATAACTCCTCTGCTCTAAAATCCTCAACGATTTCCCTTTGCCTTTGTAAGAGTTCAAACTCTTCCTCCACAGCCGCGCAAAGCCCTCCAGCATGTGGCTTGGCTACGTTCATCTTTCTCTTCTATTCCCTGTTGTTGCTGGGTGTTGTCAAGCTGACTCCAACTCACAGAGACTCTATGTGACAGAGCAGAACTGACCCATCGGGTTTCCCAGGCTGAAATCTTTATGAGAACAGGTTGCCAAGTACTTCTCCTGCAGATCGGCCGAGTGGATTTGAACCGCCAACCCTTCGGTTAACAGCCAAGTGCTTAACCACTGTACTATCAGGGCTCCTTCTACTCTCTATACACCCTCAACTCCAGCCACACCAGTCATCTGCCTTCCTCCAAGGCCCTATAATTTTTCTTTTCCATAACTCTGTTCATGCCATTTCCTCAGACCAGAGGTTTCTTCCCCGAGCCCTAACTCCACTAATCAAAACGCGATCCACCTTCACACTCAGTGAAATCCCATTCTACCCAGAGCCTTCCCAATCAGATGGCCCTTACGCCGACCTCACCTTGGGCCAGGTGTACTTTAAGTGCTTGGCAAACATTAAGTCATTGAATCCCCACAGGAACTTTACAAGTTTGGAACTACTGTAGCCCATTTTACAGATGAGGAAACTGAGTCCAAGTGAGGTTAAGTGACTCCTCCAAGTTCTCATGGCTTTAAGAGGTAGAGTTGGAATTTGAACCCAAGTTGCCTCCCTCCAGAGCCCGTTTTCTTTGCTCTGTGGTACTCAAGCCTCCAAGCTCTGTCATCCTCTCTCTGATGCCTTCTCTCCCACAAAAACAGGGCTAAACCATGGGCACAGGGCTCCACAGCTTACCAGCTGGATGACTTCAAGCAAGTCATTCATGTGAGACAACTGGAACGACCCCTACTAGGCTGGACATGGATCACATGTTGATCACCTAGCAGCCTCTAGCCAATTTTAAGAGCCCAGTCAACAACAGCGATGATTACTATCATTAGGAGTCATGGTAATTTCTTGCTTTCCTCCATGCCCACTAAACGCCAAACCTCACAGATGGTTTAGGAGAGAGTCTTATGATTTGAACACTTCCTTCCAACTCATTAGGAGATTGGTGGTGTAGTGTCTAAGGCATGTGACTGCTAACCAGATGGCTGACGGTTCAAACCCACCAGCCACTCCTTGGAAGGAAGGTTGGGCAATCTACTTCCATAGTGATACCGCCTTGGAAATCCAAGGAGGGGTCACTATGAATCGGATCCAACTCGACAGCAGTGAGTAGTGAGTTCCAACTCATTTTCACAGAACTTCTGAACAACTTCTGAATCTAGCTCTGGGACCTGGGAACAAAAGGGTGCTAGTGGGCAGAGAACTTGAGGAGGTAGATAATCCAAAAATAATTGATCCCGGGTCGTGGAAAGCATTTTGTTTATGGCAGCAGGCTGACCTTCCCAATTATCTTCTGCTTAGGCTAACGTTACAGACCTGCCCGTCTCAGCAGACCAAACCGCCACATGTGTGAGGCCCACAGCCATGAAGGGCAGAGGCTCAGGCAGGCTGGGAACCTCTTGCCAAGAGGTAAACTGACTCACAGCTCACAAGGGTACCCTCGGCTCGAGGATCACCTGTACGGTGTTAATCATATGCTATACCCAGGGCCTTTTGTTTCGTATGTGACATTGGAGCTTGGATGCTGAACCCAGGCAAGACCTGTTGTAACTAGAAATGCTATCAAGAGCGGGTGGGAATCTTGTCAGCAGACCAGATGGTAGCCAAGGTGTGTATCATCAAACCCCCAACATTTCTCATGGGCCTCAATCTGGAGTCATAACAAATCCTCATGAAAACCCATTGGAGATTAGGTTCTTCAGTCTACTTTGTACAGATGAGCGAACTGGCCTCACCTGGCGTAAGCTAACTGCCTGACATCAGTCGGTCTATACTCTCCAAGTCATGGGCACATGGGGGCCTCTCAATTCCCTCCTGGCTCTTTGAGAGACCTTCCTCCAGTCTCACATGCTGAGCAGGCAAGGCTTGCATCCCTGCCAACTCACCCCCCACTGCGGAAGAAAGGTCACATCAGCTCCTTGGGTTTTCCAGGTCTCCAGGAAAGAAGCCCTCTGGGGGCAGGAAGTAGGTTGTGCTGACTCACAGGCCAAGAGAGAGTAATCCAGGAAACTTGTTCACTCTCGTTTCCATGGCGTCAGGCTGCATAAGCAGCCCCTCCTCCGAGGCTCACCCACAGGCTGCATGTCTGCGGTGCGGATGGGACACGGTCAAACAAACCCTGTGCCCCCTCCAATCCCATCTCTTCTGTGGATTTCATGCCTAGTGGTAAATGCAGTGACCCTGTTGGCATTGCTCCTCCAGACTGTAGGCTGTCTTGGGGTGCAGCCCTTTCTGGCCTGCAGAACTTTGGGGGCTCTCTCAGTGGAACCAAGAACCCCTCTCCACTCTGTTGGGGAAAACAAAGCTAAGAGACAATCTGGGTGAGCCAAGGCCTACCCAAGTGCCACTTGTCGCCCCAGCCTTCTGACTTCCTCGCACTGTTTTTAGCAAGAGGAAGAGGGAGGTGGCTTTGGACTCAAGGCCAGGGTCCTCGGGGAGGAAGAGAACTTGAGGAGGCCAGAAATGTCCCCCACTTGGTCCCCAACTCCACTGGAGAGGGAAAGGTCTGGGCCACTCTGAATCTATCTATGGCTGCAAGAAAAAGGGGAGCATGACAACATGACCCCACATTTTAAACTCGGAGCACTGCAGTGAGGAGCTGACAATCACTGGGGTTCCTCTCTCTCCCTAAAATTGCAACTTTTTTTTCCTTAAAAGAAACTTTTCTGCCCTATTTCTCATTCCTTAGGCCTGAGCTCAGTCCACCACCAAACAGGGTTCAAGTACCTAAGTGATGGGGTTCTGCATGCCAGCCCACCTGGATGCAAATCCTCCCT
The DNA here is from genome assembly GCF_000298275.1 of Orycteropus afer afer. Classification (NCBI taxonomy): domain Eukaryota; kingdom Metazoa; phylum Chordata; class Mammalia; order Tubulidentata; family Orycteropodidae; genus Orycteropus; species Orycteropus afer. The sequence goes on from NW_006921635.1 coordinate 3,775,174, forward strand.
CTATCACTACCCAGCTGGGTGACCTTGGTACGGTCCTCTGACAACATCACCTCAAAGCGTTCTTGAGGCATTAGTGCAGGGGTGAGGGAAGCTACCCAGGGACCAGCACACAGTGAGCACTCAGTCAGGGTCAGCTATTCCTAGTAATTTTTCAGATGGCACAAGACAAAGAGACTGGCCTCTTCGGATGTGGGAGCGACAGAACAGAACTCCAAAGTATGGACAAAAGCTAAACACTAGAATGCCACTCCCTTACACACACACTCACACACTCCCTTGATTTACTTCTCAAAGTTGGAGAAACTTCTGAGTTGTTGATGAACTGCCCCATAAGGTTTCCTCGGCTACAATCTTAATGGGAGCAGGTCCTTCTCCCATGGAGCCACTGCTGTTGTTATTTGCTGTCGAGTCAGACCCGACTCATAGCAACCCCTCCTTGGGTTTCCCAGGCAGTATCTGTACAGAAGTAGATTGCCCCATCTTCCTTCCAAGGAGTGGCTGGTGGGTTTGAACTGCCAGCCTTCTGGTTAGCAGCCAAGTGCCTTAGGCACTACGCTACCAGAGTGGGTTCAAATAACCAAACCTTCAGTTAAGCGGGTTAAGCACTTAACCACTCCATCACCAGGGCTAACTTCTGTGTAGTAGCGTTCATTCAGAAATCAAGGCCCAGAGAGGTAGAGTGATTTACCAAGGTCACACAGGCAGCAATCTCCTGGCCTTTCTCGGGCTCTGGGCTCACCTGGGGTTGTCTAGGAAGCCCAGGCTCTGCTAAAGTGGCCCACTTGTTTGTGGAATACAGGGAGCAGCGACCCAGACACACGCCCTAAGCAAGAAAGCACACGTGGTGCAGCCACACCCTCTCCCAAGGCCAAGGGCTCAGCTCATCCAGGGCAGGCAGGAATGCTCTGGGCTGGTGTGTGTGTGGGGCCGACCCCAGTCAGGCAAGCTGATGTCATTGGATGTGGTAATAAGGACTTGTTATGTGGTGCCCTGCCTCAGATAGACTCCAGATTCCAGGCCTGAAAGTAACCACAGGGCCACTTGTGAAGCCCACCTGTGGGCCTCACCCTCTGAGCCCTGGGAGGCCTGCTCTCACTCCAGCTGCGGGGAGTATGGGGCGGGGG
>NW_006921635.1:3776397-3777368 GCF_000298275.1 Orycteropus afer afer
GGGGGCGGGGAAGCTGCCTCCCGAGAAATCAAGAGCGAGCTCATTCAAGAGTAGTATGTCCCATCCCTACTCCCCCACACCCAGTGACTCAGTGGAGAGTTAGGGTGGGGAGTGCTTGTCAACCCCTCAGGCTGAGGCTCTTGAAGGAAGAAAGGATGTGGGGAAATCCCCCAGTATCTTTTAGCTGATAAGAACATGGCCAACGCCTGCCGGCTTCAGGTGTGGGCCAAGAGGGAGGCAGCTCCGGGGTCTCTCTCCTCATCCCCACCTCCTGACACCTGCCCTCAGGTGCGTCAGACCCTCTGTACCCTTTCTTATCCCTGAACATATCGGGACCACCTTCTTATAGATCTAACTTCAGGGATCCCTTATTCCTGCTGTTTGTTCCTGCATCAAGCTTGCTGTTCTAAAAGCACCTGGGCCCCCCGGCCTCGGAAGTCGGTACGGTTTTGTCACCCCTCAGAGTGCCACTTGTCGCCACGTCTGGCCTCCTCTAGCATCCACGACAGCCTTCTCCCGTTCTTCCCCTCACCCCCAGCCCGCTCTCTTAGGGCCCCGTCGGGGCTGCGGGCGGCGCGGCCCCGGCCGGAGAGGGGGCAGGGCAAGGCGGTCTGCGCTCACCATGGCGAAGCCGGAGAGCAGAGCCGAGGTCCGGCTGGAGGCTTTGAGCTTGGCGCGGCTCAAGTACAGCTTGCGCCAGGACAGCGCCTGCATCGAGTGCTCGTTGAGGCTCATCACCTCGGAGTAACTCTGGCCGATCCAGTCCGGGTAGGTGACGGCGGGCGGCGGTGGAGGGGACCCCGGGGGCTCCCCGTCCCCGCTCCGGCGGCGGCTCCGGCGGCTGCCGCTGTTGGTACTACCGCCACTGAGGGGAAGCTCGGGGCTGTTGTTGTTCGGGGGCGGGGCGGGCTCCGGATGCATGGAGCACGCTGCAGAGGCGCGGGCCGCCCGGCTGCCTGCACCGACAGCAG
>NW_006921635.1:3777468-3829753 GCF_000298275.1 Orycteropus afer afer
CGGCCTGGCCCAGCCTGACCCGGCCGGCCGTAAAGGACAAGCAAGAGGTCGCAGAAACGTCTACAACCCCGGCTCGCAGGCCCGCAAAACCGCTTGCAGAAACCCGGCGCGGCCACAGCTCGAGCCTGCGCGCGAGCCAGCGTCCCGGATCCCCGGACTCAACGCCGGGCGCGCGCCGTGATTGGCCGCAGCCCTGGCACTATTTGCATGCGCCCCGCCCATTCTACGCCCCGCCCACGAGGAGGTGGGCGGTGCCTTGCTAGTCAGGTGACGCGCCTTCATGGGAGAAACCGCCCCCTTCCGGGAGCGACTCTGCCAGGAAATACCCCTCGTGCCCGCGGTTGGGCGCGCTCCGGCTAGGTTGCCTGCTGTCTCCACAGCTACTCAGATGGTGCTACTGTCAGAGCTCGGGCTCCTGGGCCAGGCCTCCTGAGGTCACCTCCCTACCGAAGCCTTTTTCATCCTTGGAAGAAGGTGGCGGAAGTTCTGCAGGAGAAATAGCAGGCTGAGGTAGAATTCAGTCCGTGTTTAGTGAGCCCCTCCTGGGTGCCAACCCTGTCTGGGAGCTGAGTGGGAGGGGGAGGAACAAAATGGACAGCACCCCCTGCCCTCTTGGGGCTTACATTCTAGAGGAGACACGAACGTAAGTGAATATAGTTTTACCAGTTGCTGTGGAGTCGACTCCCACTCATGGCGACCTCTCTCGTGTGTCAGAGTAGACTCGTGCTCAGTAGCGTTTTCAATGGCTGACTAATGAGACGGAGATCGTCAGACCTTTTTTTTTTTTTTCCCACAGGCCTTTCTTCTGAGTTACTTTTGGGTGGACTCAAAGTGTTACCCGTTTGCACAACCCAGGAACTCCTCCTTAGCATTTCTTGTGTGCCGTCCAGTGGATTAAGACTCATAGCGACCCCTAGGAGAGAATAGGGTTTCCTAGGCTGTAAATCGTTATGGAAGCTGATTGCCAGGTCTTTCCCCGGTGGAGCTGGTGGATTCAAACAGCAGACCTTTCTGTTGGGAGCTGAGCCAGTTAACCGTTTGCACCTCCTAAGGACTCCTGCTTAAGCGCCCGGCGGAGGGAATCCTGGAAATAGAGAACTTTCATGTAGCTTATATTTTAGTGAAGGGAACAGGCCATAAACAAGACAAATTCACACCTTTCTTACCAGATGACATTTGAATTGAGACCTGAACTTCGAAACAGCTGTGCAAGAGCTGGGATGACCTTTCTAGGGGGAGAAAACAGCAAATGCAAAGACCTGAACTACTACCTGGCTGCTAACAGTCCTCTGGGATGTCAGTTCTATTCCCTGGATCCAGAACATTCCCTGGGACCTACTTGGTCTCAGTAAATATTTGTTGAACGTATACATTTAAAAGATACAGGAATGAGTGAAACTCAGAATTAGCCCATAGTCTAGTCACCAGCAGTGTGGCATTCTAGGGAAGCAATGTGAAATTTAACTCTTGTCACCACTAGAGAGCGCCTCTCCACTCACCTACCTTGTTGGATAGACCCGGTCCTCCCAAAAAAGGCTCCTTGATTCCCCCAGAGGGAAGACTAGGGAGTTGGAATGTGAAAACACACACACACAGCTTGTTTCTTTTTTAATTTTTATTGTGATTTGGGTGAAAGTTGACAGAGCAAATTCATTTTCCATAGAGCAGTTCATACACATTTTGTTTCATGACAGTGACTGCAATTCCCCACAAAGTAACAGCTCTCTTCCTACTTCCTTCCCAATAGTTACCTCTGCTGTGTAGTTCTTTCCTATGCATTTTCCACCCCACCCACCAAGCTATCTACATGAGCAAGTACTGCCCTTCTGTTCTCCCATGATTGATGGCTTCAGCGAGTGTATCTACCTGATGTAAATGTTCACCCCATATGCCTGTCTGTTGTTTGGCTGGAAGCCACAGGAGTGAGTTCAGTTCCAGATCTGAAGGGTAACTAAGAGCTATAGTTTCAGAGGCCTCATGGGGCTCTATCAGACAAGCAAATCTGGTCTTTTTTTATGGTTTTGAATTTTGTTCCACATTGTTCTCCCACTATATCCAGGACCTCCTGCACCTATCACCCTCCAAGGGGTTGACAGTGGTAGCTGGGCACCATCTAGTTCTTTTGGTCTCATGGTCATATAGGCTGAGGATCACATGGTTTCCTAGTCCCTTGGACTAATTGTGTCCATGAGTCTTTGGTTTTCTTCATTCTTCTTTGCTCTGGATGAGGAGAGACCCATTGTTGCATCTAGATGGCTGCTTGCAAGCATTTAAGACCCCAGTCACTACTAAACAAAGTAGGAGGTAGAACAATATTTTTGTGTAGTATGTTATATCAATTGAGTTTGATGTCCCCTGTGACCATGGTCCTGAGCCCACAGGTCCAGCAACTTGGTCCCTCAGGGCGTTTGGCTTTGGCCAAAAAGTTGTAACTTTGCCCCTTGTTAGCTCTGTTTCATATATGGACATTCTTACAGCACATGCAAATAGTATGTAGAAATATCATCTGCCAATCTAATATATGCGCATGGGTATATTCCCTTTTGCCTACACATACCTGATCATTCAGCCTATCTACCCATCTGTTTACCCATAGATTAATGTTTGTTATCACTGATAATGCAGTGTTGTATATGTAAAAAGGTTTATCTTTGTTGTCTGTACCTCTTGTGTACCACTCTGTGTCTTCCTTTTCCTTAGTTTACTGGGTTGGTCACTTGCTTTTGGTCCATTGCCTTTCCCTTCACTCAAATTAATACTATTTCTTTTGTAGCCCTTGCACTTGTTACTCCTCCCTCTTGGAGTCTCTGGGTCTGTGGCTCAGGTAAAATGAGACAGGCTTCCCTCCTGGTTTAAAGTACCCCCCACCCTGTGTGACTTTCTATCACGTGACCCTGCTTTATTTCTTTCAGAGCATGATCACTACAGTAGCTGACATCGTCTAGCTAATCTGTTGTCCCTATCCCTCACTAGCAGATGAGCTAGCCATCAGGAGTCTTGGGGAGAGCAGAGTTCCAACTTTAGATCATTTCTCCCTCTCCCTAGGCTTCGCACGGGGCCTGGCACATCGGACATTCCCAACAGAAGTAGGCTCAATGAACAAGGTAACGACATGTCCCGGGTCCTCTGGAAATACCCAGCTAAGAGTTGGGTATACAGGTAGTCTCCAACCTACGATGGTGTTTCCTTCCAACGACATGGTAAACTGTTTCCTACTTCCTCCCCATAGTTAGTTACCTCTTCCTGAAATAGAATACAGGCATACCTCATTTTATGGTGCCCTGTAGACACTGTGTTTTCTACAAATTGAAAGTTTGTGGCAGTCTTGTGTCCAGCAAGTCTATCAGCACCATTTTTCCAATAGCAGGTGCTCATTCGTGTCTCTGTGGACATTTTGGTCATTCTCACAATATTTCAAACATTTTCATAATATATTGCACACTTTAATAGACTATATAAAAAAAGTAGCCAATCAAACCTACTGCCATCTAGTCAATTCCAACTCAGAGCAACCCCCATAAGGTTTCTAAGGCTGTAAATCTTTATGGAAGTAGGTTGCCTTTTCTTCCTCCCATGGAGCAGGTTTGAACCAGTGACCTTCTGGTTAGCAGGGAAATTCCTGCCTTACCCATTGTGCCACCAGAGCTCCTTCACAGACTGTAGTATAGTACCCTATATGCACCAGGAAACCAAAACATTCGTATGACTCATTTTATTGCAGTATTCACTTTATTGCTGTGGTCTGGAGTCAAACCTGCAATATCTCTGAAGGTATCCTTGTACCTCTTTTTTTTATTTTATTTTTATTATTATTGCCTTTTAATTTACAAATCATAACATTGAATATCTGCAACTGAACATCAGAGAGAATGATGACATCAGCAAATTACATGCTGCAACATTGTAGTACATACTACAAATGATAAGATGTATTAAAAAAAGTAAGTCCTAAGTCAGGTACTGGGGAGATCTGGTGGTGTAGGGCCTAAGGCATTTGACTGCTAACCAGAGGACTGGCGGTTCAAACCCACCAGCCACTCCTCAGAAGGAAGATTGGGTGATCTACTTCTGTAGTGATACTGCCTTGGAAACCCAAGGAGGGGTCACTATGAGTTGCATCCAACTTGATAGCAGTGAGTTTGATTTTGGTTTTTTAAGTTGGGGACTACCTAACCTTCACTGTTTGGAGGCTGATGTGGGAACAGAGAGGCCTGTAGGGCTAAAGGGGGAAGGGTCTCCAGCTAGAGGAGAGATTAGCTGATTTAGGAAGAACAAAAGGATCTGGTCTGGGAGTGGTGACCAAGAAAGGGGTTGGAGGTGGGGTTGGGGCCAGCTTTCCCTTCTCCAGTTCCTAGGTCATGTTCCTCCCCATCTCCTCCTAATTCCTTGGGGTTTGAGTCCCACCATCTGCATAGAACAGAAAAAATAAAAATGCTCTCCAGACTTTGGTGGGAACATTGGAGGGCCTGGGGAATGCCTGCTCCCAGCCCAAGGGTTCTGGAGTGCCAGTGGCCCCGTGGTTAGTAACTTTCACTTGCCTTTGTTGGGACCAGCTGAGACCATCCCCAACGCCATCCCCCAACCCTATTTTACAGAAGGGTAAAACTGAGACCTCAGAGAGAAAGCAACTTATAAAAGGATACAAAAGAAGCTAGTTGGGAATCTGAATTAGAACCCAGTCCTTTCCCCTCCCCCACCGCAGTGCTTCCAAACAGCGTGCGTGGCTCCCCCTAGAGGTCAGGAGGTGTACTCGCAGCCTTTTGGCGTTTATGTCCAAAAAGGCTCAACTTTGAGCCAGACAGTAGACAGGCCTATGTAACGTGAATGTTAGCACCAGGGAGACACTCCTTAGAACAATCAATCATAGCAGATCAAAAGTACAGCATTTGCCCAGGGATGAAGCTCAGAGGGCCGGAAGGGATAGAAAAGAAGGACAAATGGAAAGAGTAAAACAAAGAGGAAATGGGAAGGGTGCTGTTACATTGTGGGGATTGCAATCAGTGTCACCAAACAAAATGTGTATGAATTGTTGGATGCAAAACCAGTTTGCTCTGTAAACTTTCACCCATAATAAAAAGTTAAAAAAAAAAATCTTTGAGGGCCAGTGGCCATGGCCCATGGTGGACCACAGATAGCACGGGCTGCCCATCACGGGGTGACAGAAAATGGTAATAATAATAGCAGTAAGTAAAGGAGCCCTGATGGCACATGGTTAGCCCTTCACCACTGACCAAAAGTTCGGTGGTTTGAATCCACTTAGCAGACTCTGGCAATCTGCTTTGGTAAAGATTCCAAAAAAAAACCAAAAACAGCCCGCTGCCATCAAGTTGATTCCTATTCATAACAACTCTATAAGGTTTGTTTTAAAGATTACAGCCTAGGAAACACGATGGGACAGCTGTGCTTTGTCACATGGGGTCGCTGTGATGCAGCGTTGACTCCATGGCACACAATATTGATTAGACGGGTCTCCAGAGTCTAGGGCTTAAGCCACCACCCCGCCTTCTGCATCAGAATTTCTAGAAGTGCCTTGTTAACATGCAAACTAACCTCATCAGAGGATTTCAGTTTTTCAAGTGCTTTGGGTAAAGTTTGAGAATTAACTGAACGAGATGATCTATATAAGAGCTGGGTAGGCTGCCCCCTTGGCCACTCAGTTGCAATGTGACCTTGGGCAAACTTCCTGACCTCTCTGAGCCCCAGTCCTCTTAGGTAAAATGGAGATGTTATAAATATGTATGCATGGACTCTGACTTTGGACCTCTCATCACTCTCCCAGTAGAGTCTCAGAAGGCTAAAGCTGATGCCCAGCTGAAGTGGATTCACACCCTCGTCCCTTCCTACCCAAAAAGGCCTCAGAGAAGTTGCCACTTTCATTTCAGTTCAAAAAAAGAGCATTTTGTCAGAGCCCAGCATCATTTCCTGCCTTTGCTTACTCCCTTCCCCCAACTATGTCTCCCCTCTAACTGCCCTGAGTCTTGAGAAACTCCCTATTAACAATCCTAAAAGCAGCCACCTTTACTAAGTATGTGCATTTCAGAGCACTGCTTGGATACCTCTAGTTCTGGAAGTCTCTGCTCTTTCTGCAAGCCACGAACTTTGGTATTGACTGATACTTCAGAAGCTGCCCTTCTGTGGAACTGGTATCTGCTTCCCCATGACTCCCTGCATGAGTCAGTAGGGTGTGTGAAAGCCCTCTGTTCTGTTGTCCAGCCCTTCTACCGAGCCTACCAGGCATCTGGAAGGTAACTTCAGTAAGCAGGCTGGTGGGGTTTCACAATCAAAGAATTGGGGAGAAGGAAGCTGGAAACCAAATGAGCCACCAGCAAGGAATTGGGTGCAGAATTCACAGTGAGCGCCAGTGGGCTCTATGTTGGTCCTTGTATTTGCTTCTGAGGACCACCTTCACAAAGTACCACACCTTGGGTGGCTTAAAACAACAGACATTTATTCTCAGTCTTGGAAGCCAAAAGTCTGAAGTCAAGGTGTGGGCAGTGTCAGTGATATCACTAGGGTTGGTGTCACCCAGTGTGCCAACTCATGATGTCACCCTTCCCTCTTCATAGATGGGACTGGCTCCAGGCCCAGCCCCCAGACGCCAGCCTCTCCAGCTCTGCCCTGCGAGGCTTCCCACAGTCCACCCCTCTCCCATGGGCCCCACCAGAGACCCTCCTCTCTACCCAATAGTGGACACCTCTGCTCATTTGCCTGCACCTTGTTTGGTGAGTGGTGGCAAGTGAAGTTACTATACTGGGTGCTGGTTGATGCTGCCCCTGCAGCTCTGGCGCTACCGCTGCCCCCAAGGCTGCCCCTGCTGCTGCCAAAGCAAGCTCTAAGTCATTTTGGGGTCACCCTCTCTGATAGTGCCAGGGTGTGGAGCCCGCATTCCCACCTCCATGACACCACTGGGCAGGGTTTGTTCTTTCCGGTGGCTCTGAGGGAGAAGCTGGTCCATGCTTCTCCTAGCTTCCGGTGATGGCTTGCGGCTCCTGGCGTTTCTTGGCTGGGAGACATGTCACCCGCTCTCTGTCTGTCTTCACGTCGTTTTCTCCTTTGCCTCTGTGTGTTCTTTTCTCTTATAAGGATGCTCTCCTTGGATTTAGGGCCTACGTCAGTGCAGTATGATCTCATCTTGAACCTTAATTATACTACAGAGACCTTATTTCTGGACAAGGTCACAGTCTGAAGTTCCTGGCAGACCTGAGTTTTTTGGGGAACAGTATTCAACCCACAACAGTCTCAAAATGATTCTCTTGAGCCTTGAGCTCTGAGATTACCCACAGTGGGTGCCTGCCCTGTCTCTCTGCTCCCTGCTCCCAAGTGTACCGGAGTCATTCCCTGTTCCCTCCCCCACTCCCCGGTTAGAAGCCACCATCAGGCCATGTGTTTATGCCCATCCATGACTTTTATGTGAGGATGGCACAGGACCAGGGCATGTTTCGTTCTGTTGTACGTAGGGTTGCTACAACAATATCAACCTTTATGGTTAGTACTTTTGTGTACCAGCTAAGATATCAGTGCCAACCTCAAGGTCATGAGATGTTCACCTAACTTTTCTTTCAAAAGCTTTATCATTTTTGCTTGTATGTTTAGGACTATGGTCCTTGTCACCTAATTCTTTTTTTCCTATTTTTTTCAATTGTAAAATACATATACAATCATAAGATTTTGCATTTTAACTATTTTTAACGTACAACTAAGTGGCGTTAGTTACAGTCACAATGTTACGCAGACATCACCACTATTTATTTCCAAAACTTTAAAAAAAATTTTTTTTTCAAATTTTTACTGTGATTTGGGTGAAAGTTTACAGAGGCAATTCATTTTCCATACAGCAGTTCATACACATTTTGTTTTGTGACATTGACTACAATTTCCCACAATGTAACAGCTCTCTTTCTTCCTATAGTTACCTCTTCCCTGAGTCCTTTCCTATGTCCAAAACTTTTTCATCTCCCCAAACAGAAACACCACACCCATTAAGCAATACTGTAATGCCTTAGTCCCTCCTTCCCCCAACCCTGGGTTACAAATAATCTACTTTTTGCCCCTGTGCATTTGCCTTTTGTAGATATTTTGTGGAAGTGAGATCATGCAATATTTGTCCTTTCATGTCTGGTGTATTTCACTGACCACAATATTGTCTAGGTTGACCCATGTTATAACATGTATCAGAACTTCAGAACAGAGTAATATTTAATTTTATATTTATACTCCAATAAATAAAAAAATAAACACACTCACTGCCATGGAGTTGGAGCTCACTCATAGCGACCCCTCCTTGGGTTTCTGAGGCGGTATCACTATGGAAGTAGATTGCCCAGTCTTCCTTCTGAGGAGTGGCTGGTGGGTTTGAACCGCTAGCCTTCTGATTAGCAGTCAAGTGCCTTAGGCACCTCGCTACCAGGGCTCCTGTGTAGAGACTAGAGGTCTGGATTCACGGCACCAGCTCTAGGGGAAGGCTTTCTCTCCCTGTCGGCTTTGAGAGAAGTCTTTGTCTCTTTTCAGCATCTGTGGGCCCAGCATCCCTTAGAGATCTCCTTGTGTATTGACATCAGTCTTCACCTGGGTCTAGGAGGTTCTGAGCTTAGGGACCCCGGGTCCAAAGGACACGCTGCACTCTCAGCTCTTTCTTGGTGATACCGAGGTCCATCTCTCATTCCTCGCTTCTCTCTCCTATTATCTCTCGTGGTCATGCAGGCCACACCACAGGAAAGCACTCCTTACATAGGATCAGGGCTATGACCTGAATAAGAGTGTTGCATCCTACCCTAATCCCCTTACAGCTGATTGACTGATCACGTTACATCACATCATGGAGAATGGTTACATCACCACATAACTGCCAAACCCCTGAGAATCATGGCCCCGCCAAGTTGACACATACTTTGGGGAGGACACAATTTAATCCATGACAATAGGTAGTGGAAGAACTGTGGAAGAAGGCAAGCAGGGAAGGGTGAGACATCTTCAGATTAGCGACAGCAGGAAGGCCAGCCATCACAGAGCTCAGAGAGGATGAGGGGAGAGGTGGTGGTGTTTGTTTCAGGCACTCAGGAGGGACTGGAGTCCAGGTCCACGTAGAAGCTGGACCCACAGTGGACCTGTCTGATGGGAGTCACATTGCAAATGCAGCTGCTGCTAGAGCTAGTGCCTGATACAGAGAAAGGGGAAGAAATGCCCTGACTGCTCCCTTCCTCCCACCCTCCAGGCTCCTACTGTAGCCTCCCATTGGTCAATCTGTACAGGAGCCAGCTGATTTGGCAGCTGCAAGAGTGACCTCCCTGGAATAGAGAGCAACACAGAAGAAGGGCAAGGAGTGGATTTGAGGGCAGATAAGCCCAGGAACACAAGCAGGGTTGGGGGCTCCTTTGAACCAACCTCTCTAAGCCCCAGATGCCCATATAGAGAACAGGGAGAATGTCTGTCAAGAGGCTGAGCAGCTGGATGAAGGCGTAAATGACTGTAATGTTGCCAAGAGTGTTTTTACAAAGACTTTCTTGCGGGTCTGGGCACCAGGGCTGTTGCTAGCTGCTGGTGGGTTGATTCTGACTTAGGACAACACCTTGGGTGGGTTTGTTTCTTGTTTTGCCTCCAGTTGGCAGCCAAGTGTTAACCATTTACACTATCCTGGGGCTCCTTGTGGGCTCTATTGTTGTTTGCTGTTGAGTCGATTCTGACTCATGATGCCCCTGTGTGTCCAGAGCAGAGCTATTCCATAAGGTTTTCAAAGCTGTCACCTTTCAGTAGCTGACCCCCAGGACTGTCTTCTGAGGTGCTGTGGGTAGGTTCAAACCACCAGCCTTTTAGCTATTAGTCTAGCTCTCACTCTGCCAGCAGGGACTCTGGGATAAATAGGGTATCCGTTCATAGGGTAGCTGAGTACATGAAAAGAGATTTAAAAAAAAAAAAAAAAAGACACTGCTGTGGAGTTGATTCCACTCACCACAACCCTGTCGGACAGAGTACGACTGCCTCATAGGGTTTCCAAGGCTGTAAATCTTTACAGAAGCAGACTGCCTCATCTTTCTCTGATGGAGCAACTGGTGGGTTCAAACTGGCAAACAAATGCATTAACCACTGCCCTACCAGAGCTCCTTTGTAAAGAGATTGTTGTTGTTGTTATGTACCATTGAGTTGCACCCAACTCATAGTGACCCCTCCTTGGGTTTCTGAGGCAGTATCACTACAGAAGTAGATTGCCCAACCTTCCTTCCGAGGAGCGGCTGGTGGGTTTGAACCACCATCCTTCTGGTGAGCAGTCAAGCACCTTAGGCACTAGGCTACCAGAGCTCCTTTGTAAAGAGATAGTAAAGAGATAGTTCATATAAATAGCTTAGCCCCGTGCCCGGTCGTAGGCCATGTTCTGTAAATGTAAATGAACTGTCTAGTTAGCTGTTTTCTACCTGGAGGATGAAAGAAGGAAGAGGATATTGGCCTGGGAATAACTTCACAGTATAGGAACAGAGCCAGTGGAGGGGATATTTTTATCTGGGAGATGTGCCCTGTCTGTACTGCCACCGTTCTAAGCTGGTGACTCTGTCAGGCTCCTTTTAGAAAGCCTGAGTCAGGGCTGACCACATTGAGCTCCAGGGAGGGGGGAGTTGGGTCTCCACACTCCCCAAAAGGATTTCAAATCCATTGGCTTTTTAGTTGGTGTCTTTGCCTCAAATTGCTGCCAAACTTCTCTTGCCTCCCCCACCCCAGGGCTGAGCCAGTTTCCAGACTCTCTCTTTGTATAATTAAAAAGAAAAATAGAACAGCTGATGTTGCCAAACATGCATTTAAAGTGACACCCTGAGTTCAGGGAGTGAAAAATAAAAACGTTTAAGGTTTAGATGAAAAGTCTCTGGGCTCAGCTGTCTCCTCACCCTGGGATTTCAGCTCAGCCTTGCCTCCTTTCATCCTCTGCCCTGGCTCATAAAAGCCTTGTAGACCGAGGGTATTTATTTCCCAGAGAACGGCTGCAATCTAATCATAGAAAACCACCCTGCATCCTGGGACAGCCTTTCAAGTGTAGTGGGAGGCTGTGAGGGCCCCAGGGAGGGTGGGGAAATTGGGGTGCTGATCCCATAGGATCACCCCTGGGTCCTCGCTTTCCTTCACCATGCCCTTCCCCTGCCACATCCAGTCCATCCACGAGTTCAGCCAACTCTTGTCTTTAATGTTTTCCTAAAATCCGTGCTTCCATCTTCCCATGCTGCCATCATCATTTACCTGGGGTCTGCAGTAACCTGCTCACTGGTCTCCCTACTTCCACTTTCTCTCCCCCGCCCCACTGTTTCATACAATGATTTATTTTTTCAGCCTATTTCAAATTTGAATGTGAATTACAGTCTAACTTACAGTAACTGAACTTTTTTAATTTTATTGTTCTTTGGGTGCAAATTTGCAGAGCAGAATTTGTTTTACATTCAGCAGCTGTGCACATTTGATTTCATGCCCCAATTACCCATCCCCGACCATAACAAACTCTCCTCCCCTCCACCCCTGTGACTACCTCCCCCCGTGCCCTTCTTACGTGCACTCCTGTCTGTCTAGCTTTCCCTTTATGTGAATGCTGTCCCTCTGATGCCCCGTGGATGATTGCTCTGATGGCTGTATCTCCCTAGAGTAGATGGGTGCATCGCCTTGGGATGGGTGTTCTGCGTGTAGGTCTTTCTACTGTTGGGCTGAGAGCCAATCTATGGAAGGGAGTCCAATTCTAGGCCCAAATTGTAACCTGTTTTCATGTTACTACAAAATTTCAAATTGTCACGGGAGAAGGAAGGGCTGCTTATGCGCAGGGAGATAGCTCAGGGTGCAGAAGAGTATGAAGGGATGGACACTGGGAGGAGGTAACTATGGGGAGGAAGTAGGAGGGGAGCTGCTGCATTGTAAATTTTGATCAATGACATGAGACAAAGTATATGTGAACTGCTGTATGAAAAGTGAATTTACTCTGTAAATCTTCACCCAAATCCTAATAAAAAAAAAAAAAAATTCAAATTGTGGGCTAAATCTTATTTGGAAGAAGAATCTAATTAATAGAAAGTGATTTTCAAAGTTGCTATTATTGATTGTTGTTGTTGTTAGGTGCCGTTGAGTAGGCTCCGACTCATAACACCTCTGTGTACAGCTGAACAAAACACTGCCCGGTCCTGTGCCAGCCTCACAATCCTTGCTATAAATGCAATGCTATCCCTTGTTCCATGTCCTCTTCTGAATCCACCTTGCATTTCTGGAAGTTCTCTGTCAATATACTGCTGCAACTGTTTTTGAATTACCTTCAGCAAAATTTTACTTGTGTGTGATATTAATTATTGATTGTTAATCCAAAATATTTCCTCTATATCTGGAGCAATTTCAAATGATAACACATTAAGTTCAGAAGTTTTAAAAATGACCATAATGCAAAGTCCAATCTTAGTGAGGAAAGAAGGGTTTCTGTTAATTCAACATTTTTTTTTAATGGTCCAACAACTGCTTCCACTCTTGCTCCTCCTAAAATCCATTCTCTACCTGTAAACCAAAAGCAGTTCTCTAAAACATGAATCAGATCATGTTCCTTCCCTGTTTGTATTAGTGTCCTATTGCTGCTATAGCTGAGCCCACAAACTTGGTCGCTTAAAGCAATAAGTTGATTCTCTTATGGTTCTGAAGGTCGAAAGTCCAAACTGCATCATACCCCATTGCTGTGAAATCAGCTCTGACTCCTGGCAACCTCTTGTATTACAGGGTACAACTGCTCCACAGGGTTTTCTTGAGTGTAATCTGTACAGAAGCCATAGCCAGCCTGCCTTCCACAGTGTCACTGGGTGGATTTGAACCACCAGTGTTTATGTTAGTACCAAAGCCAAACCAAATCCCCTGCCATCAAGTCAATTCCAACTCATAGCAACCCTATAGGACAGAGTAGAACTGCCCCATAGGGTTTCCAAGGCTGTCAGTGTTTACAAAAGCAGACTGCATCATCTTTCTCCTGTGGAGTGGCTGGTGGGTTCAAACCACTGACCTTTTGGTTAGCAGCCAACTGCCTGAACCACTGTGCCACCAGAACTGCTTCTTGAGGTTGCTAGTTGAGAGCAAACCACTTGCACCACTTGGGGAAAATGCATCCGAAGGGGTTAAAATCAAGCTGCCGCAGGGCTGCCCTTCTGGAGGCTCTGAGGGAAGATCCTACTTCTGTGCCTCTTCTGGCTTCTGGGGCCACCTGTATCCTTGGCTTGGGCCCTTCCTCCATCTTCAGAGTACATTACTACATCTCTGCTTCCATCGCCACCTTGCCTTCTCTTCTCTCCTGTCTCCCTTTTATAAGGAAGACAGGTGGCCTTACAATGGCATTGGCCCACCCAGATACTCCAGGGTCATCTCTCTGTTGACTTACACCTCCAAAGTCCCTTTTCCAATATAAGGTAACATATTCACAGCTTCTAGGGATTAGAATGTGGACATCTTTGGGGGGCTATTATTGAGTCTGCAGGAGTCCTGGTTGCACGATGGTTAAAGCGCTCTGCTGGTAACTGAAAGGTCAGTGGTTTGAACCCACCAGCCAATCTGTGGAAGAAAGACCTGTGATCTGCTCCTTCCGTTCTCTGTAGCACCATGCCTTCTGGCCTCTGCTTAGCTGATTTGTATGGGAGCCTTATTGCCTCCTTACTGTTCTTTCCAAGTCCATTCCTGCCTCAGTGCCCTGCACATGCTGTTCCCTCTCCGTATGGTGCTTTCCCCCCAGATCTACACAGCACTGGCTGCTTCTTGCCTTTTCGATCTCACCTTCTCGGAGCAGGCCTGTCCCTGACAAGCCCATCTCACCCACCACTCCCTGCAGTTCCTGTTTCTCACATCACCCAGCTTTATTCATTTTCAGCATCAGCCCTTAGCACTTCCTGTTACTTATTTACTTGCTTATGTTTTAATGCTCTCCCCACACTAAAACGTGAGCAAGTGAGAGAGACAAAAGCGGCCTTCTGCTTTGTTCTCTGCTGTGTCCCCAGTGACTGGCACACAACAGGCACTAGGTAAATGCTTGTTGGGTGACTGAATACATGAATGAATGATCTGGACTCTCAGTTGGGTCTCATGGCTTAAGTGTCCAGGCCTCAGTCTCAGGATGGAGAGTGGTCAGAAAGACAGATCCCACAATATTTGATGAGCATCTACTGGGTGCCAGGCCCCATTCTAGGCCCTCTTCCACGCACATTCAGCGTTCATTGAATACCAACCATGTATCATGTCCAGTGCATCTTACTTGCTCATTGGTTATTTATTCAATTCAAAGAGCATTTATGGAGTGCCAACTGAATGCTAGGCTCCAAGCTTGTCATTCAATGCAATGTACATTTATGAGACATCTACTGTATACCAGCTGTTCTGGGTCAGTGCCTAGTACACAGTGGTTCCTCAGTACATGCCTGAATGAATGAATGAATGAATGAGTGCCCCCATGGAGCCCTCAGTCTTCTTGCTAACATAGCCTGCAAATAAATAACTCTAACACACAAAGATAAGGCTGGGCCGTGGGTGTGTTCATAATGCGGAAGGACCCCTTATCACCTTGTACTGCCAGGTACCTTTCCCAGAGTCTTATCTTCTCACCTGGGAACCAGCTCTTTGAAGGCGAAGCCAGCCCACCTTTCACTCACCTGCTTGTCCACCCGCCTTGGCACCCAAGTAGAGCCTTGCTTGTTGCAATCAAAAAATGTCAGTCAATGCCCGTTGTCCCATTACCACCCCTTCCTCCAGTGCCAGGTGTCCCTTCCTCCATATACACCAGGCAAGAGGGCAGCAGCCCCTTTGTGCACCTGGTTCTGCTGGCACGGAGCCCGAGGCCTTTGCTGAGGTGCCCACTCCATCTGGCCTGAGTCTTGTAGCATGGAACGAAGGTTTGACTCTCCCTCCTTGGGATTCCTGTAACCCCTTGCCTGGGCTTCTATCATGGCAAATTTTGAAATAATTTAATTATGGAATTAATATATAATCTAGTCCTCTTGAAAAAATTCAAACAATGCATAGATCATTAAGTAGTCAGATCCTTACCACAGTAACAAAACCTGTAAGATCGACCCTTTCTTGTTCTTCCCTTCTTTTTTCAAAAATTGTATTATTGTTAAAAATATGTTTAACAATTTCAGCATTTTTTCACATGCACGATCTGGTAACATTGGTGACACTGATCATGTTTGCCCCTATCCATTTTTAGCACTATTTGTTTCAGATTATTCCAGAATTCAGGGCCCCCTCCCTTCTTTTTAAATTAAAACCAACGTGACACTCGTTTACTCATGGCCTTTTGTGGTGGTCTTCCATTGAATTACCAATTAGTTTAAACCTTTAGAAAGATAACTTTAATAGTATAGCAACTATTTTGGTAGGAAATGGCTAATACAGATTTTATCACAGCAAAACTGAGTCACTAAATTACTTTTCTGAGTTATTGTCAAAAAAAGTAATAAAGATCGTGCCTCTGTAGACAAGTATAAAAATAAAGACTGTTGTACAGCTTGGAAATTGGGAAATACCTTATATACACAAATAGTACTTAAAACATCTATGTATGGCTTAAAAAAATATAATTGTCACCACCAACTAAAGAAACACGATATTAAACATAATAAGAAAATAAAACAATACATGTAATAGAAAATCATTCAGCCGTAGAAAGGCATGAAGTACTGACGCACATGACAGTGTAGGTGAACCTTGAAAATGTCGTACTGAGGGAAAGAAGCCAAACACAAAAGGCCACATACTTCGTATGATTCCATTTCTATGAAATGTCCCGAAGAGGCAGGTCCATAGAGACAGGAGGCAGATTGGTGGTTGCCAGGGGCTGGATAGAGAGGAGAATGGGGAGTGACTGCTAGTGGGAACAGGGTTCCTTTTGGGGTGTTAAGAATGTTCTGGAACTAGATAGAGCTGATGGGTGCACAGCATTGTAAGTACATTTAATGTCACTGAGCTGTATACTTTCAAGTGGTGAATTTTGTGTTATGTGAATTTCACCTCAATAATAAAATAAATACATAGGCAGTAAGATGGAACAGAACAAAACATTACCAATATTTTTCTTTGAAATTCCCCATGACCCCATTCCCAGTTCCCCTCTTCCCCAACCCCTAGAGATAACCACTAGCCTCAAATTTGTGTTTATTTCTGATTGTTCCAGTGCATTTCTTTATACCATTGATACATATTTAAAAAAAAAAAAAAAAAAGACTTACTGCCATTGAGTCAATTCTGACTCATAGTGACCCCCATTGGGTTTCTGAGGCAGTAAATGTCTTCCTTCCATGGAGCGGCTGGTACGTTTGAACCACCAGCCTTTTGATTAGCAGTCAAAATGCTTAGGCACCACACCATCAGAGATCCAGGGTCACACACACACACACACACACACACATATCTGTATACACACAGACATACACATGTATATACATGTATATTTATATATGTATAAGGGGCTCTGGTAGCATAGTGCCTAAGGTGCTTGATGCTTGACTGCTAACCAGAAGGCTGGTCGTTCAAACCCACCAGCCATTCCTCAGAAGGAAGATGGGTGGCTATGAGTTGGGTCTGACTCAACGGCACATAACAACAACAATGTATATATATGGAGGAATACAACCACTGTGCCACCACGGATCCTCCCTTATATTTAACATACACATTATGATGTACATATTAAATATAAGGGAAGATATACGTGTGTGTCTGTATGTATATGTAAAACCCATTGCTGTGGAGTGGATTCTGACTCATAGTGACCCTATAGGACAGAGTAGAACTTCCCCATAGGATTTCCAGAGGTGTAAATCTTTACAGAAGCAGACTGCCACGTGCTTTTCCCAAAGAGCAGCTGGAGGGCACAAACTGCCAAATCACCGACCTTTCTATTGGCAGCCAAGTGCTTTAACCACTGCACCACCACTGGAGCCCTGGTGGCACAGTGCTTAAGTGCTCACTAAAAAGGCAGCAGTTTGAATCCACCAGCTCATTGACAGCCTGCTTCTGTAAAGATAACACACAGCCTTGGAAACCCTATGGGGCCGTGCTGTAGGGTCACTATGAGTGGAGCTGACTTGGTGGCACCTAACAAAAATCACAGCTTCAGTCCACAGGAGTCCCTGGGTGGTGCCAACGGTAAGCTCTCAGCTGGAAGATGGATGGTTGAAACTCGCCCTGAGGTCTCTGACAGGAAGGCCTGGTGAGTGGTTCTGCAGGGTCACAGCCTTGCAGCCGCCGTGGAGCACAGTCCTGGTCTGCGCCACGAGCGCCGGCGTCATGACTCGGCACCCTCTCAGTGGCAGCTGACAACTTCAGCGCACATAGCTGTCAGCACCCAGGAGGGACCTCCATGTTTCCCACCTCGGCCGCCCCGAGACGTCCTGGATCAGAGGAGAGGTGCTGAGGGTTTGTACTTTTGTGAAGTCCCTGGAACCCACACAGAACTGGTACCACAGCAGCAGTCGAAATGGACCAAATGAACGTGTGGCCACATAGCACTGCCCCATAGGGTTTCCTATGCTGTGATTTTTATAGAAGCAGATCACTAGCTTTCTTGATTGCACACAAAGCCCTGTCCATGGATGCTTTCAGGTACACTGTGTCTCTTGTTCTAGAATGTTCCTAGCAGTGAGACTGCTGGGTCACAGTACAAACACCTTCAGCTTTACCAGATACTGCCCGTGATTTCCAAAGTGCCTACTGAGTTTTCCAGTCTCAGTTTGCCCCACCGTCAGCTCAATGCCCAGGCCCTGCGGCCCTGCTTTCAGTGCCTTTCACACACATGCTTCCCCATCACAGCCCTTTACATCCCCTGTTTCCTCTGCCCAGCATGCTTCGCCACCCGAAGCCCAGCTAAGCTCTTCTCTTCCCCCACAGCTCAGTTCTATGCATCACTTCCTTGCGACAGCCTTCCCTGACTTCTTCTCAACCCAGGCCAGGTCTCCTTTGGAAACCAGTTCTGCTGAGTCCACTCCGACTTATGGAGACCCCGTACGGGTCAGGGTAGAACTTTGCTCCACAGGGTTTTCAATGGCTGATTTTTTGGAAATAGATTGCCAAACCTGTCCTCCAGGTGCCTCTGGATGGACTCAACATTCCAGCCTTTGGTTAGCAGCTGAGGGCATGAACCATTGGTAGCACCTAGGGACACGGCCAAGCGATTTACCCTGGTGAAACCAACAAATCAACCCCACGGCTGTTGAGCCAGTTTCAACTCAGTGACCCCATGTGTCACAGAGCGGGCCACTCCATGGGGTTTTCTTGCCTGTGTTCTGTACACAAGGAGCTCACCAGTCTTCTGCAGTGCCGCTGGGGGGGTTTGAACCAACCTCTAGGTGAGGAGTTGAGCAGAAACCTTTTGTGCCACCTAGGGACACCATGGTGGTGGTGGTTATGTGCCATCTAGTCGGACCCGACTCATAGCGACCCCTCCTTGGGTTTCTGAGGCAGTATCACTATGGAAGTAGGTTGCCCCATCTTCCTTCTGAGGAGTGGATGGTGGGTTTGAACTGACAGCCTCCTGGTTAGCAGTCAAGTGCCTTAGGCACTATGCTACCAGACACCATAGTCACATGCAAATAGCGGCCTCCCCTCCCCCACCCAGCATTTTGGGGTTTGGGGCAGAGGGCGTGGAGTGCATGTCTGCAGGCCTCAGATGCACACAATGATGGCTGGTCCCCTGCCCCCAGGTACTCCAGGACTCCGTTTCTTCCCAACAGATCTCATGGGACAGGGGAGGTAGTCTGAAGTAATGGGGAGATCCTGACTTTGGAGCTAGGTTGCAGAGCACTCTCGCCCCCCAGGCCCCCCGCCACACCTGTCGCACTTGAAGAGGGCCCCTGAGGACCTTCGCAACTTCTTCACAGAGATACACTTTAGGGTCTAGTTAATCAAACAAAATGAATCTGGTGTTTGAGGAAATTATTTATTCATTCAACAAACTTTTTTTGAGTCCATTTTATGAGCCAGGCCTTAGGAGCAGTGAGTAAGACAGACAAGATCATCCTCCTTAGGGGCATTTCCTTCTAAAGAGAGGCACAGATGTTACACTGTTACCCAAAGGAGTATTTCATTATAATTGTGAAGAGTTTCCAGTGGGTTTCGTGTGGGGGTAAATTGGGCACACTCCTCTCTCGGTCTGTGAGGGGTGGTCTCTTCGGGCTGGGGAGGACGGCGCAGAGTCGCCCCTCACTTGAGGACATTCCGGCTCTCACTGGGGCCGAAGGCGGTGTGGGTAGAGAAGAAAGCCTTCTACACGGAGCAATCCATGAGGCACTCCATGAATAATCGGTGGATTCATGGGTGTCATTTCCGAAGGGTTAACAGACTCCCTCTGTTCTTGGTACGTGCTGTGGAGTCGGTTCCAACTCACAGCGGCCCTGTGTACCTCGGGATGGAACCCTGCCTGGCCCTGCGCCGTCCGCACAGCCGTTGTCTGCTGGAGCCCGTTGCTGCGGCCTGTGAGTCAGTCCGTCTGTGTAAGGGTCTTTTTCACCTACCCATCTCCTTTACCAAGCATGATGTCCTTCTCCCAGGATGGGTCCGCCCTGAGAAACATGACCAAAGTACGAGAGATGAAGTCTCGCCATCCTTGCTGCTAGGGACCATTCCGGCTGTGTTTCTGGAACCCCTCTGGTGGTAGCCCCTCTGGTGAGCCAGGCAAAGGGAATCCCAGCACCGTTATTCCTGGATTTCTGGAAGGGTGAGGAATTTCGAGACTAGGCATGAGTAGGGGGCTGAACCACACTTCAGGAGAATTTTGGAGCAGCTGCTAGCACTGTGCTAGGTACGAGATGCAGCTGTGAAGGAGACAGACAGGGTCCTGCCCTCCCAGAGGTCACCGTCTCCTGAAACCACAGGCAACAACAGATGAGGAGGGAGTAAGAGAAGCCAGCAAAGCTGATTTGAGAAGATGAGTAGGCGGTGTGGTGAAGAGGAGGGTGGCAGGAGCCGGTGCTCTGTGCAGCACCAACAAAACCAAGCCCGTTGGATGGAGTCCATTCCAACTCCGGACAACCTCATGTGTTACAGAGTGGAACTGCTCCATAGCTTTTCTCGGCCGTAATCTTTACAGAAGCAGGTCACCAGGCCCTTCTGACCCAGCATCGCTGGCTGGGTTTGGACCAACAACCCTTAAGGTAGTAACCAAAAAAAAAAAAAAAAACCAACCAAACTCACTGCTGCAGGTCGGATCTGACTCATAGCAACTCTCCTTGGGTTTCCGAGGCAGTATCACTATAGAAGTAGATTGCCCAACCTTCCTTCTGAGGAGTGGCTGATGGTTTTGAACCACCAGCCTTCAGGTTAGCAGTCAAATGCCTTAGGCACTATGCCACCAGAGCTCCTCTTAGGGTAGTAGTCAAGTGCAAATCATGTGTGCCACCACTCCACTGTGGGTAAAGCAATCAGTTTGTCACGAAGGAAAGAGTAGTTTATCCAAAGCAAATAGTTCAGACTCTGAGGGAGACGGGCTGGGAGAGAACTGAGTTGCAGGGGTCCAGAGGGTCTTCCACCATCTCTGCCAGCCTTCCCTGGTAGCCCCCCTTTGGGAGAAGCCACGCTTCTGCAATCCACGGCTAGATAAGAGGGTCTCGAAGCCCTGGATGCCGACTTGTCAATATGCCTTGCATTGACGTCAATATACCTTGTATTGACCAGCAGCCGATGCACCTTGGCTCATTCAGGCCTCAGGTAACCTGTATGCAGTCGATCCTACCACCCCATTTTACAGAAGAGAAAACCCAGAGTCAGGTTGCCCAAGGTCACAGAGCTTGCTGTATGTGGCAATTTCAAACGCTCCCCTATGTGAAGGCTTTTGTTTCAGGAGTGCTATCTTTTTCAAGGAGGTTTGCATGTTAAAGCTTTCTCTCATCCAGCCCTGTAAGTGTGAAGCATTGACTCCTTTGCTGGACCCCTGGCTCCATCCAGTTCAGCCTGCAGCACCCAGGGAGCCAAGGACTGGGCAGGCAGGAAAGCCAAAAGGTCCCTGGCCGCTCTTAAAACCCCCCAGGTCTCTTCTGGTCCCCTCTGGGGCACTTTCAGATAGAGGGTTTGTTTCTCAGAAGCGGAGCGGCAAGATGTGGGAGGGTTAAAAAAAAAAAAGAAAATCCACAGCATCAACAAGTACAAAACCCCTGCAAGCAGCCTGAACACAAAGAGTTTGAAGTTTGAACAAAGGGCAGGGTGAGACCCGCAAGTAAATGCTGAAACATCCTCTCTCCAGCTGTGAAGGGGGGGCGGGCTGAGGCTGCAGCAAAGGTCGCCGTCTCCTCGTCTCGGGGGCAGGAAATGCAATTCAATCTTCGCGGTGACTGATCACGTGGGGAGATGAATGGAATCAGCCCCAACGCTGGGCTCAGTTCTGACAACACAGTGCCACCAACCTCTCTCCTCCCCTCTCCGTGCCGCTGATGCCACTTTTGAAAAGTTCAAAACTTAGTTGGGGGAATGTATCTCCGTGCGTTTCTTTGACACGTGAGATCTTGCCTTCCGGGTCAGGTGGAAAGGTGGCACTTGAGGGCCTGGGCACCTTTCTGGAGTTTTCACCAGTTTCTACTTACTTCCACTTTTGAAGTAAAATAAATGCAAAGGGCAGGAGTCTTCCCTAAGGGGTTAACTGCCAGCCGAGCTGTGGGTCCCCTGGAGAATGTCAACCAATGACAATTCATCATGATGAAGTCATGCTTGGATTTTGATACCCATTGGCTCACACCCTTGTCCATCAACCCAAAGTCTCAAGTTTTGAAAGAATCTCTGAACTTTTATTACACTCTTGCTGGCCTTAACCCCTTCATTAATTCACCTGCGCTTTCCAGAGTTCTGCCAATCCTCACACAGGAAGACAGACATTATAAAACGCAGAATTCTAGGTACAAATTTATGTTTTCCCAAAATGGCCAAGGACTGACACTCCAGAAAAAAAAAAAAACACCACAATTGACACTCAGGCTATAGGTAGATCATTTTGCCCTCCCTCCCAAGGCAGGAAGGAGCTCCCTGGCGTAGTAGTTAAAGCATTCCAATGCTAAGCAAAATGTCAGCTTCTATAAAGATTTATAGACTTGGAAACCCTATAGGGCATTTCCACTCTGTCCTGTAAGGGAGCTATGAGTTGGAACATGGCAGTGAGGTTTTTTTCCAGAGCAGGAGTATTAAATAAAAATAAAAATAAAAATATTCAAGTTCTTTGAGAACTTCAATCCCTTTAACAAATAGTGTAACCTGTTTTTCCCAAAAGCATTTAAACTTTAAATTACAAAAGTGATACAGAATCAGGCAAAATTGTAAGAGTTGGCAAAGAAGAGTGCTAGATATACAGGTACTTGCTTTATTGGTTTGTTACCTTTATTTTCTATGCCTCTCTTACGTTTCAAATATTTGATAAATTAAAAAAGTCACAATGATCGTTAAACACACAAATAATATGGAAGTATGTTGTTGTTGTTGTATGCCGTCGAGTCGGCTCCGACTCATAGCGACCCCTCCTTGGGTTTCCGAGGCAGTATCACTACGGAAGTAGGATTGCCCAACCTTCCTTCCGAGGAGTGGCTGGTGGGTTTGAACCGCCAGCCTTCTGGTTAGCAGTCAAGTGCCTTAGGCACTATGCTACCAGAGCTCCGTATAGACCCTATATAATCTCAATTTTTTGTCATTTCTCCAGAGGTGATTAAAGACAGTGGGTGGCTGCTCCATCCCAAGCCTTTGGGGGGGTTGCTTCCCCAACCAGGAGTGTGTGTTTGTCTTATATATAGAAATTTACACATACATAGTTTGTTGGAACATAAATGGAGTCATAAAGTTATTCTGTGACTTACTTTTTTCAACCACTAATCTGTTTTTTCTGTCACTGCAGTTGTAAGTGCATAAGCTATTCCTGGGAGGCCACCTGAGGTTTTCTGGGGATATTGTTGTTGTTATGTGCTGTTTCTGGGGATGGGGGTGCAAAATGGAAAAGCTGACCTGATAGGCATGGAAGAGAGGGATTTAAAACACTTTTAAAGTTTTGATCTATTTCATACCTAAAATAGAATGTATAAGTACAGTTTAAAGAATTACACTCATACTCAGTGGGAGAATACTATGGAACAAAACCCAAAATCATTTAAAAAAAAAAAAAAAAAAAGACCAGGTTTGCTGGTCTGGTAGAACCTGGTGAAGCTCCTGAGACTATGGCCCCTAGTTACCCTTCGGGTCTGGAATTGAGTTCACTCCTGTGCCTTCCAGCCAAACAATAGACAGGCATATAGGGTGAACATTTACATCAGGTAGATATACTCGTTAGAGCGATCAATCATGGGAGAACAGAAGGGCAGTATTTGCACAGGGAGATAGCTCAGGGGGCAGAAATGCATAGGAAAGAGGGACACTGGGAAGAGGTAACTACAGGGAAAAAGTGGGAAGAGAGTATTACATTATGGGGAATTGCAGTCAGCGTCATGAAACAAAATATGCATGAACTGCTGTATGGAAAATTAATTTGCTCTGTAAACTTTCACCCAAGTCACAATAAAAATTTTTAAAAAGAATTATACTCAGATATCCTTAGATTGGGAAGCTCTGGTAGCGTAGTGCCTAAGGCATTTGACTGCTAACCAGAAGGCTGGTGGTTCAAACACACCAGTCACTCTTTGGAAGGAAGATTGAGCAATCTACTTCCTTAGTGATACTGCCTCAGAAACCCAAGGAGGGGTTGCTGTGAGTTGGGTCCTACTTGATGGCAGTGAGTTTGTGTTTTTGGTTTTATCCTTAGATTCAGGAGCTCTGATGGTGCAATGGTTAAGCGCTTACTGCTAACCAAAATGTCAGCCGTTCAAACTCACCAGTAGCTCTTGGGCCATAAAGATTACAGCCTTGGACACCCTGGGAGGCAATTCTTCCCTGTTCTGTAGGGTTGCTATGAGTGGGACTCAACTCAACCGCGCACAACAACAGCGACAAAAATCTTTACAGAAGCAGAGTGCCACATCTTTCTCTGGTGGAGCAGCTGCTGTGTTCAAACTACCAACCTTCAAGTTAGCAGCCAAATGAATGCTTTAACCACATGCCGCCAGGGTTCCTTCGCAGTTACTAGTGCTGCCATAATAGAACGACCCCAATCAGGTAGCTTTAAAGAGCAGAAATGTATGTTCTTCCAGTTCTGGAGGCTAAAAGTTCAAAGCAGGGTCTTGGCCAGGTCAATTCCGTCTGTGAGCCTCTCTCCTAGTTCTGGTGTTCCCCTGTGCTCTCTCTGGGTCTGTTTTGGTCCTTTTACAGTTCAGAAGTGATTAGGTTTAGGACAGACACTAGTAGGGGCTTGTTAATATAACAAAAGAAACCCCCTCAGTCCAAACAGGATCATCTCTCTAGTCTTTTTCTCTAGTCCAGAGGCTAAGATTTCACACAAAATCTGTAACAGTCCCCAAGCAGGACTTCTTGCTGATCACGTTCCCTTCCCCCCTCCTTAGTGTTAACTCCTACAATTTGTATGAATCTCTCACTCCCTTGCTTTCCTGTTTCTACCACTTAAGGATCTATGTCTAAGCAGTATTTATTTGTTTTAGATTTGCCTAATTTTGAGCCTTATACACTTCAAAAAAATAAGATGAAATTAATTTTATTGATTGCAGTAAGTATATATGTAACAAAATCTACCATTTTAACTACTTTTAAGTGTGTAATTCAGTGGCGTGAATTATATTCACAATATCGTGCATCCATCACCAAACAGAAACCCTTGACCCATTAAGCATGACATCTCTTTTTCCCTACACACACCAACCCATGGGAACCACCAACCCACCTTCTCTCTGCACTGACCTGTTCTGTCCATTTCGCATAAGTGGCATCATATCATATCTCACCTTCTGTGTCTAGCTAATTTCACTTAGCATCATGCTTTCAAGGTTCATGTAGATGTATTAGGACTTTATGATGTATTAGGACTTTACTTCTATTGATGGCTGAATAATACCCATTGTTTGGACTACCACATCTGTTGATGGACGCTTGAGTTGTTTCCACCTTTGGCTGTTATGAATAATGCTACAGTGCACATTACTGTACAAGTGTCTGTTTGAGTCCCTGATTTTAATTCTTTTGTTGGCTATATACCTGGAATTCATTTTTTGAGTAAGTACAAAATTCAGAAGGGACCGTAGCAAATTTAATGAAATTAAGTCTGAAAATTGAAAATTAAGTAAAATACATACATATGGTGAAAAATTCAAACTGTATTTTCCTTTCTCCTGCTCTTTTTCCATTTTCTTATTTCTTCCCAATGATATTTCTGGGCATATAGGTAGGTAAAGCTTTATCACCTTTGGTTCACACAATTTAATATTACTATCCTGCACCGTGGGTTTTTGTTGCTGTTGTTGATTTTTAAAGATATGATGACATCATTCCACATCAGTTTATATAGTTACCTTATTCTTTTGAATAATTCAATAGTATTTAATTTGGTTGACAGAAGGTCCAAGAATTACTTAGTTCTCCAACTTTTAGTTAGATTGTTTTTTATCTTTTCCTCTTGCAAACAGGGCTCAAATCAATTTCATCTTAGTGCTTGAGTCTATCGGTAGGCTATATTTCTTGAAGTGGCTACCCATTTCTAAGGCTCCCTGCTCCATCACCAATGAGCTTGTTTTAAGTCTATTTGTAAGATCAGGGCATATGGGTCCATGAACAACTGCCCTCTTTGCCACAAGACCAGAAGAACTAGACTGTGCCTGCCTTCCATTACTGAACATTTTGATCAAAGGTTCTAGAGAAGAATCCTGATCAAAAGAAGGAAAATGCAGAACAGAATTTCAAATTTTCATAGAATACAGACTTTCTGGACGAACCCCCGAAACTACTGCCCTGTGATAATCTTTAAACCTTAAACTAAAAATATCCCCTGAAGTCTTCTTAAAACCAAATAGTTTTAAGAAACTATTTAAAAATGTCTGCCTCGAGCATTGTACTCTTTTTACTATCTATATGGGATCAAATTGACAACAGTAACCAGAATGATTAGACAGGAACCTTAGAGGGCAATGAGTTTATGTTAATAGGGGAGGAACAACTTGGAAAACTAGAGAGAGAGTGGTCGCACAACCTGAAGAACATAGTCAACGTCAGTGAATTGTACATGTAGAGGCTGATGAATTGGTGTATGTCCTGCTGCGTATATGCTCAAGAAAAACAATCAAATGAATTATAAAAAGAAAAAAAAAATCTGGGAAGGTTGGACAAGCTACATCCAACTGGCACTGCCAGGTGCTTACCCGGTGCCATGATCTTGCCAGACTCTATGGTAGGAAGGACTGCTTAAAGGCTTATCCACCAAACATTCACAATAAATCAAATGAATTAATTACCTGATGGCCTCTTCCGGGAAACGTTGACCAATACCTGTTAATTGCAATTCTTTGTGTTCTTTAGGGGCCGTCATCCATCCCACAGCTGCTTCTGGATGGGAAGCCAGTGCTGAATCGGACCTTAGCTAACACTGTTGTTGTTGTTATGTGCCCTCGAGTCAGCTCTGACTCCTAGCGACCCCTCCTTGGGTTTCCGAGGCAGTATCACTACGGAAGTAGGATTGCCCAACCTTCCTTCCAAGGAGTGGCTGGTGGGTTTGAACCGCCAGCCTTCTGGTTAGCAGTCAAGTGCCTTAGGCACTATGCTACCAGAGCTCCTTAGTTAACACTTGTTGTTGTTGTTGTTGTTATGTGCCCTCGAGTCAGCCCTGACTCATAGCGACCCCTCCTTGGGTTTCCGAGGCAGTATCACTACGGAAGTAGGATTGCCCAACCTTCCTTCCGAGGAGTGGCTGGTGGGTTTGAACCGCCAGCCTTCTGGTTAGCAGTCAAGTGTCTTAGCCACTATGCTACCAGAGCTCCTTTAGTTAACACTAAGGTGGTACAAATGGTGAGTGCACTTCTTTGGTGAACAAAAGGTTTTCCAGAGGCACCCCGGGAGAAAGGCCTGGTAGTCGCCTTCCGGAAATGGTTTCAGCCGTTGAAAACACTACGAAGCACACTTCTACCCTGACACACGTGGGGAAGCCGTGAGTCAGAGTCGACTTGCTGACAGTTGGTTTTTAAGTGAGTTAAGACACATTCTGGAAAACACTCTAAGGATGCACTGTCCAACGAGGCAGAAGCCAGCCTCGTGTGTTGTTAGGTGTCGTCCAGTTGGTTCTGACTCATAGTGACCCTGTGTACAACAGAAGGGAGCATTGCCCGGTCCTGCGCCATCCTGCCCACAGCCACATTCCACGCGCTCCGTGGCCACTTGCAGACAGTGGCCGCTGTGCTGTAGCAGGCAGTGCAGAGATAGGACGTTGCCACCTTCTTGTTCTATGGGCCTGTAGGAGGGCACAGTAAAGCCTGTGGGGTCTGGACAAGCCCTGGGTTCAAATCCTGCCGGTCCCTTCACAGCTGTGAAGTGTGTGCAAGTAACTTGACCTTGCTATAAGCCTCAGTTATAAAATTAGGAACGACAGGCCCTCCCTTGTAGCGCTTTGGCCAGGATTCAGAGCTAAACAATGTGAGGGGTTTTGCTAAGAGATGGTCCATAGCAGGGTCTCAAAATCTTAACTATGATTGCTGTTGCTTGAGAACTGTTTTGTTGTTGTTATGTGTGGTTGAGTCAGACCCAACTCCCTTCTTTCTGAGGAGTGGCTGGTGGGTTTGAACCACCAATCTTCTAGTTAGCAGTCAAGTGCCTTAGGCACTATGCTACCAGAGCTCCTTGATTGAGAACTGCTCCGTGGGAATCAGCATTCAATTTCTAACAAGTTGAAAACTGCAGACTTTTGATTCTGTTAACGCTTTTGTGATCCATGAGATGTGTATCACCCACCAGTAGTTTCAGCCTCTCGGGTTTCTTGGGAAACTGCTATCCCAGTTGTAGTATGTGCTGCCACCTGGGCAGGGACCTGTATAACTCCATGAATCTGAAGAAATGGGCCTTATCCCAGCAATCCTACCATCAGAGTCCGCTTGGGACATGTGTTTCCCACATAATTGTATCAAAATCAGTTTACCTCAAAAACACCCCCCCCCTTGTTTCAGCATGCCTTCCATTACTGAAAACACACAGTAGCAACAAAAAATTCAAAGCAGACAAAAATGTGGTTATGAAGGGGTTACATCCAGTGCTTGCTATTTCCCTGGGGACTCTGGCAGTCCACCTCCCAGCCCATCCTGGAAGTTTGTCTATGACTGGAGCTGTTTCTTTTATCTTTCCTCCGTCATCTCTGTTTTGGGGCACAGAGCTGCTTAATCAGCTCTTGATGAATGGAGAAATGAATGGGTGCAACACTAGATCTGACCGGGCCTTTTGTACAGTTGACTGGGAGGGTCTGGGAAGTTACTATGATGATATTTGAAATATCCTTGGTGTTTTTTTTTTTTCCTGCAAGAAAAACTGCATCTCTTGGGTCAGCATCTTAGGGTTCCCTCCCCCCCTCCTCTCCCGGAGGACAATTAGCCTACACAGCCAGCTCAAGGGTCTTGGCCCTTCCCCCTTTGGCCCAAAATAACCTCCCCCACCTTCAAGCAAATGCCTGGAATTCTTTCAGCAGGACAAAGCCTTTCATCTGCCAATTACTGATAAAGGGAAAATGCAAATATCGGTGGGGAAAGTAATCAATCACGGGGGAACATTTATTGAGTGACCACTTAGGACCAGGCGGCTGGGCAGGCATTCTGGGGGAGTAAAAGGGGAACAAACCCCCAGCAGGCCCATTCTTCTCTCCGGTCCGGGGCTTCCTCAAGGTTTGTAAAGGGAGGGGATTTAGATTGGGTGACGACTCGACCCCTCCCCCCTCTGACAGGCCGGGAACTCCCCAGAACAGTGATAGATGGACTTCACTTTTTCCTACAAGTGGCAGCCTTCGAATGTTTTCCTGAGACCAGTTTTGGGGGACACCGTGAGGCCACATGGGGGGAGAGAAGGGTCTCTGGAGGGAAATGGAGGAGCATTAGGAAGATCATGAGGTTTTTGTACAGTTTCGCTTTATTCCACTGAACTCACAACCCCACCGCCCCCTCGCCCAGCAGCCCACACGCTGCTCTTGGAACGTGTTTATTTCGTTTTGTGGGAGTTGTAAAGCCAGTCGGTTGTCAGAGAAGCGTGGATGGGCAAGCCAGGCTCCAGCCTGAGCCCCGGCGACCCATGCCCACACTATGTAATCTTGGGTGAGTGTCTTTGCCTTTTGGAGTCGCGTCTTCCTGCAAAATGGGGGATACTACAACTACCTCTTTTTATTAAAGGGCTGCTGTGAGCGAGCAAGAAGCAAACAAAACGAAGTCCCTGGTTCCTAATGGACGCTGAGGCGGAATCCTTTTCTCACGCCCGCTAAGAGCTGTGGGTTGGGTGCTCCAGGCAGCGCCAACGCGGAGGACTTGAGTTTGGACAACAAATTTTGCTGTTTGCCAGCTCAGCCCTTCCTAAAAGATTTCACAGCCAGTGGACTGGATTAAAACAAACTTCAAAGCGCTGCCTTTGGGGGTGGATGGGAACGAATTACAGAAAGACAGGATAGGAAACGTTAAGGTGGGTGACGGGGAAGCTGTCTCTTAGGGTGGCCAATACCAGGCAGATTGTTCACATCCGATCTCTGTCGGGGAAGCCACTTCCTCCCCACATGTCTGTCTGATGGCTGCCTCGACGTGCAGACGGTCTAGGGGCAGAGCAAACATCCAGTTTCATAACTTCTCTAAACCTCAGTTTCCCCATGAGCAAAATGGTCCGCTCCAACTACCGCACAGGGTTGAAAGAGAAAATTAGAAGTAAAAAGCATGGGAAGTTCCTTGCAAAGCCTGTTCTCAACATGTAGAAAGTTCCTTGATCTCTGGTGTTCTATCATCCCAGGAGATGGGGCCTAACGGTGCCCGGACAGAACTGGAGGATTGTTTAGGGCCAAATTTTCTCACAACCAAAGTTTGTGAGGGACTCTAGCAGCCACACATCTAGGATTCCAGCTCTGGGCACTGGTGTAAACACTAGAGCTGTGGAAAGCACACCCAGATCTAATAAGACACACACATGTGTAGAAGGTTCCCACACCTCCGCCAAGAAGCCCTCTGGGATTAATCAAGGGGCACCTAAACTTCCCCGCGACGCTGCTACAGCTGCGTGGAGTGTCCCACCGAGTTTTCTCCTGTAAATGGCCGTTGAGGGCTTACCCTTCGCCTGCACGGGCGATGTTAGGAGCCACCAAATCCGCTTCTCCTGTCATTTCGTTTCTGAGCACCTATTTCCTCTTTGAGAGCACAAGGACCTTTAAAAATCGTCCAGGTTCTGTTCCAGGGCTTGTCATCTAGCAAAGGACTCCACTGAGGCAGCCGAATGAATGAATGAAAGGCAGGCTCCTGGTCACTCAGGTCTGGCTGTATACTTCCTGTGTCTTCTCTGTGTGTGTGTGTGTGTGTCCATAGCTGTGAGTCCTGGCCATTTAAAAGTTAGGCAGTCCATACAGGTATGGGGTAGCGCCGATTTCCTCCTGAGCCCCAAAGTGCAGGTTCCATATGACCGCAGGTCGGCATGGGGGGAGGGTGTCTGGACAGAGTTTGCGCCTCCAGTCCCCAATTTGGGAAAAAGACAGGCAGCAGGGGAAAAAAAAAAAAAAAATTATACATACAAAATGCTTTCCGTTTGGGTTGGCCACGTAGGTAACGGGGTGGAGCGGATGAAGGAAGAAGAGGGGCAGCCCCTGGGGGTGCCCTGAGCTGTGGGGGAAGGCCTGAGGTGGGGGGGTCGGTTTTGGGGGTACCAGGCCTCGGGGTTTTTCACGCCCGCCGGCTCGGCTGGCATTCCCGCGCCTCCCGCTGAGGCCAGCCGTGCAAATCGACACCTCCCGGCCGCCACCCCCCATCCCCCCGCCATCTCCGGGATGCGCCCGCCGGCGGCGAGTCAGCCTCCAAAAGTCAGCGCCGCACTCAACTCCCGGGCGGCGGCGGCGCCTGCGTGCAGAGGCGCACTCGTGACCCAACAACAAAACAGCGATGCCAGGGCGCTGAGCGGCGCCCGGGGCCGCCGGGGCCCCCTCCCCAGCCCAGTCTCCTCGGGCCGCCGCCCCCGCCCCCCGATCCCCGGCCGAGGGCCCCCCCACCAGCCCCGCCGCGGGCTGGGAGCGCGATCGGCAACAATGTTTACGTTCCGGGGATTATGACGTCGACGCCTCCCCCCCCCACCCCACAACTGCTGAAAATGGTTTCCTAGGACTTTGCAAACGGAGCTGCCCAAGTGTTGGTGCAAAACTTTGTAGATCTCGGCTCTCTGGCTTGCTTTGTTTATTTTCCGGTTTGTTTTCTTTGGTCTTCCCTCCTTCCCCCTTCGGCCAAAATGCTGGGGGCAGGAGTGTTGACAATTAATTGGTGAACTCTCCTAAAAAAAATGGAGGCAGAGAAAGACTCTGGAAGAAGATTGGTGTGTAGCTTTTTTTTTTTTTTTCCCCCCCAAATCTGTATCTGGTATACGATAGATTTTTTTTTTTTTTTAAATTTCCTGCTGCCTTTTCTTTCCTTTTCTGTATTTTGCAAGAGGACCGGAAAAAATATAATAAATTGCATGCAGAAGGAAGCCCGCAGCTTACTCCTCCAGTCCCTTGTGAGGCTCAGAGCCTCCGACACTTAAGTGGGGAGGTGGTGGCGGGGGAGAGGCGTGCAGGCGGGCTGAGCGGGCTCGGGGTTCGCCCGGGACTCGGGGGGCTCCGGGGCCGGGCGCTGGGCGGTGGAGGGAGGAGGCAGGGGGATGCGAGGAGTGGCGGGGGTGGCTCCTTAGGAAGTGAGTGTGTGCGCGCGCTGGTGGGGCGATGAGGCAGCTGCTGGTGCGTTTGGGGGTCTCCGATGGGAGCTTTGTGGCGGGCTGACTGCCTCTCCCTCTCCCGAGCCCCAAGCTCCCCCCTCACCTCCTCTTCTCGCACTGGCGGGCGGTCGGCGGGGGCGGCCGGGGGCTCAGCCCTTCTCCTGCCGCTTCGCTGCTTCCCTGGCAGCTCTGGGGCGGCTCAAGCTTCAGTAATGCTGCCGGCCCCCGGTTCCTGCTGCCCGGCTCTGCCGCCGCCGCCGCCGGGGCTCTGCGACCGGCGAGCCAGGCGGTGCAGCGGCGCCGCCGGGGCCTACGTCTGCCCAGCCAGCCCTCGCCAGAGCCCCTTGTCCGGGTTACGTAACCGCGCTGCCGGCCGGTGGGCACAGCTCCACACACCTCGGGGTTGGAGGGCAGGGGAGAGCCCCCAGATGTCCCTTCCAAGGCCTCCACAGTCGTAGAAGGGACTGCGCCGCGTAGGGCGCAGCCGCACCTGGGAGTGCGGGCCCCTCTCCTTATCCTGATTTTCAGCATCTTTGGCCGGGGCGCAAAGTTGCTTCAGGCGCAAAGGTGGGGTGCCGGAGGCTCGCGGCTCCGCACCTGTTCGTGCTGGGCCCAGGGTGAGGGGCGACCCCCACGCTCCCCCCTTAACGTCCCGGGCTCTCTGCTTTGGGTCCCTGCAGCGCCCGATCGACCGCCAGAGATACGACGAGAACGAGGACTTGTCGGACGTGGAGGAGATCGTCTGCGTCCGGGGCTTCAGCCTGGAGGAGAAGCTACGCAGCCAGCTGTACCAGGGGGACTTCGTGCACGCCATGGAGGGCAAAGGTGAGGCGCCCCCTCCGCGCCGCCCTCCGCGCCGCGGGCCGCGCGCACGTGGGGAGGGAGCTGATGGTGGCTGGGTTCGTATTTCGCGCCCGCGTCCCCCATTCCAGGGGATCCGGTGACGAAACGAGGCCGAGCACTGGGGGGTGGGGTGAGGTGGGGTGGCGAGGGAGGAGGGCAGGCGGGAACGCGGCCAGGCGTGGGCCTAGGCCCGGCGCGCGCCCACCACTAACCACAGGATGGGCAGAGCTGCTGGGCCGCGGACGGAGGGACCTGGGGACTGACGGACGGACTGACGGACACACGGAGGCCGAGAGCGCCGCGTCCTTTCCCTCCCCAAGCCGGCTGTACTCTCTGCGCGTCCTGAGACGCGGTCGCCTGGCTGTAGTGGGGCTCGGGGCGTCCTTGGGCATCGGGGTGAGGCCACCCGAGGCCTGAAGCCTCCAGAACCCAGTGCCTTCACAAGCCTTGCCAGTTAGGAGCCAGAGGCACCCGAGTTAGTGGGTTGACGCCCCACTCGGGGCTGGGGCCCGCTGCTCTCCATCCATTCGTAGGTTCTGCCAGGTCGGAGCAGCGGCTGGGAGAGCTGGCGTTAGTGGGGTGATGCCTCCACTTAATGCCCGAGGCCTCTAGACCTGCAGCCTTGACAGTTGGAAGCGGAGACTGGGAGGAATGAAGTGCGGTCTCCCTCAGACTGTGAGGCCTCTCTCCTCTGGCAGTTTGAAGAAAAGACCTGGGGCAACCCTTGTGAAAGGTCTCTCCCCAGGCCTAAGACCTTGCAAGCGATCTGCTTTTATGGGCTCTGCCAGTTCTAGAGCATAAGTTGGGGGAGTCCCTGGGATTTTGATGTGCCATCCCACCGCGAGGCCTTCAGAGCCTGAATTTCTTCTTGCCCCTGGCAGGTCCCTACAACCCACCTCTGCCTGGGGGGTCCTATTTTGGAGGTGCCCCACCTACTTCTCTATATACCTTTCTAAGGTTTATAGGTTCTTTTTTCCCCCCTCAGATTTTGGAGTTTCCTTTAAATAACTTCGTTTGCATTTTGTTTACCACCCCCCCCCCCCAAGCTGATAACCTGGGCAGCACCGCCCTCCACAGGGTTCCGGTTGAGTGCCTGTGGCTGTGGAGCTGTGGGGCTAGCCCCCAGAAGCCACCATCCGGCTTTGCATTTTTGAAGTTTCTCTTTTGTGCCCATGACCTCCTGGGGCGCTGGGCTTCGGTGGCTGGGGTAGTTTGGGGGGAGGGAGGAAGACGTTTCCTCCAGCCTGCTGATTCCGCCCCAGTCCGCAAGGCTAGTCCCAGCTCCATTTAAATTTCCTCCGAGGTCTTAATTCTTCTGCTCCGCCCCCCCCCCCCATTTTACTGAGTTGTTTGGCAGATCCTCCGGGAAAACAATTTGCCAACTCTTCCTAGACCATTCATGAGGAATTCTTAGCCCAGAGTTTTTGAGCCTTTTTTCTTAGGGTCATTGGAGGAAGTGGGAGCTGTCCTGAAGACCCTGACTCCCGGGGTGTGGGCTTTGGGCATGTGGCTATGGGGGGTGGGGGTGGAATATTCCAGAAAGGAAGTGCTAAAGTGTATCCTTAAATCTGCTGGCCAGGCTCCTTTCAAAGGAGAAGGCCATTGGATTTTGCTAGTTTATTCAGATCTGGCCCCAAAACTTGAGGGAGAAGCAGAGAAAAAAGAGTCCCTTAGCCTGGATTCAAAATAGAAGCTTCTTAAACTTCTCTTCCTTTAAATCCTTAGGAATCCCCATTCACCGAGAGCCGCTGGGATTCTGAGCTGCTAAGGTCAGGGCTTTCCTGGCTCTGGGTTTTGTTCACTCCTTCTCTTCTGAGCCCAGTTGCCCTGGCCTCCTCCTCCCCCAGACTGCCCTGGTGAACTGTTTCCCTGGGACAGAGATTTCAGTGGTCTCTCCCATCTCCCTCTGATGGGCCAGGGACCACTTGTATCCTCCTGGGCTGGGAGGGAAGGTTTATCTCCTCCTCACCCAGCTCCATATTCAGGGGTGCTATGGGATTTGGAAGTGGGCGAGGAAAGAAATTCGTCTAAGATTTTGTTCATTCCCTAGGCTTCTGGATAAGGAATTTGGGGTCTAGACAAGAGAGAAAATTGTGAATTGTCTTTAGACCTTACTGTGTGTGCTCCCTTGGTTAGCTCTCACCTGGGCTAGCATCTCTCTTGTTTGTTTAATTGAAGCCAGTGTTGTGATGGTGGCCGCAGAATTTCCCTGTTACAGACACACAGCACTGTGCCCAGTTCCCTGTGATTTTGGCACCAAATACACAGTTTCCAGGGAAACCAGCTCTCGTGCCCTCCCCTTCACTACGCAGAAGATTACCATCAGATCTTCACTGATATTCAGGCTGCAATGGGCGCTGGCCTCCCAACCTCCTCCCTGGGGCGTCACATCCTCTCAAGTGGCGGTCTTCCATTTTGCAGTCCTTACACCTCCTGATTTAACTTCTGTTAAAAAGTGTCAAGGAACAAAGATGTCACTTTGAGGACTAAGGTGCGGCTGACTAAAGCCATGGTATTTTCAGTCGCCTCATACGCGTGCAAAAGCTGAACGATGGGTAAGTAAGACGGAAGAAAAACTGATGCCTTTGAATTATGGTGTTGGTGAAGAATATTAAATATACCCTGGACTGCCAGAAGAATGAACAAATCTGTGTCGGAAGAAGTACAGCCAGAATGCCCCTTAGAAGTGATGAGGGCAAGAGTGTATGTCATGTACACTGGACATGTTAACAGAAGGGGCCAGCCAGCCCCTGGAGAAGGACATCATGCTTGGTAAAGGAGATGGTCTGCGAAAGACGGAGACCTCAGTGAGATGGACTGACACAATGGCTGTAGCAATGGGCTTGAACAAAGCAAGGTTTGTGAAGATGGCTCCGGACAGTGCACACAGGGTCACGGGGAGTCGGAGCCGACTCGATGGCACCTAGCAGCAATACCACCTTCTGAACTCAGCTTGGAGTGAGTTCTCTGTCCTTCAGTAACCGTGGCTCTTTCTGTGTGGGGCTCTTTCATGAGTCTCCCGACCCAGCCCTTGGGCTGTTCATTGACAAGTCCTGACCCGTAGGGCACGTAGGGAAAGACTGAGTGGGAAGAGGAGCTGAGAGTTGGCATGGCTTTGCTGAGCCTTCGCCTCACCCGTTTCCCGATCGTTTTCCAGGGAGCGTTTGCCATTGAGTTGGTCCCTGTGTCCAGTGTGATACCTGCCCCTTTGCCACCGTTTTTCTTCCCCGGATCAACTGGTTGTGGTTTATTCCCACCTTCTGACTTAACCGACTCATTTTAATTCAAACATCCAAACAGATTTCAACTATGAGTACGTGCAGAGAGAGGCTCTTAGAGT
Source organism: Orycteropus afer afer (assembly GCF_000298275.1). Lineage (NCBI taxonomy): Eukaryota > Metazoa > Chordata > Mammalia > Tubulidentata > Orycteropodidae > Orycteropus > Orycteropus afer. The sequence goes on from NW_006921635.1 coordinate 3,813,413, forward strand.
TCCCCTGATATTCCGGGAAAAGGATGGACTGGGAATTAAGTAAGTTGATGGAATGAATCGCCCTTCCCTTCTTTCCTTGTCTGACACAGTTTGTAGCTTTCTCGCACCTCCCGTCCGTAAGCAGGATCTTTCTTCATTACCTGGGATCAGCGTCTCCTTGCTTCAGGCCTGTCTGAAACACATGGGGTTGCCACGTGTCAGAATCAACCATGTGGCAACTGGTTTGGTTGGTTGATAGGTTGGTTTCTGACAAAGAGATAAAAACCTTTCCTAAGGATGGGTCTTTTTCTGACACTTTGGGCAGACAGGACCAAGCATATACCCACTCAGTCCTGGTTTTTCAATTTTTCCCCTGACCCACCTCCAGGTACATGTAGGGCCTTCTTAAAGAGAATTGAACCACATTGGGAAACTGAGGCAGGGCACGAACTGTGAAGAGATTGGCCATCTTCTAAGTCTTTAGGCAAGACACCTAGATTCCTGTTTTCTACTCAGGCTCCCAATCTGTGGCCCGAAATTGGTCCCTTTCCACAGAGGACATGTTTTCTGACGTCTTCCGCCCTGTCTGCCCCCTCTGGGCCTGCCCGAGCAGCCTGATGCTCCTGCCTCCTGTTCACATTCTTCCCCGTTGACATCTGTCAGAGCCCCAGGTTGGGGAGAGAACAGGAGGCAGGCTGGAAGAACAGGTTTCCCCCCTGGAGCAGGGGCCAGGGGACCAGGCTGAGGTGTCATCCCAGCCCGCCTCTGCCGAGCATCCATCCAGCATGGACTGCCATACTTGTTCAAAGCACTCCTTCCTAGGGGAAGGGGTTCAACTTCCTGCATGGTTGTTAACTGAGTATCAGCAAATGAAACCTCAGTCATAAGCCAGTTGCCTTCAAGTCGATTCCGACTCGGGGCGACCCCATGTGTGTTAGAATAGGACTGTGCTCCATGGGGTCTTCACTGATGAGATTTTGGACGTAGATCACCAGGCCTTTCTTCCAAGGTGCCTCGGGGTGGACTAGAGCCTTCAGCCTTTCGGTTAGCAGCTGTTAATCATTTACCCCACCCAGGGGACTCCACAATCATTCTAACCAATGTTAGCAGATGCCTGGAATTGGTGTGATGTGTGGCTTTTTATCCCTCTGAACTAAAAAGGGTCCCTTCCACTCTCCCTCCAACTCCTGTGGGGAGTATTTCTTGGGGAGAGAAAGACACTAAGGCTATGCACCTTTACAGAAAGCAGCTGTTTGCCCAACCTCTGGCCCGCCCCTTGGCCCCACATTTTGGTCTTCCCTGGAGATCCGGTTGTCTTCTGAAGCACTGTTAGGGTTTGGGTGTGCAGAGGTGGGGGGGTTGGGTTTGCCTTTTGGGGTGGACGAGGGGCTTAGTGGTTCCGGGTGGCCCTCCCAAGAGGCGCTAACTGGTTTACTGCCATCTCTCTGGATCATCTCATTTGGGTTCGCAAATGGGGAGCAGGGGGACCCTTTTGGAAAACTTGCCTCCCCCTGCCCCAGAGTAGGGTCTAGCTCTCTGATTTCTACCTCCTCACCTAACGTCTGTGCTCCCTCTTCCTCCAGGATGCCCGACCCTGACTTCACCGTCCGAGACGTCAAACTCCTTGTAGGTGAGTGCCCTGACATGTGGCCAGCAGAGATGCCCAAGTGGGGAGCAGGAGGAGGGAACAGGAAGACTTATTGGCTTGACCACCTGTCTGTTTAGACTTTTAACTGCTGCTGAAAAGAAGCAGCCCCACACACAGAGGAGGAGGGAGGGGGGAGCAGGTGTTAGCTGCAGCGTCATTCCGGAGGCCAGGTCAGATTGCAGTCACACGAAGCCGAAGCCGTATTAGAGGCTGTTTGCTGCGCACAGTTTTATGAGGTCGATTTGGACCCTGGCCTCCAGCTTGGGTGTCAGCAAAGTAATCTTCAGACTCTCTTTGGCATTTGTTTGTGGGTTGCTGGGTAAACACTGGGTGCTTTGTGACCCCTAGAAGACTTTGAGGTTCTTGAGGGGAGGGACAGAGGGAGGAGGGATCATTCCTGCTGCGTCCTCACTGCTTCTGATGGGCTTGGGGTGGGGCTTCCACTGATAGTGCAGGAAAAAGACGAAAAACCAATTGCTCTTAAGTGCCTTCCGACTCAGGGCCACCCCTGTGTGTTACAGCAGAACTTCGTAGGGTTTTCAGTGGCTGTCATCTCTCCAGAGTTTTGCCAGGTCTGTCTTCCAAGATGCCCCTGGTAGATTCGAACCACCAACATTTTGGTTAGTAGCCAAGCACTTAACCATTTGCATCCCCCAGGCACTTCACTGAAAGTTCAGCAGATGCTTATTAAGAGAGACATGGCTGGTGGGTAACCAGTGCTTTGGGCTCTTGACCAGCTAGCACGTGGCATTTTGGATCTTACCAGAAGTTGTTGAGTAGGTCTGTTCTTTCCTGAAGTATTTTTTTTTCAAGTAGCTTCTAAGCGGAGGCATGTTCAGGGCAGTGAACATGACAGACAAGAACTCTGCCTGCAAGGTTGGAGCAACAGGCAATAAAAAAGTAAACAGGTTTTAAATGCACATGTTTTTGGATAGTGCTCAGGCCTGTGAAGCAGTGAATCAGGGTGATGGGGTTGTGCGTGACATGCAAGGTGTGCTGTTTAGGTCGGGTGGCCAGGAAGGGTCTGAGGAGGGGCCTTTGAACAGATACCTGACTGATGAGAAGCCAGCTGTGCCAAAGAGCACTCCAGGCACAGAGAACAGCGATAGGGACAGGGCAGGGAGCGAGCCACAGGGGAGAGGAATAGGGAGGTCAGAGCAGGACCAGGTCATGTAGGGGCTTGTAGCCACTGTAAGGAACTTGGGCTTGATGCCTAGAGTGATGGGGAGCCCTGGGGAAGTTTTCAGCAGGGAGTGGAGCGTGGTGGCTATGTGATCTGACTTTCATTTCTGGAGAGGGATTAGGAAAAAACTTTTTTATTGAGATAAAATTCATAGACCATAAAATTAACCGTTTTAACCAATTTCAAGTGTACACTTCAGTGGTTTTTGGTAGAGTCACAAAGTCATTCATCCTTTGCCACTATCTAATTCTGGAACATTTTCATCACCCCAAAAAGAAACTCCACAGGCCCAGAGCTGCCCCTTCGCTGACTCCTGCTAATCACCCGTCCACTCCCTGCCTTTATCAGTTTGCCGGTTCTAGCTATTTCCTACAAACGAAATCATGGAACGTATGGTGCGTGTCTCTGACTTCTTTCACTTAGCTTAATATTTTTAAGGTTCATCCATGATGGAGGAATGAAGTGCATCAGTACACCAGTACTTTATTCCTTTGGATGCCACATTTTATTTCTCTTTTTGTCCCCTGATAGACGTTTCAGTTATTTCTACTTTTTTTTTTTTTTAATTGTGATTTGGGTGAAAGTTTACAGAGCAAATTCGTTTTCCAGACAGCATTTCATACACATTTTGTTTCATGACATTGATTGCAATTCCCTACAATGTAACCGCTCTCTTCCTACTTCCTCCCTTTAGTTACCTCTTCCCTGTGTCCTGTCCTAGGCATTCCTGCCCTCTGAGCTAGCTCCCTGTGCAAACACTGCCTTTCTGTTCTCCCATGTTTGATCATTCTAAGGAGTGTGTCTCCTTGATGGAAATGTTCACCCTTTATTGTTTGGCTGGAAGGCACGGGAGTGAGTTCAATTCCAGACCTGAAGGATAACTAGGGGCCATAGACTGGGGGGCCTCACCAGGCTCTATCAGACCAGTAAATTTGGTCTTTTTAATGATTTTGGGCTTTGTTCCACATTGTTCTCCTACTCTATACTCTTATCCAGGATCTTGTAGGGACATTTTTTTTTTTTTTTTAGGATTTGGGTGAAGATTTACAGAGTAAATTCACTTTTCATACAGCAGTTCACATATACTTTGTCTCATGTCATTGACCAAAATTTACAATGCAGCAGCTCCCCTCCCACTTCCTCCCCATAGTTACCTCCTCCCAGTGTCCATCCCTTCATACTCTTCTGCACCCTGAGCTATCTCCCTGTGCATAAGCAGCCCTTCCTTCTCCCATGATTGTTCTCTCCAGGGCGTGTGTCTACTTGAGGTAAATGTTTAACTCACATGCCTGTACTTTGTTTGGCTGGAAACCACAGTTGTGGGTTCAATTCCAGACCTGAAGGGCAGGTAGGGGCCATAGTCTCAGTGGTTCCACCAGGCTCTATTGGACCAGCAAACCTGGTCCCCACCTTCTTTTTCTTTTTACTTTTTGCCTCCAAATGATTTTGAGTTTTGTACCACATTGTTCTCCCTCTTTATGCAGGATCTCCTACATCCCTTCCAAGTGGATGGCAGTGGTAGCTGGGCACCATCTAGTTCTTCTGGTCTCATAGTCGTATAGGCTGCAGATCGGATGGTGTACCAGTCGCTAGGACTAATTGTTTCCATTAATTTTGGTTTTCTTCTTTCTTCTTGACGAGGAGAGACCCATTGTTGCATCTAGATGGCAGCTTCCTAGCTTTTAAGGTCCCAGTCGCTACTCGCCAAAGTAGTAGGTGGAACAATGTTTTGTATAGTATGTTATGCCAATTGAGCTTGATGTCCCCTGCGACTATGGTCTTGTAGGGACATTCTTAAAGCACATGCAAATAAGTGTGTAGAAATACCACCTGCCAAACTTATATATGGTCACGGGTACATTCCCTTTTGCCTAGACACACCTGATCATTCAGCCTGTCTGCCTGTGTATCCACCTGGTTTCCCCTTTTTAACCGTTGTGAGTAATTCTCCTGTGAACAGTATAGGTTTTTGTGTGGACATTCTCTTGGGGGAGTAGCTATCTAGGAGCGGAATTGCTGGGTTGTACGGTCACTTTATATTTACCATTGGAGGAAGCACCGAACTGTTTTCCAAAATGGCTGCACTATTTTAATTTCCCACCAGCAATGCATGAAGGTTCCAGTTTCTGTACATTCTTGTCAACACTTGTTATTTTCAGTTTTTAATTTTTTTAAAATTATAATCATGCTAGTGGGGTAAAGAGGAGCCGTGGTGGTGCTCGGCCACTAACTGAAAGGTCAGTGGTTTGAATCTACCACCTGCTCCATGGGAGAAAGATATGGCAGTCTACGTCCATAAAGATTATAGCCTTGGAAACTCTGTGGGGCAGTTCTACTCTGTCCTATAGGGTCATTATGGGACAATGACAATGTTTTTTTTTTCCTTTAATGGAGGTAAAAGGGCTCTTGGGGGTACAGTGGTTAAAGCACTTGGCTGTGAACCAAAAGATCTGAAGTTTGAACCCATGAGCTGCCGCGTGGGAGAAAGACGTGGTAATCTGCTTCTGTAAAGATTCCCAAACCCAAACCCAAACCTGTTGCCATAGAGTCTATTCTGACTCAGAGACTCCATGTAACAGAATAGAATGCTGCCCCGTAGGCTTTCCGAGGCTGTAATCTTTACGGCTAGTGGGTTTGAACTGCCAGCCTTGCAGTTTGCGGTGGAGTGCTCCACCATTGCAGCACAGGGCTCCTCTGTAGATTGGAAACCCTATGGGGGCAGTTCTGCCCTGTCTTATGGGGTTGCTGAGTTGGGATTGATTTGATGGCAGTGGGTTTTTTGGTACCACTGTATAAGGAGTCGCTAGGTGGAGCAAATGGTTAAACACTCAGCTAGTAACCAAAACATTGGCAGTTTGAATCCACCCAGAGGTGTAGGAGGCCCTGTGGAGCACAGTTCTGCTTTGATGGCCGTGGGGGCACCATGCGTGGAGTTGACTCCGTGGCAGCAGGTGCTGTAGCAGGGTAAGGGGGTGATCTGCTTTAAGTTTCTTGAAAGCCGATTTGGAGGACACTCAGGAGGAAGGAGGATAAAGCTGATCAGGGTGCCACCAGGTGATCCAGACTAACCATTGACCCGAAAGTGGGTTAACAGATACTCTGAAGGGAGGAGCACGCGTTACAGTGGGATGGTGCTGATGGAAGATAGCAGGGTCTGAGTTAATTGGGGAGGGCTTGACGAAGAGGTAGGGTTTTTTTTGTTTTTTTTTTTTTTTTTTTTTTGGTTCTTCAAGCTAGATTCTAGAAATGCTGAAGGAAGTGAAACATCAGAGCAGAATGGGGCAGACTATTCCATCGTGGACTGGAAGTGGAGTGATGCAAGCAGCATGGCTTGGTGCTTCCAACCCCAGGCCCAGCCTGTGGTGTTGGACAGCCCCAGTTTGAAGCGTAACTATTGCTTCCAGAGTGATTTTGGGCAAGCTACTTGACTTACCTAAGCCTCAGTTTCTTCGTCTGCTAAATGGAGCCAGTAACACCATGGACCTCAAAGAAGGACTAGATAAGAGAATGAATGAGTGTATGCTAATGGCAGACAATAGGTGCTCAATAAGTGGTCCCCGCTATTGTTTATTACAAGGGCACACATTAGTCTCCTAGGGCTGCTCTTCCAAAGGTCCCCAAAGTGGGTGGCTTAAAACAACAGAAACTTACTCTGTCACAGTTCTGGAGGCTAGACGTCTGAAATCAAGACTCTGGTGGGGCCATGCTCTCGAACGCTCTGGGGGTGGAATCCGTCCATGCTTCTAACTTCTGAAGGCCTCTGCCATTCCTTGGCTCGTGGCAGCCTCCCTCCAATCTCTTTGTCTCCATCTTCACATAGCTGTCTTCCCTCTCTGTGACTTCTCTTTTTATAAGGATGTGTGTCATTGACCAGGGCCCGCCCTACTCCAGAATGATCTCATGTTCACTAATTACTTCGGCAAAGAGGCTGTTTCTAGATAAGGCCACGCTCAGAGGTATGAGGAGTGAGGACTCCAGCACATCTTTTTTGGGGTCACAGTTCAGTCCATAACAGGGCAGGACATGGCTCTGATGAGATCCTCTTTACGATCAAGGATTTGAAGCCAGATTCTCAAACGTGGGGTTTTGGCAACAGCACAACCTCCATCAGTACCTGTGGCTTTCCTAAGAGAAAAAGAGAACAAGTGTTGCCCACCTGGCCCTGTTGGGCACATTCAAGCCTTCAGTTCTTTCAGGCTCTGCTTGTGTCCAGGCTGCCTCTCTGTTCCCTTTAGTGTCTTCTCCTTGTGGAGGTAAGGGGATCCAATTATACCGTTTCCTCTGATGTCCTCGCCAACGCTCAAGTCTAGAATGGCAAAGTAGGAACAGTGCTACCTGTCCTCTGTCTCTCCTGGCACTTCTGTGATGATCAAACAGTATTATATATATATATAAACAGTAAAGTATTATAGTGTGCTCTGAAAAATTGAGGGGTATCTGTAATAGCCCTTAAATCCACTGGAGTCAATTCTGACTCATAGCAACCCTATGAGGACAGAGTAGAACTGTCCCATAGGGTTTGCAAGGCTCTCAATCTTTACGGAAGCAGACTACCTCATCTTTCCCTCTGGAGGGGCTGGTGGGTCCACACTGCCAACCTTTTGGCTAGCAGCCGAATGCCTTAACCACTGTGTGGCCAGAGCTCCTAATAACATGAGTATTTTTTTTTAGTTTTTTTGTTGTTGAGACCATACATCAAGTCAACAATTTCAAAATGTACAATCGGGTGACGTAGATTATATCCTTTGAGTTGTGCAACGATTCTCACCTTCTTTTTCCAGATTGTTTCCCCCATGAACATAACCCTCGCTGCCCCCTGAGAGTCCTGTCTCATCTGAGCAGGGGGTATCTATCATCATGTCCCTCTCAGTCTGCAGACTTCTGGAGAGTGATGTTAAGGCATGTTTGTCGTAAGTGACATAGGAGACAAGTGCGACTCAAGCTGGCTTCGGTAACACAAGGACTTGGCCACCTTAGGTTGTAAATCCAGGCACGTGGAGATCTGGGTGCTCCAGGCTGATGTCAAGAACTTGACGCTGTTTTTCCCTTTCCTCTTCCTGCTTTGTGCTCAGGCAGGCTCCTCCCCGTGTGGTGGTGCTGCCTCAGGCTTCCTTCCTACCAGCTTCAGTGCCCCTCGTCCCCCAAAGCTGTTCCATCTAAGTCCCTTGCTTGGCTGTGATAGGCTTGGCACAGCCCTCCTTAGAGCTGGTGGCTGAGGTCAGCCCTAATGCAACCACATGGACTGAGAGTTGGGAAGGAATCATTCTCCAGGGTTTCCGGGCAACATAAACGTCCCTAAAGTAAACAGGGAGTGGGGGACGCTGGACCAGCTGTCCCAGCATCTTCCCAGGAGTCATCATCCCTTGTCCCAAGTATTATACTTTGGGAAGCAGCTGTTTGAGAACAGGAAGGGGTGTGTATGTGCGTGTGTATGTGTGTATGGCCAGCTAGCTATGCCACACCGTGGGGCCACAGACTTCTGACATCTTTGTCAGCTGTATTAGTCTGCTGGCTGGGAAAACACGTACCTAGATTCCAGCTGTTTCTAGTCTTTGCCTTTTTTAAAAATGACATTTTCCATTTCTATAGCACTGTACACTTAAAATAACTTTATAGAAGTATGATACACATATAAGGATCCTGGTGGTGTGCCGTTAAACCACTTGGCTGCTAACCAAGAGGCCAGTGGTTCAAACGCACCCAATGGCTTCACATACGGGAGAGCTGGTGATTTGCTCTCATAAAGTCCAGGAAGCTGTAGGGGCAGCTGTGGTCTGTCACATGGGATCTATGAATGGAACAGGAAGACACGTGTAGATAAGTACATGAAAGGTAGCTGTACCACTCTGTTAATCTTAACAACACAGCAGGGTAAACCAGCACCCCAGAGGCCACTTCATGTTCCTGCCCAATCACTACCCTCCACCGTTAATACTGTGAATGAGTTTTGCGTACTTTGATACCTTATACAAGTGGCATCTCACACCCCTTTTGTGTTTATGAGGTTCATCGATACTGTATATAGTTGCGGGTCATTCATTTTCATTGAAGTGTAATTAGGACCATTTCACATTTTATCCTTTCTGCTGATGGCCATTTGGGTTGTTGCCAGTTTACATCTGTGAACATTTGAGGACAAGACCTTTCACGAACATGTAGATGTGCTTCTGTTGGGCATTTGTTCAGGAGTGGAATTGCTGTGTCGTGGCGTATGCATCCTCGCTCGGTTTTAGTCGAATGATTGTCCAAGGAAGTTGTTCTTTATCATCCTAGCGTGTGAATGGTGTGTTTGTTCCACATCCTTACCTCGTAGTGACTCACAGGACTGAGTAGAACTGCCCCCTAGGGTTTTCTAGGCTGTAACCTTTACAGGAAGGAATACATCATCAGGTCTCCCTCCCATGGAGCAGCTGGTGGGTTCGAACTGCTGACCTTTCGGTCGCAGAGGGTTGCTATGACTCGGAATTGACTCGACGGCACATCGTACATCCTCATCAAAACTGGGTATTTTCCATCCTTTTCATTTTAGCCGTGCTCCCACGCTGCTGGGACTACAGTGGTGTCTCGTTGTGGTTTTAATTTGCCTGTCTCTCATGACTGATGAACTCGAGCTCCGTATGTTTATTGGCTGTTTGGAGATTCTCTTTTGTGAGAAGTCTAAGTCTTCATCCATTATTTTAAAGGGTTTACTGCTTCTTTCTTTTTAAAATTTATTTTGTTATTGTTAAGAATATACACAGTAAAACGTACACCAATTTAACAGTTCCTACATGTACAAGTTGGTGACATTGACTGCATTCTCCCCCTTCTTTTCTGAGTTATTCCTCCCCCATTAGCATGAACTCAGTGCCCGCTAAGGTTTATATCTAATCTTTTGAGTTGCTGTTGCCAATTTGATCCCATATAGATCTCTCTTTCTCTCTTTTTTTCTTTAATTTTTATTGTGATTTGGGCAAAAGTTGACAGCAAATTCATTTTCCATACAGTAGTTCATACACACTTTGTCTCATGACATTGACTGCAATCTTCCACAACGCAGCAGCTCTCTTCCCACTTCCTCGCCATAGTTACCGCTTCCCTGTGTCCTTCCCTTCACACACTCCTGCCCTCTGAGCTGTCTCCCTGTGCATACACAGCCCTTCTATTCTCCCGTGATTGATCTCTCCAAGGAGTGTATCTACCTAATGTACATGTTCTGGAAGCCACTGGAGTAGGTTCAATTCCAGACCTGAAGGGCAGCCGGGGACCATAGTGTCAGAGTTTCTACCAGGCTCTATCAGACCAGCAAACCTAGTCCCTTTTTTTTTTTTTTTATGATTTTCAGTTTTGTTTCACATTGTTCTCCCACTCTATCCAGGATCTCTTACATAGATCCACCTCTGAGTTCGTGTTTGGTTCAAACCCACCAGCCATTCCTTGGAAGGAAGATGGGCAATCTACTTCCATGGTGCTATTACCTCGGAAACCCAAGGAGGGGTTATGAGTTGGGTCTGACTTGACAGGACATAACAACAACAACTATTATGAATTATAAGGGTTCTTTATATATTCTGGACATGATTCCTTTTTGAATATACATTCCAAAAATCTCCCACTTTGTAGGTTGCTTTTCATGTTCTTAAAGGTGCCTTTGAATAAACAGAAGTTCATAATTTTGTTCTTTCTAGTTTGTTAGTTCTTTTTGTGTCGTGCTTAAGAAATTTTTACCTACTCCCACAGCAATGAAGATGTTTGTATGTTTTTCTCAAAAAATTTTATATTTTTAAACTCTTATTTAGACCTGTAATTTTTCTGGAATTGATTTTTATGTTTGGTGTGAGATAGGGATCAAGACCCCTCCCACCCGTTTTTTTCCATATGGATCTGGAGTTGACCCAGCAACATTTACTTTAAAAAGCATCCTCTCTCCTCAGGGCACAACTCTAGTGTTGTCTGTGTCATAAGTTTGTGATTGAGTCTGTGGATCTGTGTCTGTATGCCCAAGTCTTTCCCACTGGTCAGTTTGTCTGCCCTGAAGTGCTGTCTTCATTAACTTTATAATAGCACTTACTGTCTGATAAACCCTCTGGCTTTGTTCTTTTTCAGTATTGCCTTTACATTTCCATGTGACTTTTATATTCAGTTTACCAGTATTTAAAAAAAAAAAAAACTTTGCTGTGATTTTGATTGGAATCCTGTGATGATTCTGTGAATCAATTGGGGAAACTGGTGTTTTATATAAGATAAGTTTTCTAATGAATGCACAGGGCCCACCCCTCCCATTTATTTATGGTTTTTGTTGTAGGGGATCTGTATAGATTTTTAGATGTATGCCTAGGTATTTGATGTTTTTGAGTTGTTATTATAAAAGGTGTCTTTTCAAGTTAAACACTTAGGTCATCTGCTAGCAATATCTGGTTTATTTCTTCCTTGCCAATCTTGATGCCATCTTGTTTCTTTTTCTTGCCTTATGGCACTGGCTGGGAGCTCTATTCACAGTACACTTGCAAAAGTTCTTTCACTTCCTTTATTCCTCTTGATACTTAAGAGGCCCTGTGAGGCACAGAAGAAGAATGTTGTTTTTTCCCCAATTTTTTACTTTGAAAAATTTCAAATCTAAAGAAAAACTACAAGAGTAGTAGTATAACACCCATAAATGGCCTTCACCTAGACTCACCTATTGTTAATATTTTGCTATGTTTGCTTTTTCTCTACAAACACACAAATACACAGCACACACATTGGCTGAATCTTTTGAGAGTTTGTTGCAGACACCACGATAATATGAAGACCTTATATGCATGTCAGCCTTGGTTACTACATGGTCTTCTAAGAACAAGGATAGTCTCCCACGTTATCTCCACACAGTGATCACACTCAGGAAATTTAGCATCAATACAATGGTCATTGTACCACACAGTCCAGGTTTTAATTTCCTCGTTGTCCACTAATGTCTTTTTATAGCTTTTTTGTTTTCTTTTTGCTCTCAACTGAGCATGCAATCAAGGATTACAAATTACATTGATTGCCATGTTGATTTTTGTCTCCATTACTCTAGAACATCTTGTGTGTGTGGTAAAAATATACATAACAAACATTTGCCATTTCAACATGTTTTTTTTACGTATAATTTGGTGATGTAAATCCTGTTCACCTGTTGTGTAACATGTTCCATTTCTGAATTTTTCCATCTCTCAAGCAGAAGCTCAGTATCCCCTGAGCAATGACTCTCTCCTTCCCCTGTCCCCTGTCCCTGGTGAACCAAAACCAAAACCAAACCCCTTGCTGGTGGAGTCGATTCTGACTCATAACAACCCTGTGGGGGAGTATAGAGCTGCCCCGTAGGGTTTCCAAGTCTGTCATCTTTACGGAAGCAGATTACCACATCTTTTTCCCGTGGAACAGCTGGTGGGTTTGAACCACTGACCTTTCGGTTAGTAGCTTAATGTTTAACCACTGTGCCACCAGGGCTTCTTCCACCCCTGGTAACCACCAATAAACTTGGGTCTCTATGCATTTGCCTCTTTTAAAATTGTAGACTGTTCTGTTTTTCAAACCCTGGAATAGTTCTCAGGGCTTTTCTGAGCTTGCTTTCCCATTTCACAGATGGGAAAACCAAAGCTGGAGAGAAATGACTCACCTGACTCACTCTGATGCACATCAGAGAACAACACTTAAATGTGGGTCTGAATCTCAGCATTGAGACAAGACGATGCTTCCAACAGAACCTAGAGGAAGAACAGGCTGTGTGTGTGTGTGTGTGTGTGTGTATGTGGGTGGTGGTGGGGTGTTCGGTTGGGCCTGCTGTGACTTTGAATTACTCAGGAGAGAAGTTGTGGTTGGACAGGTGGGTGAGGAGACATCCATCAAGCAGGATGGTTGGAGTTGGCACAAGAAGCAAGAGTGTTGAGGTTCGTGTTTCGTCCTCAGGTGTGTTTTCTTAAGAGGCCGGAACACTGCTTTGTTCCATTTCTTTCTTCTGGAGGTGCCAGTGCTCTGAAATCAAAGTCTTGATTGCAGGAGGGGCCTCGGGAAACTGTACCCCCTTCTGCCCTTTTTCCTGATGCAAACCACTTCTCTGTGAGGTGGTTCCTCAGGGATATGGGTCACGGCATCTGCTACCATTCACGGAGATCTTATCGCGAACCCCAGAAAGAGAGAGACCCTTGGACATCGAGTCGGTTCTGACTCATGGTGACCCAGTGTGTTATAGAATGGAACTGAGCTCCAAAGAAGTAGGTTCTCCAGAGTACCGCTGGTGGGTTTGAACTGTCAACCTTGCAGTTAGCAGCTGAGCACAAACGGTTTGCACCACCCAGGGACCTACAAGCCAGGATTGAGTGCTTTATTATATCATTCAGTCCTCACGAAACCCTGATGTCACTATTGGTTTAATGGACGTCAGATCCAAAGCTCAGAGTGACTTGTCCAAAGCCAAATAGCTAGGTTGGGGAAGAGCTGAAATTTGTACCCAAATCTCCGTGACCCTAGAGCTGGTTCTTATAACGTGTGTGTGTCACTGTGGCCCACACCCAGTGTCTCTTAGTCCAGGAATCTTTCCCGTTGTGGTTGTGGTTGTTGATGACTGGCATCTTTCTCATTTTCTTACGTGGTTGGGGTTAGCCTGGTTTGCTAGTCTGTGTTTGTTACCTTCTTATGCCCACCTGTCTCAGAAGTCAGGGTCTTGAGCCCCGGGCACAGGAACAGCCGGCCTGGCAGAATCTGCCCCGGGGTAATGAAAGTAGGGGCCGGTGGTGTGAAGCCGGAAGATCAGAGTCCTTAGGGAAAACCCGGGGACTTTCTCCCCCATTTTCTTCATGCGCAAGGAGGAAACTGAGGCCTCCATCTGGGGAGAGGCTTGTTCCAAGTTGTGTGGGGACTTAGTGTCAGACCCGGGATCAGGCCCCAGCCCCGAGACCCTACCCTTCCTCCTTGAGTTTGGGACAGTGCCCTCCATAGGCCCCTGCTTATTTCTTACTTAGTGACCTACAGCTTTATTGGGGTGCCATTTACATCCCATACAATCACCCATTGTTGTTAAGAGCCGGGGGATCGATTCCGACCCATAGCGACCCCCTGTGACAGTAGAACTGCCCCACAGGGTTTCTAGGCTATAATCTTTATAGAAGCCGATCATTGGGTCTGTGTTCTGTGGAACTGCTGGGTGGGTTTGAACCGACAGCCTTTCTGTCAACAGCTGAGCCCTTAACCCTCTCCCCACCAGGGTATTAAAAGTGTACAATTCTGTGGTTTTTAGTATACCTGTAGGTTGTGCAACCCTACACCAGTCTGTTTTAGCACACTTTCATCACCTCAGAAAGAAACAGTACTCGTCACCCATCACCTCAGAAAGAAACACGGTACCTGTCACCTGCCAGCCTCCTTGTCCTCCCATCCCCCACCCCTGTGGTTGTCGGTGGCTGCACCGGAGTTGGCCCCTGACTCACGGTGACCTCATGCAACAACAGAAGACGCTGCCTGGTCCTGCGCCGTGCCCGCGGTTAGTCGCGAACTGGACCATTGTGCCCGTCGTGTTCGTTGCCTGGTTTTCAGACGTGGATCACCAGGCCTTTCTTCCTGGTCCGTCTTAGGTTCTGCTGAAACCTGTTCAGCAGCAAAGCAACACTAACACAGGGTGGTGGCTGTCGCGGAGGTGCGTTGGCCAGGACTCGACCCTGGGTCTCCTGCACCGAAGGTGAGAATTGTACCACTGAGCCACCAATCTGACCTACTCTCTGCCTCCATTGATCTCCCTGGGACTCTTGCTTTTAAGCTTACAGAGTGCTTTCAATCATTGTGTTAGGTCAGTAGATCAGGTTCTATCATCTCCACTTTACAGGTCAGGAAACTGAGGTCCAGAGAGGCTCACAGACAGACCCGAAGCCTCACTGCTAGGAAGTCATGGAGTGAGACTGGAACTTGTGACCAGTGCTTTTGCTAGTAGACGCTTCCCCTATGCGGTGGATGAGGAGTTACTCTCAAGGAGCAGAATAAAAATCGGTCGGGTACTTGAGGATGGTAGAGAAGGTTCCAGAACTTCAGTGTGGGACAGGACTCTGTGTTTTCTGTGGGTGGAGTTTGGGGAAGTTTGAGGTCGGTGCCTGTGCACACGTCCTATTAACCTTCAAGGTGACTTTCCTCGGCTTCCTCCTGGCACCGAGCCTGCAGTTCTTGGAGCTGACCGCTGGACCCCTCAAAGCAAGGGCCACGGGACCACGATGGATTTCTGCAGCTGGAATTTGTCGGATGTACTTGCAGCCTGTGAGCCTGGAGAACCAAGGAGCCCTGGGAGGGGGGAGGGGGGCACAGGAGAGGGGAGGATGTGCTGAGCTCCGGATGTTGGCCTGCTTAGGAACTCTGGACACTGCTCCAATGTGGAAAATTTCTCCTGCAACCTGTTAACTTCAGGAACTGGGAGGTCCTGCTCTGTGGCTCCCTTGCAGACCCCAGAGGGCAGCTTGTCCCTGTCAGCTGCTCTCCAGACCTTGGGGGCCACGTTGTATTTTCACCACCGCTCTGTTCCTTTGGGCCGCTTGCCTCTTCCCTGTGTGAGCTTCTGCTCTGGGACGGGCACTCGTGCCCAGCCTGCTTTTGCCACGGGTGGCCGACCAGCCCGGGAACTTGAGAAGGTGCAGCACCACTGCTTGGTCTCGCAGCTCAGGCCAGAAGGGACTGGCAGGGCCCGAGTGTCCCCAGTGACCTCCTGGGCAGGCTTCTTGGTCTCTTGCCCTCCTTCCACGGCCCCCTGGCTCATGCGATGTGAGCACACAGGAGCCCAACTGAAAACCAGTGTGTCAGCCCTGGAAGGGGACCTGACATGACCTAACCCAGGGCTTTCAAAGGGAGCACCCAGGATTCCAGGTGTTCTCCTACTTCAGGCCGAGCGGCTTGTGCTTATTTATGTATTTGGCACTCGTCAAAGCTTTTATTGAAGAAAGTATGCTGTGGAAAAGAAAAACATGTTGCAAGACCAGCTCTTCTCTTTCCACATGAGGTGACCGAGGCCTACAGTGGGGTCAGTGACTTGGCCCAGGGACCACCTGTTGGAGTTGCTGGGACTAGGACTCGGTCTGGTCACTGTCCCCGTGCCCCTGAAGTAGCCTTGGTTCGTGCTGTGGCTTTCCCTGGGACAGAAGTCATTCACCGTATTTTGAATGTGGGCCTTTAAACCACTAACCAGTTGCCATTAAGTGGATTCTGCCTCACGGTGACCCCATGTGTCTCACTAGAGCTGGGCTCCCTTAAGGTCGTCAGTGGTGGATTTTTCAGAAGGAGAGTGCCAGGTCTGCCTTTTGAGGCATCTTTGGGTGGATTTAAACTGCCAACTTTTCAGTCAGCAGCCAACTGCCTTAACCGTTTGCACCACACACAGACTCCAGTGAGAGGAGAAGAGCCCTTTGCCTTCAGGTGGGGGCCCTGGGGACTGGGCGGTCCCGTAGAGGGAGAAGGAGCATCTTTTCTGTTTTCAAGATTGACACACTTCCTCATCTGCTTTCAGAGCCTCCCAGCTCCTTCCACGTCTCAGCCCTGCAGGTGGGTCGTGGTGAAGTGC
>NW_006921635.1:3831308-3831806 GCF_000298275.1 Orycteropus afer afer
GATTTCTTGTTGTTTCATATATATCGTAAATGTTACTTCTTTTTTGACAGTTGTATGAGACAGGTTCAATAAAAACCATGCATAGTGATTAGTTGATATACGTCTTAAGCTTCTTTTAATCTCAGGGTTTTCCCTTCAACCCACACGAGGTGAATTGTTGACCTGTTGCATTTTCCTATGTCTGGGTTTTGCCAGTGGCATACTTTTGGAGTAGTTTAATGTTTGTCTCTGACCCCCGTATTTCCTGTCAATTGGTAGTTGGATCTACACGCTTGATCATGTTCAGGGTCTCCCCACCCACCACTAGTGGTACAGTAGTTAAGTGCTCAGCTGCTAACTGAAGATCAGCGGTTCGAACCCACCAGCCACTCTGCAGGGGAAAGATGAGGCAGTCTGCTTCCGTAAAGATGACAGCCTTGGAAACCCTATGGGGCAGTTCTGCTCTGTCCTGTAGGGTCACTGTGAATTGGAATCAACTCGACAGCAGTGAGGAGCTCC
>NW_006921635.1:3832882-3845084 GCF_000298275.1 Orycteropus afer afer
TAACCAGAAGGCTGGTGGTTCAAATCCCCCAGCCACTCCTCAGAAGGAAGGTTGGGCAATCTACTTCCATAGTGATACCACCTCGGAAACCCAAGGAAGGGTCGCTATGAGTCGGGTCCAACTTGACGGCATATAACAACAACCACATGCTGCGTAGGACACATGGACCAACAGCCAACATTCATCACTTATTCATTAAGTAAGCGCCTGCCCTGTGGCAGGCTGTGTTCCTCATACTTGGGATAGAGCAGTGGGCAGGACGGAGAGATTGCTGCCTCACAGGGCTATGGACTAGGAGGGCCGGAAGACAGACACCAGTGGACAAAGAATGGAATATTTAGGCTACAGTGGTGTGATGCCATCTGTGGTGATTGTGTTCTCTTTGTGGAGCCACTATGTCAGCTGCACAGTAGGGGGACAGGAGGGAAGGGCAAGCTAGGTGACGGTGCCTTGGAACCATCTGAGAGAAGCTGTGGGCCAAGCTCTAGAGCTGTGTGGCTCTATATACCCCACTGGTGTGGGGTTGGTTGAAAATAGTGGGGTTGATTTGAAAGAATGTCTTCCACTTCTTTTTAGGTGGCTTTTAAGTTGATGGATATTTTTTGAATGAAAAAATGCTTTTAGGAAAACCAGTTTCCTTGGTCATATAGTGCCTGACTTTGAAGCTTTATTAAGATATAATTCACACACCGTACGGTTCACCCATTTACACTGTACCATTCAGTCGTTTTCAGTTGTTCACAGACTTGTGCAGCCAACACCACAGTGAATTTTAGAACATTTCCATAGCCCCCTTCACTAGACCAGTGGTGTCCCCATGAACTCTTGATGACATTTTAAGGATTGTAAGCGGTCAGTCCATTCAAACTGAGATGCACGTTGCTAGGATCTCAGGCAGGTCCCTAACCTTCCATCGGCCTCCTGGTATAATATGCTACTGGCAATAACGTGATATTTGCTGACCACACGCACCAAAGTAGGAGTTCTGGTGGTGTAGTGCTTAAGGCATTTGACTGGTAACCAGAAGGTTGGTGGTTCCAACTCACCAGCCATTCCTCAGAAGGAAGACTAGGCAAGAAGTTTGGTGGTTCAAACTCACCAGCCATTCCTCGGAAGGAAGACTAGGCAATCTACTGCTGTAAGAATTTGCCGCCTCAGAAACCCAAAGGGGGTCTCAATGAGTTGGAATCAACTCTATAGCAGTGAGTTTGTTTTGGTTTTGCACCAAAGTGTTCTATGTGTGTTTTCTCAGGTAAGGCTCAGGACAGTCTCATGAGCTTGTTAAAGATGAGGAAACTAATCAGAGAAGTGAAGAGGTCTGGGGCTGGAGTATGGCCAAGGTGGGATTCGAACCCATAGAGTCTTGGCTGCGTTAGACTGAGAGGCAGCTGAGCCCTGGTCCTTTGGTCCTGAATTCTTGGAGCTACTTAGGGGCTGTGATCTTAGCATCCTTTATCTATGGGTGGCATAAACGGTTTGCACGTCTGCTAACCTGAGGCTTGGTGGTTCCAACCCACCTCACAGTTCTGTGGGAGAATGGTCTGGAGGTCTGTCGCTGTAAAAATTTGTTGTTGTTTAGGGGCCGTGGAGTTCTTTCCAACTCATAGCAACCCCATGTGACAGGGTAGGGCTGCCCCACAGAGTTCCCTAGGCTGTAGGCATTATTGGAAGGAGCCCTTGTGTCACAGTGGTTAAAGTCCTTGGCTGCTAACCTGAACGTCAGTGGTAAGAATCCACCAGCCACTCTGAGGGAGAAAGATGGGACAGTCTGCTTCTGTAAAGCGTAAAGCCTTCAATAGAGTCGTTATGAGTCAGCATGGACAGGATAGCAATAGGTGTGGGTCCCACCTCACAGACCCTGGTGGTGCACTGGTTATGCACTTGGCTGCTAACCAGAAGGTCAGCAGTTTGAGCCCACCAGCTGCTCCATAAGAGAATAAGGTGGCAGGCTATTTCCATGAAGATGACAGCCTTGGAAACGCTGTGGGATAGTTCTCCTCTATAACACATGGAGTCGCCATGAGTCAGAATCGACTTGAGAACACTGGGAAATGCCATCCTTCACCTGCAGAGAGAACACCTGTTTTTTCTTGCAGGGGAGGGGCAGGGGCGGGGGGAGTTCCTAGGACGGGCAGCATAGCAGCTGTGGAGTTTGGAGGCGTGTTAGCGGGAAAGGCAGGGTCCCGAGCAGTCTTGAAGGAGGAGAGGTGGTGGGGTGGAGGGTCAGAGAGGAGGGGTGGGGCCCATTGTCCTCCTCCTCGCTCCGCGCTAACCCAGCAGCAGGTTACCTGCCAGATGGGCTTAGGAAAAGTGCGGCTGAGCCCACCTGTTCCAGGAGCCCAGCCAGCCCCAGAGCCAGGCGGACTTTCTAGCAAAGGCCAAGGATGCCCCCTGGTGGCTCTCCACTCCTGATGGGAAAACTAAGCGGCTTCTCCCCCGGGTCCCTGGGGCACCAGCCACCCACCAGAGCCAGGGCTCACTTTTCGACCTTAGCACATGGTTGAGATTCAGTAATGCAGGGTCATCAGGACCTAGACTCCGGCATTAGACTGAGCTGGATTTACATCCCAGCTCTGGCGCTAACTGGACATTTCGGGGCAAATGAGTTCTCCAAGTCTCCGTAAGGTAAATACAGCCTTACAGAAGTAGACTGCCTCATCTTCCTCCCTCAGAGCAGCTGGTGGTTTTGAACCACGGACCTTCTGGTTAGCAGGCAAATGCCTTACTACACCACCAGAGCTCCTTTATGCAGTGAGAGGAGTGTCCATGCTTTAGAGTCAGTTTTAGAATGCTCGCCCTGGCTTCAGTGGGGGAGATGGACAGGACAGGGCAGACTGGAGGTCCTTAGCGAAGCTCTGGAGGTCACCTTGTTGTTGAGTGCAGTTGAGTCAGTTCTGACTCATAACAACCCTATAGGATGGAGGAGAACTGCCTCACAGGGTCTCCTAGGCTCTAATCTGTACAGAGGAGCCCTGTTGGTGCAGTGGTTAAAGCATTCGACTGCTAACCGAACGCAAACCCGCAAGCCGCTCCATGGAAGAAAGATGAGGCAGTCTGCTTCTGTAGCGGTTGACAGCCGTGGAGACTGTGGGGCAGTTCCTCTATAGGCGGGCGTTGTGAGTTGGAATTGTCTTGCATGCAGTGGGTGTGGTTTGGGCTTTGCTTCTGTAAAGATCAACAGCCTTGGAGACCCCATGGTGCAGTTCCACTCTGTCCTCTAGGGGCGCTGTGGGTCGGAATGGACTCCACGGCAGTGGGTGTGGTTTGGGCTTTGCTTCTGTAAAGATCGACAGCCTTGGAAATCCTATGGGGCAGTTCCACTGTATCCTCTAGGGGTGCTGTGAGTCAGAATTGACTCTACAGCAATGGGTGTGGTTTGGTTTGGGCTTTGCTTCCTTGAAGATTGCCAGCCTTGGAGACCCTGTGGGGCAGACTCTGTCCTCTAGGGGCGCTGTGAGTCTGAATTGACTCTTAGGCAGTGGGTGTGGTTTGGGCTTTGCTTCTGTGAAGATTGACAGCCTTGGAGACCCTGTAGGGCAGTTCCACTCTGTCCTCTAGGGGTGCTGTGGGTCGGAATGGACTCCTCGGCAGTGGGTGTAGTTTGGGCTTTGCTTCTGTGAAGACTGACAGCCTTGGAAACCCTGTAGGGCAGTTCCACTCTGTCCTCTAGGGGCGCTGCGGGTCAGAATTGACTGGATGGCAGTGGGATTGGTTTTGGTTTAATCTTTACTGTAGCAGACAGTCAGGTCTTTTGTCCCTCAGAGTGGCTGGTGGGTTTGACTGGCTGGCATTTGATTAGCAGCTGAGTGCTAAACCCTTGCGCCATCAGCAGTCATGGTAGACTGGGCTGGGCTGGGGGCAGGAAGGAAGCTGGTGAGCTGGAGAGCAGTTCAGTAAGGAGAACCAGCAGGGCGAGGTCATTGGACAGACATGGAATGGGGTGGGAATACGGGGAGCCCTGGAGAAGGAGCAGGTTTGGGGGTGTCCCACGTAAGATCTCAGTGGCTGGCAGCCCCCAGTGAGTGGACTCTTCCTGCAGGGAGCCGGCGACTGGTGGATGTGATGGACGTGAACACGCAGAAGGGCACGGAGATGAGCATGTCTCAGTTTGTGCGTTACTACGAGACGCCCGAGGCGCAGCGGGACAAGCTTTACAACGTCATCAGCCTGGAGTTCAGCCACACCAAGCTGGAGCACCTGGTCAAGCGTCCCACTGTGGTAGGCCCCTGTCACAGCCCCGCCTCTCACCTGCAACCCTGGCCCCTAACCCCTGGGTCCCCAGTGCCCTGGCCCAGGGGCTGCGGGAGGGGTGGCTGGGCATCACAGGAGGGAGAAGGCTTTGGGTGTGAGTGCTGGCTGAGGCTGGAGGAAGGGCTCCAGGAGGTGAGGGAGCCCAGCTAGCAGACAGCCAGAGACTCCACAGGGCGAAAGAGGGTGTTTGTTTCTGGCCGGGGCTGCAGGAGGGAGCGTCAGGAGCGTGCTGATGGTGGTGTGGCTTTCAGATTGACCTGGTGGACTGGGTGGACAACATGTGGCCCCAGCACTTGAAGGAGAAGCAGACGGAGGCCACCAATGCCATTGCCGAGATGAAGTACCCGAAAGTGAAGAAGTAAGACCCTTGTGGTGGCCGTGAGTGGGGAGGGAGGCCGTGGCACCGGAAAGACCGAGCCAGCCCTGTGGGGTGATGCTGGGGCTGGAGGCCTGGGCATCGTCGGTGTGTGGGGGCACCGTGCTCTCTGAGAGGCAGCAGCTCTGATTTATGACCCCCTCGCAAAGGCCAAAGATGCTCCTTTGGCCTTCTGCCAGCTGTCCTGGGGGATGCGGTCCGAGCGGGAGGAAGAGGTGGAGTGGGGTGCATGTTTGTGAGCCTTGCCGAGCATTTGTCTACTCCCTGAAAGTGACATCGTGCCCCAGGAGTGGGTGTGTTTTGGGGACCTGCCCACGATGGATGCTTTGTCTTAGCCAGGGATAGGGAGGGGTCTGGTTTTATTTTTGTCCTTTGGTGCTTAGAACCAGGCACTCTGACACAGAGAAACCTTAACTGGAGAAAGCCCAAGGGCCAGGTACTCAGCCGACATACCTCCAATGGGGCTGCATTGGGCTGGGAGGGACCATAGTCCAGCTGCGGAGATTGGCGCCTTCATGGCTGGAGACCAGGTGTTTAACAAGGGCGGCTGCTCTTCCTGACTCTCCATGTTCAAGGACTTGAGTAATGGACTGCTGGGAAGAGGGAGTCTCCTTCAAGTTTGCAGCCACCTCAGACCCTCCATGTTCCTGTCTCTAAAACGGGCAAGAAAACATGGCCAGTTCTGGGCAGGGCCGCTGCTCCGGGCTTCCTGGAGGAGGTGGCTCTGCTGACCCAGAAGCCATCAGCACCTTTCTGCTGAGCCTGCTCATGGCTCATGGCTGTGAACTTGTCCTTCACTCAGCCTTTCATTCGTGGGCACTGAATGTGGACCCAGGCTTGTGAGGGAGCCGGGTGCCCGGACCCTGAGCTGCTCAGAGGTTTGCACCCAAGCTCACTCGCACTCTCTCTCTGTCTCTGATTCTTTAATTCCGTCTGAGGAATTTTCCCTCCCTTCCCAGAGGATGCCCCACACACCTCTTCCAACCAGCTAAAGGTGGGAAGATGAAGGTGGGAAGAGGGGAGGTTAGGAAGGTTTTCCATTTCCTTCTGTTCCAGTTTGGTTGCCGCAAGCTTTTCAGAGCCCTGGGATAGGGAGTCAAAGATGAACCATTCTCAATGCCCCCAGAGCACGTGCTGTGTTGTGTGGTGGGCGCAGGGGGAGATGGATGCTCTGTGGTGGGGGAAGCAGGAAGGGGAGGAGTCTTTTTTGGTTGGTGGCCTCAGGAAGGTTTCCTGGAGGGGACATTTGACTCGGCTTCAAATGACAGAGGAGACGCGAAACCAGAGGGGAAGGAGGCCTGCCCACCTCCGGGCTCCTCCGATGCCCGCTGCCCTTCCTGAGCGTAGTCCTGAGGAGCCCTGGTGGCAAAATGATGAAGTGCTCAGTTAAGGTCGGTAGTTTGAACCCACCCAGCTGCTCTGCAGGAGAAAGATGAAGCAGCCTGCTTGGGTAAAGACTGACAGCTTTGAGACCCGTTGGTGCAGTTCTCCTCTGTCCTCTAGGGGCGCTGTGGGTCAGTACTAACTCAACAGTGCACACCACCAGTAACCTTGTTCCTGTTGGAGCAGTGCTGGTTCAGTGGTAGATCTGCACCTTCCCTGCAGGAGGCTTCGGTTCTACTCCTGCCGGTGCACCCATGCCAGCCAGCACCCGGCTCAGTGCAGGCATGTATGTTGCTATGGTGCTGAACAGGTTTCAGCGGAGCTTCCAGACTAAGACAGACGAGGAAGAAAGGCCTGGTGATCTACTGCCAAAGAATCAAGCAGGGAAAACCCCAGAGATCACCGTGGTCCAATCTCCAACCTGTCATGGGGAAGGCGTGAGACTGGGCAGCCTTTCGTTTCCCAGGCGTGGGGTCGCTGTGAGTCAGGGCCTGACTCCACAGCAGCTAACAGTACCTGCCATGTTCAGATGAGAGAGAATGACGGGGCAGGGAGAGGAGATGAGAGGATGGATTTGAGAAGTATTTGCCATCACCATCTAGTCAATTCTGACCCACAGCGCCCCTAGAGGACAGAGTGGAACTGCCCACAGGGTCTCCAAGGCTGTCAATCTTCACAGAGGCAAAGCCCAAACCACACCCACTGCCGTGGAGTCGATTCCGACCCACAGCGCCCCTAGAGGTCAGAGTGGAACTGCACCACAGGGTCTCCAAGGCTGTCAGTCTTCACGGAAGCAAAGCCCAGACCACACCCACTGCCTGGAGATTCTGACCCACAGCGCCCCTAGAGGACAGAGTAGAACTGCCCTACAGGGTTTCCAAGGCTGTCAATCTTTATGGAAGCAAAGCCCAAACCAAACCCACTGCAGTCAAGATGATTCCTACTCACAGCGCCCCTAGTGGACAGAGTAGAACTGCCCTACAGGGTTTCCAAGGCTCTCAGTCTTCACAGAAGCCTCAATCTTTCTCCTATGGAGCAGCTGGTAGGTTTGAATTGCCAATCTTTTGGTTAGCAATCGAGTGCTTTTACCACTGCACCAACAGGACTCCTTTGAAATGTATTCAAGAAGGTCAAATCACACTGGGCAACATAGGCCCAATTAATTAATGTATACTTTGCCTCCTTGAGAAATTCAGTGTATTCTTACCTTTATTGAAAGATTTCTTTAAATACTAAATTCTGTTAATACGATTAGAACACTACAGATAAAAGATAAAAGCTCTCCCCATTTTCTGGGACCACATCTCTTCAACATATTGGTTGGACTATATGGCAAATAGATTTACAAACTCCACCAGTACCCACAGAAACAGGTTATAGGATTTGAACCTTGTCTGGAAGGAAATTGTCACCTTGGAAAGAGTCCATTTATTTGGCTAAAAGGATTGCTGATTTCAGTTTATGAGCAAGGTAGAAATCCCCACAGTGCTGATGTCATCTGGGACCGTGAGATAGTGCTGTGGAATTTAATTAAAATGACACTGTTTCTAGAAGTCCCAGCACTTCCACGCTGTAGGCGCCTTGAGTGCGGACGGCTGACAGCCCACCTGAGGTGAGGGTCTGTAGCAGGGAAGTGGGGTGTGGTACCAGCACGCTGCTGCCCCTGCTCTCTGGCCCCTGGGTTTGTGCTGCTCTGTGAGGGCTGTCTTCCTTTCCTAGGGCTCCTGGAACGAAGTCCATCAAGGTGGGTGACTTACTGGAACACACACTGTCTGACAGCTCCAGACGCTAAGCAAAAACCAGTCGCTGTTGAGTCACTTCTGACTCTTGGCACCCCACGTATGTCAAAGTAAAACTGGGTTTTCAATGGCCGTTACTGTGATTTAGGAGGCAACGGGGGCCGTGCAGGAGTATAAAGTGGGGTAAGGGAAAGACAGAATGAACTGGGGTGGGGTGACTTCACTGTGTACCTCTGCCGCTGTCTTCTCTACTGAAATGTTTTGTTGTTCTCATTGTTGTGGCCTCCCACTCATAGTAACCCCATGTACAGAGTGAAACCCTCCCCACAGGGTGTTCTTGGCTGTAATGTTTACAGAAGCATGTTGCCAATTTCTCCCGCAGAGCATCTGGGTGGATTCGAACTGCCCACCATTTGGTTAGTCAAGTGCTTAACCATTTGCACCAACAGGGCTCATGGGAAAATATTTTAGCTCTCTCGAGTGATTTGTCTTGAAAGATTCCTAATAACTAAAAACTGTACCAGTTACTTGGCAATATCCCTGTATTAGTCATTGCTGCGTAACAGTACTGTTGACTAAAATTTAGCAGCTTGAAACAGTGGCATTATCTCAGCTCTCTGGAGGTCAGGAGTCCAGGAGTGGCTTACCTGGGTGAGCAGAGCTTCTCATGAACTTGAGTTAAGACCTAGGCTTGGGCTGCAGTTGTCTGATGGCCTGACTGTGGGTGGACTTGTAGGTTGGCTATTGGCAAGAGGCCTCTCAGTTCTTCACCATGTGGACTTCCTCATGGTGCTGCTTGAAACCTCCTCACAACATGGTCAGTGGTTTCCCCAGAGCAAGTGATTTTAGCAAGAGAACAGGGAAAGCCACAGTGTGTTCTGTGACCTGTCACATAATGTAATTTCTGGCATACTCTCTTCATTAAAAGGGAGTCACTAAGTTCAGCTCAAACTCAAGGGGAGAATTAAGCTCTGTCTGTAGAAGGGAGGACGAAATCCTGTGACGCACTGGTTAAGCCCTCGACTGCTAACTCAAAGGTTGGCGGTTTGACCCCACCAGCCTCTCTCCTTGGGAGAAAAGACGTGGTGATCTGCACCCGTAAAGATTACAGCCTAGGAAACTTTACGGAGCAGTTGTGCTCTGTCTGGTGGGGTCGCTGTATGTTGACATTGACTTGGTGGCACACAGTAACAGGAGGAAGGAGTGCTGAAGAGTTTATGAACAGGATTTAAAGCCTCCACAGTCCCCTAGGTCTATGACATGGGTGTACCTTTTTCACTTGGGACCACTGAATGTTACGGTGCCTTGCAGGGAGGGGTTAACGAGGTTCCTCCCTGCTCACCAGCTCCTGAAGGCTCAGGCCTTGCAGGAACTAGGTTTGCTGGCCCTAATGAAGATAGCTGTGGCTGAGAGCTGTGAGAGCCCAAAAGCCCAAGAAAGAGGGCCCCGTGTGACAAATGTTTGGTCCCCAAACAATTAAGAGTTGATTTTTCTCCCCGTGTACAGGAGGAACGGTGGGGAAAAAATTTTGGATGCGAAGCAAAAGAGAAAAAAAAAAAAGGCACTAGAACCGTGTCAGGTTCTGCCTCTGCCGCCCCCTGGTGGCCACGGCTAGTCTTTCATTGGCTTTAAAAAAAAAAAAAAAAAAAAAACCACATACTCACGGCCCTCCTTGAGTCGATTTGACTCATAGCGACCCCTCCTTGGGTTTCCGAGGAGGTAGCACTACGGAAGTAGATTGCCCCATCTTCCTTCCGGGGAGTGGCCGGTGGGTTTGAACCGCCAGCCTTCTGGTTAGCAGTCAAATGCCTTAGGCACTACACCACTAGAGTTTAGAGACTAAGTTTTCTTCTACAAAGTCTGGATACTGTCATCCCTGCCCTGCCTCCCTCCCACGGCTGTGGGGAAGATGGAGCTCACATTGGATGTGAATTTAGAGCATGGGTCACATGTGGGACAATATGCTTGTCCATGTGGCTTCTTGAAGAAACACGGGCTCCGGCTGCAGTCTCAATTCAGGTGTCCCCTGGCTGTCAGTCTCTCATGTTTGTGGGGGGCTTTTATCTCTACACCCCACTTTCACCTTGGTGAGGCTCTCCTAGCAGCCATGTTTGCTGGCTTCATAAATGAATTCATAAATGAATCACCCCTGTGTAATATATCAGGCAGGGAAACTGAGGCCTAGAGAAGCTATCAGAGTCACACAGGGAGGAGGCCACGGGCCATGGACCACCCGACCCCAAGCCTCTGGGTCTCTGTGCCTTTTCCTCTTCATCTCAGTGCTTCTTTAAGAGAGGAAGAAATGAAGCCAGCATCCTCTCGGCTGCCACGTGTGAAGCCCGGCATTTCACATAGATGCCCAGTGCACCTATCTCAACATGACTGCAAGGCTGGTGTTACTGTCCCCATTTCATGGGCAAGGAAGCCAGGACCCAGGCAGGCAACGAGGGAAGCAGTTGAGTGTAAGACAGTAGGGCTAGTGCGGCTTGTGGCTAACCGGAGGGGCAGGCCTTCAAAAGTTCAAGTTTATTTATTTTTTTTAAAACCAGTGTTGGCCAAACCAAGCATGTCTGGAGCCTAGCTTGGCTCATGAGGCCACCAATTAGTTAGAGGCCCTGCCTAGTTCAACAGATGGAGATGCTGAGTTCCAGAAGGGAAGGATCAGGTCTGACGTCACATGGCTCTTTGAATAATTGGGGTTGTTGCTGGGTGCTGAATATAAAGCAGATGAATGGGCCCTGGTCCTGGCCGTCAGGAGCCGAGGCCTCTCTGGCTAAAAACAGAACGATCCTGCTGTGTGGGCAGCCTGGTCCCGCTGTCATCCAGGTCCACAGCCTCCTCGTCTCAGCTCATTTAACCCCACGTCCATCTTAGAGGTATGCCAGAGGCCTTGCTCAAGGACACTTAGTCAGTGATTGGTGCCCATGTCCTGAGGGGGCATCATTTGTCAGAGTTCTTCATTTTCCTTTTAAATAGACCAAACACACTTACGTTGTTGTTGTGTGCCATCGAGTTGGATCTGACTCATAGCGACCCCTCCTTGGGTTTCTGAGGCAGTATCACTATGGAAGTGGATTGGCCAACTTTCTTTCCGAGGAGTGGCTGATGGGTTTGAACCACCAACCTTCTGGTTAGCAGTCAGGTGCCTTAGGCATTATGCCATATGTTGTTGTTGTTATTTGCCATCAAGTCGGTCCCGACTCATAGCGACCCCTCCTTGGGTTTCCGAGGCAGTATCACTACGGAAGTAGATTGCCCCATCTTCCTTCTGAGGAGTGGCTGGTGGGTTTGAACCGCCAGCCTTCTGGTTAGCAGTCAAGTGCTTTAGGCGCTATGCTACCTTATGCCATATAGTGGAAAAAAAAAATCCGGCCTGTTCCATATAACCTCATGGGCAGGCCATTAGGTGGGCCCTCCATCAAGTGACACCAGGAAGCAGGACCCTGGCCCAGAGCGTTGACCACCCTCACATATCTTCCCTGTTCTTCCATAGAATGGGGATTACAGGGGTGTTTTAAGGGTGAAATGAGATCATGCATGGAAACAGGTACAGTAAGACCTGCAAGAGCTAGAAACTGTGTAAGGTGGAAACCTGGCCGATAAGGAAAACCCCAGTGGAGAGGACAGAAGCGGGAAGACTGCTGTCTGTCTGTCAAAGGCAGAGAATTGGTGAGACCAGGAAAACAAGGCACCCCATCGAGTCCCAGCTCCTGCGGTTTCACTGTATTACTAACCCAAACAAAACCAAACCCACTGCCACTGAGTCGATTCCAACTAAGGCTGTCAGTCTTTATGGAAGCAGACTGCCTCATCTTCCTCCCAAGCGGCTGTGGTTTTGAACCGACGACCTTTTTGGCTAGCAGTTGAATGCTTTAACCACTATGCCACCCGAGCTCAGCGCTTGATAATTATGTTGTTGTTGTTTTCCCTCCATTTGCTTTTTCGACTCATGGCGACCCCATGAGACGCACTAGAACTGCCCCAGAGGGTTTCATAGGCTGTTCTCTTGATGGGAGCAGGTCACCGGTCTTTTCTCCTGTAGAGGTTCAGAGTGCATTTGAACAACCAACCTTTTGGTTAGCGGCCGAATGTTTAACTCTTGTGTCACTAGGGTGCCTTGATAATCATATGTGAATTAAGTACCAATTAATGTATTAACATTAACGCATCAGTAATGTGACTATTGCTGAGCGACCCAGTGGGTGGAGTTGGGCTGAAGAATGGAGAGGGTTCCTTCTTGCCCCTGGAGAGGCTCTTTGGAGACCCCGAGTGGTGGTGTCGGTTAAGGTGCTCGTCTGACCAAAGGGTTAGAGATTGAAGCTTTAAGGCGCCTCGGAACAAAAGCCTGGTGATCTGTTTAAAAAAATGTCAGACATTGAAAACCCAGCGGAACACAGTCTGACACACGTGGGGTTGCCAGGAGTTGGAACTGATTCCAGGGCAGCTGGTTTTG